>NW_009953495.1:281008-306537 GCF_000747805.2 Chaetura pelagica | reverse complement strand
GGAATGCCACTTTATCAGAAAAAGAAATAATTTTTACCATTGCTTGATGTGTTGATCTGGGAAAATTTTTTCCACATTGTGTGTTTTAGTTAGATGGCCATGGCAGCATTTTTTTAGTTTTATCCTGAGTTAGTTCTGCTACCACCTCCAAATCTACCTTTCCTGTGCCAACGCAAAACAAGAAGACCAACATAAATTCCTGATGGCTAAAGCAAAGGGAAGAGATGGCACTTACTATTTTAAGTAGGATAGGATAGGAAAGAAAACATATAGAAAGGCATCTGAATCTGTTTATTGGCCTCTATATTCTTAATACTCCAGAGCTCACTTAAGTCAACAAATCAAATGGTACATACATAAATCTTTGCCATCTTTTAGCTTGCAGATGGTTGGGATTTCAGACTGTTGGTGTTCTCACATATTTTGGGACCCAACCATTAGAGTAGAATCCCCAATTTTTATTAGTCTCTACGCAGGATTGTAATCTAAATCCTAAAAATAACATCATTTTCACAATCTGTCTAAACTGTAGCCACTACAACTCACGAAATAAGCTTAACAAATCTATTTCAACTTGGCTGGTGCCTTCCAGCACTTCAGTCATCCCTGCTGTGAATAAAGCCCATTAGAGTGCTTAAGTGGCACCACAGCAATGAATTATGCCATAAGCCAGCAAGCTGCTTTGCATGGCTGGCTTCTGCACCCACGTGGAGCCCTGGGGTTCACCAAGAGCACAGCAGATTGCCTATTTGGGTCTGTAGTTTGTCTGGTGGGAAATCACCATATGCAATATGCAGAGCTGTACCTACGTGTGCAGTACCCAGTTGCATGCTCTTAATTTCAAAGAATTGTTTGCAACATGAGCCAGATCCTCCCTCATTTGAAGGCAGTAGAAGGAGTTTCATGCTCTTCTTTTAAAGCTGATTCTGTGCTCAGGTTCAATACAAATGTTTTTACTTCTCTTCTAACTGGGTGTCATCTATTAAGTGCCAGACTGCAGGAAGGCAACCTTTATATTAATTTATCAACATTTTATTCACTCATTAAACATCAATGATTTGGCCAGTACTGGAGAAGACTCAAATTAAAGACTATTGTTGCCCCAGGGATTTTATAATCTAAATCAGATACAAAAAAAATAAATTATCAGGGAAGCTAAGGACACAGAATAACTTTGAAGGCTCACTGTCTTTCCCCTTAAGCTCTTTTCCTTCTCTCATTTCCGTTCACAGAAATAAAAATTGTATGCAAGACCTTGTCTTTTAGTATCCTAGTAGCTGCTACCTTCTTACTAGCCCATCAAATGCCATTTCCCCCCTTATAATAACCAAAATACGTGCTGCAAATATGTTTTGTCTTTTAGGCTTTGTTGAGCTTTATCACTCTTTTTTGCTTTGTCCATTAGCCCCCAAGACTGTCTGTTTGGTGCAAGTAGTTAATTTACCCCAGGACACCTGCTTTAGAAGGTTAGAGGCTAATTCAGCTTGCTGCATTACAAGGTATCCTAGCAGGGTGTCATAGTCTCAATTTTCTGTTTGGGCCTCAGGAGTTTTTTGTACCTGTCCTTTTGTGTCCTTTTCTGCTGCATCAAACGCAAATTTCCTGACTTGGCCTTCCAGGCCTCCCCTGGCTGGCACGTGTCCCTGGCTGTTAGATCTCATAGCTAGTCCTACAGATCATTACTGCTGCAAACTTCCTTTTCTTTGGCCCTTGGTCACCCACATGTGGAAGGAACTCTCCTGTAGATCCAAAACCATAATATTGTTAAAGTTGTATGTGTTCATAGTCCAACAGAAGAATCAGATCTGTGGCAGCTGGGTTACCACAGATTTGTAAAGTTGCCTGTATCTCACACTTCCCAGCCAGATCAGTAAGGTTTTGCACATTTGCACTTAATGCTATAGTTTCTCTCTCTTCCTTTGGGGAAACTGTCTACACAGAAGAGAAGATGAAGCCAAGCCAGAAGCACTGAGTCTCTTCAGTGGACCCACATCTGTGAGGTCCTACTCCTACTGTTCCTCTGCAGTCCTGGGACTCAGGATACAGCCTCCCGTGCACAGGTGTGCAGACAAGATGAGAGCTCTGCTGAGGTGCAGTGGCAGGTTGCTCACCTCACTAGTGCAAATCATCTCGCCGTTGCTCTGCACCCTTGTTTTGACCCCCTTTCCCCCCATTTGTTGTATATCGCTACGTTCCCGTGGCACTTCTGGACCTGTGAGCCCTTTTCATCAACCCTGAGTGAGGATGCACGCAGGGGTTCCTGCAATCAGCTAACTAGCCTGGTGTCCCATGGCCCTGGTGATACATGCCATGCAGTGTCCTCTCCATGCATTTGGGGGTTTGAAGTAAGCAAAAGGATAGAATATCAGGGGTGTGGGATTGATTGGAACAAAATTCTCATTTACTGAATTTGTGAAAATTTCTATTAGTCGAGTTTTTGCTTCTTTTTTTTTATTCTTTTCTTTACCTAAAGCTTTTGGTGGTGGTATCAATGTTCAGATCTGTTCTGTGCTTACCAGCATTTGGCAAAAAAGAGAGGAACTGACATTTCCAGCCTGATGCTGTAAGATTAGTTCTACCTAGCAACTGTTGGTTTTTAGGCTAAGCTTCTGCAAAGCTGCATGAGTTACACAATAGAAAGCACTGAAAGCTCTATCCTGGTTAAACAGGTTTCAATGTGGTTGGCTTACAGTGCTGCTCAGAGAACAGCAAACTTGTTGTCTTGTGTTGAAGGGTTAATTTCTCTGCTAGCTGCTTTGCCACACCTAAGGCAAACCTTTTTTTTCCAAACAGCGGGAGCCAGAGGCGTCACTCAGAAGTGCCTGTTTGAACCATCACCTGATAACTTCAGGAGAAGTTTCATGTTACACCAAATTGTGGACAACTGCATGCATCTGCTGCACTGATTGCTTCTTATGAGTCAGGCCTTGGTGTGGTCATAGATAAATTGGATCCAGGAGTAAATTTTTACATTTTCTTTTTACTGCTGCACTTGCTTGGTGCAAGAGCTTGCACCGGATCAGCTCTGAGCAGCCCACCGCTGAGATCTGCAATCATCCCTGGAGGCAACTCCAGGGAAGCAGCTCTGGCGCGCTGGTGGAGGGGGGCAGGGGAAGGAGCAGTGAAAGGGCTCCTTGTAGGCAGCAGCTCGCTTTGCTGTAGATGTAACACGAAACCTCACTCTCCATGTCGGAACAACTGACATTGTCATCCCGGTAATGAAGACGGCGCGCGGGGGGAGGCGTAAAATGGCCCAGATGCTGAGATCTCTGTGTTCATCAGTTCTTTTGCTCCCTTCTTTTCCTGACAGGCATGGCATCCTGGAGAGACAGAAGGAGTAGCAAGACAGATTAAGAGAGACAGCAGGAGAATACTGGTAACAGAGGTCGGGATCTACCAGTCATCCCAGGGCAGCAGTCAGAGGTATCCCTGCTTTTGCATTTGAGGCAAGATACATTTTAAGGTGCTTGGACATTTAGTTACCTTCCTATTCCATTTTCAGAGTTGTAATACGGCCCACCCCATTTTATATCTGCAAGTTCAGTAAGATCACCTGGCTTAGTAAGAACAAGGAAATATTTCCCTAGGAATGCTCAGCAGGAGTGAGGGTTTCCTTCCTGATTTGGTAGATCTTGCAAAACCGAGCAGTAAGCATGCATCCCCAGCTTGGGACTTGTTTGCATCATGCAGCCCAGACTTTGCTCACAATTTCAAGAAAAGAAAAGAAAAGAAAGGAGAAGAGAAGAGAAGAGAAGAGAAGAGAAGAGAAGAGAAGAGAAGAGAAGAGAAGAGAAGAGAAGAGAGTTAAAACCATGTTAAAACACAAGTTAAAAGCAAGTTAAAACACAATTTGGAGTGGGCTGCAGCATACTGCTTGTTAAGCAAGAGAGTTAAGATATCTGGCAATAATTTAAACCTGTTTAAAAGGTCCCCCAGGAAAATCTACTAAAAGACCACCTTCTTAGTTCCTGAATGATTTGTGGAAAGATGTTTACTCCCCAGAAAGCCTCATCTTTTGCCTGATTGCAGAGACAAAAAATAATAATAAATCAATAACATGCAATCTCTCCCCAAAATTTTTCTCTTCAGGATGATTTAAAGCTATAGAGCTAACCAATGAAGTTTCCTTTATGTTCTTGAGGTGTGTTAGTGGGGTAGTGATATGATTATGAGGATGAAACACAGAAGGAGCTGAAAGAAATGTGAGAAATATTCCCGAGTTTCTCAGGAAATACCTGTGGTCTGTTGTTAGGGGCTTCTCTGCATTCTACAAAATGCAGCATTGGCTGCACCATCACTGGATAAAACAAACTGGCAAGGTGACTGCTTTTTCTGGATGGCTCAGCCCCTGCACTGTGGAGATAAATTATGCAGGAAAAATACAGGTAATGGTAATTTGTAAGGAAATGCCAAGGCTCAGAGAGGAAACCATAGTCTCAATCTAAAAAAACTTCTCAACTATCTCCTCTGGGAAGGGTTAGACACACACACACCCCCCAAAAAAATCTGTCTTCCTGCCTGTGACTTAGTTCTGAGTTACTGAAGTCAAGAGCCATATTCCCATTGACTGAAGATGTGCAATTAAAAGTCTTGACTGCATTAGAGATAAATCATCCATCTTCACCCTGCTGAAAAAGGAGTTTACAATCCCTTTCAAGATTAATAAATTGTATGTTCCAAGAACCACCTGGCCATTTTTAGAAGCAACAGAGAAAAACACAAAGGTTTCTGCACAAATGACATCATTCAAATGAATTGTCAAGAAGCCATCATCAGTCAAAGGCACGGGTCAATGTTTTTACTTATATACCTTGCCAGCAAACCAGTTAGTTTTCCTTCAGTCTTAAATAATTCACAGCGCAGGAATTATGTTCCTAAATAATATTGCCTCTTCTGAGGGGAACAGTTTTTTTAAATAGGTTAAAAATAGAAAACTCCATTAACAATAAATCCCTTACATGGTTTGTAAATGGAAGCAAAGTATTTAACTGGTCACCTGTGATCTTATCTGAGGCTACTTGTATATTGGTGAATATCTCTGCCTTGTCACAGAAGTGAGATCCTCTTATGAAAGCCATGGATCATTTCTGCTGCCTTTTCTCCAGTAAGACTGCCATTTGCTTTCAATAAAGAATTGCCCGAGTAAAGACAATAGAGCAGGTCCCATCTTCGAAAAACAAGAACAAACACAAATAAATATGAACCAGGGATGATGGAGAAGGAGCCAAAAAGAAATAAACCGGTGGAAAAAGAGCAAGAGAAATAGACAGTTTGATGAGACTGGGATTGTGGAGATTAAGGCAATTTTCATGTTAGTTTTAAACCCAAATTAAGAAGAAAGTGATTAGTATTTTATAAAAAGAAATGGGTAACATGTTTTGGCATATCATGCTTTCCTCAGTATGCATGAGCACTATTGCTTTGTTTTGGTTTAGGCGACCTAAAAGACATTCTTCAGGGTGAAAACATCTTTGAATAAATCACATTATCATATTTGCTAGACTCTGTGTTTTCTCCTCTGTTTTGTACAAGTTACAGGCTGAGTTTGTGAGCCCTACTCTCAGCCTTATGCTACCCCTGTCTTCTCTCTAAAAGCAGTAACGTCTGAACAGAGTTTCCATTTATTTCTCAGTTTCAGGGAGTATTCTCGGCATGAGTGGGCAGAACTGTCTTGATTTTAGTAAATATTTAATAATGAAGAAGGAAGAAAAAACGAAGAGGGTACAGAGCCTTTTCCCTGTGTTTATTAGAACTACAGTCTCAGACACTTTTCAAAGGGTATAGTGAACCAAAAATCCATTAACACCTTCCAAGATAACAGCGGCCATCCATCCTCTCTCTTTGTCCTTTCAGTACAGCTGGGACACACCCATATTCTGAATAATTCCTCTTCCAGACAGGAAAAAACCCCAACCCATAACAATAGGGGGGGAATGGGTATGAACGAAGCCCTGGAGGTAGGGAGGGAAGGAGGCGTAGGGAGCCTGAATTGAAAAGGAAATAAAAAGAACATGAAGTCCTTAGGACAGAAAGAAAGAGCATAAAGTCCTTAGCATAAGGAAATAAGGGTCAACTGAGCCATGAGTCAGACAAATGAGAGAAAGGCAAAATCCTGGCTCTGTGTAGGAGGGGAAGATGGCAAAGGAAAATGGTACGAGTAGAGAGCCTTTGACACAGGAAGAGAATTGAGATCCTGGCAGGAAAATTGCAGTACACTGGTGGGTGTGTGCCTGTGGAGGGTGGAAGGTCAGAGTCATTATGGTACTTATTAAGTAGAGAGCAGGTGAACAGGGACACTGAGCCCCCAGCAAGGTAGTAAAATGATAATCGTGTGATGTCTTAGGTATGAAACATTTGCCTAAGGGAACCCTGAAACTGAAATGGGAGGTGTCACATAGGAGGGTTTTTTGTGTACAGCATGGAAGGTGGATTTCAAAAGAAAAAAATCTTAGAGATTCATAGCTAGGAAAGATAAATGGGGATTCCAGTCAAGCTGGGTGTTTCTTGGCCCCACTGAGGCTCTTTTGCTTTGTTGTAAATTCCTCCACATTGCTTCAAGGTGACTGGGGACAGGAACCTGCTGTCCTCAAAGGGCTCTTCAGCCACTGGGGTGGGGATAGTTTTCAGGCAAACCCTCATAGAATGGTTTGTGTCAGAAGGAACCTCAAAGACCATCTACTTCCAACCTCCCTCCATGGGCAGGGACACTTCTCACTACACGAGGTTGCTCAAGGTCCCTTCCAACCTGGCCTTGAACACTTCCAGGGAGGGAGCATCTACAGCTTCTCTGGACAACCTGTTCCAGTGTCTCACCATGCTCACATGTAAAATGATTTACTCTAGCCTCTTCCACAATCACCATGGACATGAACTCCTGGCTGTCCATCTCCAGGGAACAAGACTGAACCCTTTGGAAAAGGTTGGGCACTGTTGTGTTCTGCTGGGGCAGCGCATTCTGATGGCCTGAACAGCAGTTTTTTACGGATGATGGCTAGTTGTATTCTGCCTGTCCATCACTTTGGGAGTGAATTCATACAACAACAGAATGAACAGATCCTAAAAAAAGTTTACAGGAGCACTTTCTCAGTACTCCACCAAACCAGTATCCCTGCTCATATGGCTTATCCATTTATACTCCAGTATGCCCCATTTTTATCTGAAGAGAATGAAGAAGCATTAGTATATTTTCAAGATTCTTTTGCGCTATTGTTACACAAGGGTTTGTATATTTTTCTAATCTAACATGTTCAATGTGGATATATATTTGCACTGTTACTGAAACAAGTCCTGAACTGCACAGCTTCACACAGCTTTCTGTCCACCACAGAGCAACCACCAAGTACTCAGTGGCACATAATATTTTTTTAATGCTATGGTTATAACCACTGACTTCATCTAACAGGTTCATATCTGCCTCAGGAAGCACCAGCGCAGGAGCAAGACTGTGGTCTTGGTACCATCTCAAGCTGTCTGTTCTGTGCTTGGGGAAAGACACATCTGGCTGGAAACTTTTCCTACCTGTGTGTGCTACAGGAAGAGGCTGCCTGTTTGGGAGTGAAGAAGTGGGAATTTTTAGGAGTGATAGGTCTGAGCGCCCTGTTATGATGTGGCTGTAGCACTTTCATACACTGAGGGCACAAAAATCCTGTGCAGGAGCTCTTGAGAAGGAGACACACTGTAGTCCCAGTAATTGCTGCGAAGTCAAGGAAATAGTTTTTGTTCCCCATCCCCATAGATTTTGCTGCTCTGTTTATAATTTCATACTCAATTAGGCAAGGGGAGTAGGATTACACAAAATATGATTAAACATTAGAAATGGAGAAGAGCAATTAGGATCAATCAGATTGCATGCATTTTTAGAAACAGGACACCGTAGTGCTATGTACTGTACATACACAATACAGAAGGTCCCTACCTCTCAGAACTGAGCAGTTAAGCTTAAACATGGAGACAACAGACCAGAACAGACAAACCAGAGAGCACAACAGTTCGGGCATCATGACAGACCTGCATGACAGGTCTAAACACTCTTGTCAGTTCTCCTCAGAAAGGATAGTTTTAAGGAATGTAATGAAGTACTTGAGGGACAGTGTAAGTTGACAAGCTTACTGATGTTTCTGGAGAAAGTCTTCCCAGGAGAAAGACATGGGGGGCAGAAAGCATGGAGAGCTCTGTCTAACTGGGCTGTGGCATTAGTAGATTCAGTGAGTAAGTTTGTTATGGCTGTGTAGTCTCTTTGAAGGACACCTGAACTAGCTTTCTCTTGACCTAATCAATTCAACTGATAAAAAAAGTGGTGGGATGGAGGGAAGAGGGAGGAAAGAGGAAAAAGAAAAGCCACATCTGCTGTGCTAATGGGGTCCTGCCATAGGCTGTTTGGAAATGTGGCAGCATATTGCAAGTACACACTACTCCCCACTCTGATGCATTCCCTTTTTTTTTTTTTTTTTCTCTCTGGCTGAGATCAAGGCTGGATGGAGAGAGAGAAATGGTCCTTTGCAGAAATGCAATGTTTTGCCTGTCTTGTGACCAGTCACATATGTAGCTCTGAATTTGAGTAGTGTCAGTCAACAAAATAGGATGTGTCAATAAATGCCCCTTGGAATTGCTTTTATTTAGTCCTGTTCAAGTTCTTGCATAGCACCCATTGCACTTAGTGCGGAGAGGCTCTGTGGTAAATGAAGCATTTTGCATTTCCAACCTGGGACATGGCAGAAAATAAATAGGTTTCCTATTTAGAAAAAAAGAAATTAACCTTGTGCAAGAAGGAAGGACATTCTGAGCAGTGCTTTCAACATTATCTCTAGACAAGGAAGGGACCTGTTTTCATCCCTTGGCATTTCTCCCCTCAGAGCTGGAAGCCAGCCTCGACCCATGGGAGCACCCTTTAATCTCCAGCTGTTGATTAAGCTTGGATAGACTCTTCCCTCCTGGTTTTGTTGGGATGCTACAATTGGAAAACACATGTTTATTGCCCACTTGCTATGAAAAGGGAAAAAACTGGCTAGGGTGGGGAAATGTTTGTGAGCTAGAAGTGAAGTGTGAAGTAAAAAAGGAGTAACAAAATATGTCTTCATAGCACATACAGAGTATGCAAACTTTTTACTGTCCCAGATGGCTCACCTGGAAGCAGTTTCCTGATAAAATTAGCCCCTCTTGAAACATCCCAGAAAAAAATGCCAGTGTGCTGCAAATACTGAAATACTTCTCATACATGAAGAGTAATAATAGAAATAAAAACTCAGAAAATCCCTGTGATCTATAGGTGAGCATCAGGGAGGGGAAAAATGTGGCTGTAGATCAGGTTTATAGATGGACTGATCATAGAAAGGTAATATGTTGATTTCTCAGTTTTACTATCACAACTTCCTTTCTCAAAAGGAGAGTTTAAATTGCAGGCAGTATTATTTTGCCACTGTAGTATGAATAGGTAATAGCATCAAGAGTAGTTCCATAGCAGCAAAGAGAAATGAGGGAAAGAATGACCCTGGAATAAGATCAAAACCTGAATAAAAAACATATGCCTTAGTCTTATGCTTGCCAGGAAGTTACTTTATCTGGACCTCAAAGATCATGGAAGTTTTTCACCCTACATATCTACTATCACCATTAACAGGCAATGTGTGGAATCCTATGGGTTTCAGTGTGTGTCCCTCCTCTGTCCTTCCCCTTCCCTGTCCTCACTCCTGTTGTGATCCTGTTCCTGTCCAGATGGAGACCAGATGGAACACACTGTACATCCTTCTTTTCCCACATACCTACATTTCCTTCCAGTGGAAAACAAAATGCAGGAAAGGCAAAGGGAGGAAGAATCTCTACATCAGAACCTTATCCCCATATGCAGTTACAATGTGGCCAGGGTACATTTTGGGAACTGAGAAGTCTTTGGTCCCACAATCTTAGATGCACCCAGAGGGTACAAGTTGCCTGAAAATAGCTGTCAAAAATGAGGGATTAAATTGTGTTTCTTACTGTTATCCTCTGTAAAACAGGAATAATACTTTACAGCAAAGCAAGGAATGCTGACAAGGTCAGCTCTTTGCATGATCAGACGAGTGCACCAAGAGAATAATTACTTGTCTGTAAGCACGTGATTTGCAGGTGGCTTCAAAATATCAATGAAAGATTGTGGTAATTACTTAATCATGTAGATATTTTTCACACTTATATGCAAAATGGGTGCTGTTACAATCAAGTGGGAAAAGGAAGCCTATGGAAAATTGAGAGGTAAAAGTCTAGCTGAGATTTCTGTTAATTAAAGCATGTAATTTATTAAAAAAACACAACACAGTGATCTGATTCAAGACCATCTGTTCATGGTAATCATAAGTATATATGCATAGTATTGCATCATTTGAGTAATAACCACTGTAGAACAAACATTCTGAAAGAAAGATAGTCAGTCAAATGTAAGTTATTTGTGTAAGCAGAATGAAAACTCTAGTCCTCAGTCAGGACTGTCCTTCTAGATGCTTTCATGACATAAAAAAAATAGCAATAAGGAAAGGGAATGAAAAGTAATTGAGGACTAAACAGCATGTTTTAACATGTTTAAAACTGTTGACTAATATACACTTATGACTAACAAAAAGCATATATTGGCTTCTTAATTACTCAGCTTTTGTCCTGTTTAAAGAGTATTTTATTATTTTGACTCTATAGGCTTTTATCAGAGAAGGAATAAACAATGATCAAAATATGTGCTGGGATGTGTTCCTTTGAAAAAAAAGAAAGGAAAAGGAAAAGAAAAAAAAAACAGAAGAAGAAAAGCATCCTTCTCCTAGGACAGTGAATTTTGATGTAAAATGCATTCTGAGCTAATCCTCTCTTACACTGGCTTGTTCTTGCATTGAGAGATGACAGGCTTTTAAATCTGCCAAAGATGAGTCCAGGCCTTTCTTTCCTGCTCTGTATTGCTGCTGCAATACTCATTGACATCAGTGCTACTTAGGGGTGAATCAGAAGTCTACCTTAATTTAAGGATGAGCTGTGAAAGCAGAAAATGCTGACAGCTGGGCCTCAAAGGTGAAGGAGAAACTGATGTTAAAACCATTGTTAAAAGAACAAATTGGATAAGCGAGAGTTGCAAATAATTAGACTTTAAAGGAGATTCCTTCTGCACTCACAAATTCACACCATGTTAACAACTGCAAGATAGTAAGGCTATGCCTAAGCTAGTAAATTAAATGTACTTATGATCCCAGTGAGGCCTACTGTGACTACCCATTTTGTTAAATCCCCTTACCTCCCAAAACAGGATGGCTGCTTCCAAATTGCTTATTATGAATGATCCCTGACTGATTACCACACAGCACCTAGGATGTCAGGTGTCAGAAGAGCCTTCTGTCAGGATTCCTTGCCAGGGATCCTTTTCCCACTTCAGAAGTCTGGATGCTTTAAATCTAGTTCCAGGAGACATGCACTGTTTATTTCACCACTATAAAGAGGAAAGTGCATTTGTCTACTAACACGAATAAATGCGCTGAATTCAACAGAATAACTCATCATAATGAAGGTATTGCACTAGTATTTAAAGCTACAATATGATTATTAATTATGACATCAGTCTCTGCATACTCATATATATTTGTTCTGTGAAGCCACAGACTTCCAAATACTTGAGAAGATCTGGTGGCTATATATGTAGAGTTACTTGCATACTTAAGGGTTTGTTGTTCTGTGGCCTAGACAGAGACACAGTAAAAGCACAAGAAATGCACATTTAAACATGCAGTTGCTTTGACAACTGAAATTTAGATTATGTTAGTATTTCACTATGTCCTCATTCAGAAAATTGGTAGGATGCATAATTCAGTTCTGGGAAGGTAAGGCCCTCCCAACAAGATAGGAGATGCATGGATTGTTGAAGGTGGCCCCAACACTACCAGAATTTTTAAGCTAACACAGTTTTATTGTGGGTTTTTTGTTTGTTTTTGTTTTATTGGTTGTTGTTGTTTTGTTTTTGTTTTCCTCCAAGAAAGACTTCAAATTCACCTATGGGGATAGCCTATTTTATAGTTTCAGTGAGGGGCATACCAAACATGTATTGTCCTGCTAAGACCTAACCGATGTGGGGCTAAGGATAAGATGTACAAGGCTATGGGAAATAAAATGTTCCTTGCTCAAATTCAAAGGATAAATTTCATGGACATTGTCTTAAAATTAAGCCTTCTCTGCATAGTTATCAACCCTCACTTCCTGGCCACACAGAATCTGGTTCTATATTACAGGCCTGAAACCAAAGCAAGCAAAGCAAGAGAGCAGGCAAGAGTGGAAGACAAAATGAGTATCCCATGAAACAAAATTAGTATTTATTCTTACTCTCCTAAGTAATCAAGCATTTCCATATGCCACAGAGCAAACGAAATCTGGTTTCCAATTCATCTGACGGTGGGATCCTCTGGTAGTGCCACCTCTGATTAAACTTTACATAAGGTTGGGACATATAAAGTTGCTCTCCTGTGTAGATTATGCCTAACATGGCTTGGATTCATGGTATACATTTTGTTCCATATAAGACTGTAGGCTTGCCCTCTGCTATATTCAACTCTGTTTTCATGAAATATGTAGGGACTTGGCATGTTTGAAACTGCGAGTTTTAAGTGCAACTGGGCTCAGAATAGCCAGGAGTTACTTGCAAAGGGGGGACAGACAGCCACACAAGAACACACATGTGCAGAGCATGACTGCATCATCGTAATTTCCATAGAAGCTAAAAATAAATAAGCACAAAAAGTCTGATTTCACTGCACAGTGTCTTCCTTAATTGTGAAAATTCAGCTGGGCTAGAAACCGAGTTAACCACATTTTAATGCTAAGCATATCTGAAGACTCATGCTGTAAGCCTAAGGCAAGTCTGTTCTCAGCAAGCAGGCTCCGCACCGGGCACTGGATGCAGCCACAACAAATCATCTTCCTTTGCACAACTCAGTCCTGAAATGGGTTGCAAAGACCATGCACACTAGGGCATAAGTGTGGAAAAGCATTAAATGCAATCACCATCTCTAATGAAAATATGGACTGCTGGTGATACAGACCTGTTCCTTTTGCCCCTGGCAAGAAACTCAGGACACATCCTCTTCAGAAATCCCTGGCCATGTTACTGAAACACATGGACTTCTCAAATTCTGTCAGAAAGTGCACAGCTCTTTTTTTCCAGATCTTAGGAGCTTAAAAACACAGAAACAAAATTATTCTGTGAGGAATAATCTGGAGTCCAGGGTTCCTATGGTTCCATTGCATACTCAACAATAGCTCAGCAACAGATGCTGTCTGTAGGAACTCAGCGTATGTACGGCTCAGAGGAATTTTCACTGGAGAAAATCGACTGCAGTGTGAAAGTTGTTGGAAAGCTCATGTTCATTGTGTGGGAAGGGAAGAAAGGTTCCCATGTCTCCACCACAGCTTCTACCAAATCACAGTTGGTCTTAACTGCTCTGAATGGATCCTATTGCCTAGGTGTCTGGGTTTCAGAGGAAAAGTTAATTGTTTTTCTGTCCAAGGAATGTGGATGACTTTTTAGATTGTGATCACTCAAACTGGATCCTGCTGCTCCTCAGGGGCTAAAGAGCTCTCCTTTCTGCTTGACTATTGGCCAACTAAAATCACTTTTGTTTGAGGAACAGGGAAGGGCCAGAACTGTGACCTGTGAAACAGTTCTGTGGCTTATAAATGCCAGCAGAGAGAGGCTGGGCCCAGCAGGGCAGCTGCCTGTGGAAACTTGACCAGACAGTGAGCAAAACGTCAACTCTTCTTAACAAAGGAATCGCTAGACTGCTGTTTAAAGAGAGGAAGTTCTCAAGTAGGTATTTTGTCATTTAAGTAACATTCTTCCCTACTGAATGCAGGCTTCATCGCAGCATTTCCTACTATTGTTGCCTAGCATCTGGATTACTGCAGCTCCCCTCCAGGGGGCTGGCGATACAGATTCTCCAAAAGCTTCAAGCACGTAATGAGATTACTCCCTTAGCAAGGAGAATTTCCCGGAGGGGGAGCACATTGCACCAGTGTTCCACAGCTTGTCCAATCTGCCAGCAATAGCCAAGAACAAAGCTGGTTCTTGAATCTACAAGGATCTGCAAATTCATGTGGCCCACAATGTGTAGCAGAAGTTTGGCGAGGCTCTGCCACAGCACTTGCATGCAGATGATGTGCTTTGGATAACAAAGTCTAAGAAGAGCTAGGCTGCAATTTGGCAGGAAATTGAGCCAACCTAGCAGATTGGTGTTGCCAACAGGCTATGGCCCTACTCCTGCCTCCCCCCTTCACCCTTCACCCCCTCCTGCTCTCAGGTGGGCCTCTTGCCCCTTCTCTAGAATTACTAGGTGACTGTTCATCCAACCAAGCCAGATGACCAAGAAAGCTGACTCAGCTCCTAAGCCAAATAGATCACTCATTCTTCTGCTGGCTTTGTTTTCTGATGTGCTAAGCAAGACAGACTGACCCACACTTAAACTAAGTGCAAGATGAATGCTGGAGTTGGTGCAAGGCAAGTATTAATGGCATGTTCCTGTGGGGGAGGAGATGCAGGAGAAAAAAAGATGAGCAGCCCCCTTTTAGCAGCAGCAAGCTGTTAAATTGCATTCAGCACCACTTGAAACCCCACCCTTGGGCCTTGCTCATTGCCAAGTCTTTTTTTTTGGAATTGCAAAACCCTACAGTGGGTGATATCTCATCTATTTTGGGACTCAGTGTGCAGTTCAAACAGATTTATTTTACAGGAGGCATGGATGATGGCAACCCACTGGGCAGATAACAGCCCAAACTGTACCTTGGAGTATGATTCAAACACAGCATAAGCTGCTCTAAATTTGGGCAACTGCTGCCTCATTGGCCTCCCTCCTCACTCACATATTTCTTCCTTTCCCACATGTTTTCGCCTTGTGTCTTCCATGGCTTTGGTGCCCATAGAACCAGAAGACTAACCAAGCTCAGGGAGCTAGTCTAGCTAGAATCTAACCTGTCAGAAAGTGGTTTGTTTCCTCAGGGATCTGTTTTCTGAATCAAACCACTGCACAAGTCCATCTCATGTGAGTGAAGGGTACAAGCATTTAGCTGATGGCATAAGCAAGGGAGAAAAAGAACAAAAGGGGAAGAGTCATAAGGGAGGCAGGCTCAGTACTTATCTCTAGACAGGTACTCAAGGACTGTAATTCATGAGCTGGACTTGGGCATTTCTCTCTCCTTCCAGGAACAGAGGGAGTAAGGCAGCAGTACATCCTTTTCCTAGCAACAAAACCTCTGAATAAGGGATAGCAGCATCTGTTGAAAACAGTCAGTGGGAAATGAGAGGGCAGAGGAGAGTTGAGATTCTTCCTCTTCTCAGGTTTAGACTTCTATGTGTGTGAGACTGGAACATATTTTGAGCCCTCCTTCCTTACATCCTCTTCTAGATTTAGGTAAGTAGCTCTTGCCCAGGATAACAAATGTGTCTTGCTGAAAAATGGCCTCCAAGGAGAAATATGTAATGGTTTGAATATCCACCCAAACAAAAAAAGAGATTAGGGCTCTCCTCAGAGGGAGGGTGCTCAGATCTGCAGCTCCTGTCTTCTCAAAGGGGAGTTTCTCAGGCCAGAGCTAGGAGGCTAAGCTGCATGAGCCTTCCCTCCGACAGTGAAGACCACTGGACAAAAAAGCACTGAGGAATTACAAAGCCAGGAAAAGCACAAGTAATAATAGGAAGCCCAACACTGAATCGTAGTTATAGAGGAGCTCCCCTGAGTGATTGAAGTCTTAGGCACCAGTACTTGATTCCAGCATAGATTACATTTTTTTATGCAGTAACTCCTCAAAGTAAAATACGTAAGCAAATCTAGGGGCAGGGCTATAGGGAAGGTATTAATTCTCCTTACTCACTAATTCCTTTGAGTTTTCAAAACACAAGACATTTGTACAGTTGCTAATAACATGCTGTAAATGCCCAACAGCTCCAAGCAGAAGAGAGAATCAATGCTTTGTTATTCTAGGAAAATAGATGTGTATTTTAACTGTAGTCATAACAAAGGATGCTTCAAGCATTCCTCTACATGCCAGTTGGGTTGTTTTTCTCCTCACAGATACTCATATCCCTGCAGTCCGTAATGTCCTTCTGTGTTCATATGTGATGCATTCTGACAGGGTTTTTTACAGCTGAAATTTGATATTTCAAGAAATCCATTCTCAGTCTGGCTTTGAATATAGTACGTGAAGTTACTTCAGCTTCCGCATCACTTTCCATTTTATTTTCAGCAAACGCTGGATAGCATATTCCTGTGAATGTGTGAAACTTCAAATTGGAAAGGAATTTTTTCAGTTCTCCTTCTATTAAAAGAAGTTTGTCATCTCTACAAAAGACAGAGGCAATGCGGTTTGACTGAGGGTTAGGTTCCTTTCCCACATACTGTTAGTTCTGAAAGATTAGTGCATGTCAGGTGTTTGGAAGTGATCACATGATGTTGATATTCCACCAGGAGGTAGGATTGCCAGAGGTCAGTCTGAAACTTGGGACGTTTCATGGGTTCTCCTGCTAACCTACCTCTGATGTTCAGATGTTGAAACAAACCACAGCATTTTGTTTTGATAAAAACAAACCTTGAGGGAATAGGGTACATGGGATTAACAGCAAATACTTGTATGAGGACTGAAATAAACAGACTAAAATTGCATAAAGAAAGCAAAACTAAAGTTTCTCTGCAAAGGTTTCAGGGTTTGAAGATTTTTAAGTTTTAAGGGCAGAACTTATCAAAGTCTGAAACTTTTTCTAACTGCTTAAGTCAGTTATTTCCTTGCATAAATAATCTTTAAAAATTGTATCGAGTCCTCCTCTTCTTTACAAACTCTGTAGCATTAGGCTACTATTTGTAAAAGCACTATTCCCTCCAAATTAAATTATACAGTTCTCATTTTCTTGGCACCTGTGTTCAGGCCAGGAAGAGTAGCAGGGTGAGAAGCAGGATTGTGGATTTAGGATTTTATGTCTGCAAAGTCTGGCACAGTCCTCTCCTGTCAGACTGCACCTTGATACCTGAGTTTTGTGTTTTGGTGAGAGAGAGGCAACTGTTTGTCCATGAAGATGACACAAACAAAAGCACTTGTGAATTCACAGGACAGGAGTTCTGTGTGGGTCCCTAACAAGCAAGGGACACCTTTGCAAGGCACCTGATAGCCTGAGAGAAGTATAAATCCCTTAGGGATATGACAGCCTTTTCAGAGAGACATAACCAAGTTTGTTTATGAAATACCTATGTTTCCTGAAAAATCAATTTTAAAAACTGTATTCAAAGACAGTTGTTGTGAGTTAACAGAAATAGAAGAACTGAAGTTTCTGAAACATGGGGCATGTGGCTACATGAAGAATGTCAGTCCGGAACACCCGACAGTATGATCCTTGCCTGGGAGCCTTGAAGAATGTGTCATGGTTGTCTTTTGGCTTGAGTTTATTTCCCATGAAACAAAAGTGTGAAGAAGTGGGTGAGGCAAAAAGATAGGCTGGTGTACACCCAAGGCTCACCCTGACGTACCAGAGACATGTGTCTGGATTTTGGATTGGCCTGGAGGCACTCCTCCATGGTAGTGCTGGAGTTCAGACAAATTCCATTACATTCTTTGATTTTCCTTGCAGTCATATGTAACTGAAAGGTAGAGTCAGTGGTGGCAGGGAATAGGCTAGTATAGTGCCATCTTCAGCACTGACAATTAATCTATACTGGCTGTGGAGGGAGTCTGATGTGTTGGGTGAATGTGGGAGGATACTATTCTGTGACAGTGAAGTGATCACATTAAAACCAACCCAGTTAGTCTAGACAGCTTCCCACAATTCTATAAGCATTGTGCCTGCATCCATGCTGGATGCCATTCCATGCTTGAGAAAATGTTCCAGGAAGAGTAGAACTGTACTGTTTTACAGGAAAAAATGTCACAGCTTGGAAGGCTGGGTATATAGAAGCACTTGGCAGAGTTCTCAGCATCTAGAATAAATGTGTCCCTGAGTACTCTATCCTGCAAGACTGGAATCTGACAGGTACTGTATATTCAGGCCACTATCTACCAAACAGCTTAGATATGTGCTTAATTGCAAGCAACAAGTCCAAAGCTTAAAGCTAAACACAGGGAGAGGCATGCTATTGAACCAAGGGCAAAAAAGCTCAGCACTTCACAAGGTTCAACCCTTGGCAAAACTGAACCTTAATTTCTCCAAGTACCATAATTGTTCACATGTCTTTGAGGCTTGAATTTGGAAATGACGGTGACTGTTATTTCAAGGTGTATGACTCAGGCCCTGAGTAACCAGAACAAGATCAGAGACAAGGGACAATTAGAAGCACAAGGGATACTGCAGGGGAAGAAGCAGACAACTGAGTAAGAGGGATCCCTGGCGTGAACTCCTTGCCACACTACCTGAAAATGTCTATAACTCAGTGCTACGTCATCCTTTTCATTGCCGACTTTATTACCAGATAATCTAAATGTGATTTATGAAGCACCTGGCGACAAGAACTACATATGATCCTAGCCAGGCCACCTTCCCTCCTACTGTAATGTCTGTTTCTCTTACTGGGGTGGGGCAGACCAGGTCAGGGATTATAAAAGGAATTTGGTGAGGTTAAGATAAACAACATGTAAATTATTCTCCTGTCATTATGCTTTTCAGGGTCTGTAAAAACATGACAGATTGCGCTGGTTGTTCTTCATATTCTGTATTCCACAGGGCATTTTGCATATATGCTTTATGTGCCCAAGTTCATGCCTACGAAGTGGCTCTTAATGAAGTCTTTTCCAATGCTACTGTTGACATATATACAACGTACAAAATTCTGACAAGCAGCTTGGATCTGAGCAAGATTCTGTGTCCTTACAAGGCACAAGAGACAATTACTGGCAGAATAAGCTTAAATTAAACAGGCAAAACACCCAGAATAATTTCAGAACGCCCTGGATATCAGTGATACAAATATTTTAAATATGTATGAACACTTGGCAGATTATTTTAATTGACTGCCACGTATCTAGCATAAGGTAGCACAGTAAGACTCTATGGCTTTTAATGACCTCACGTCAATACTCTGTTGCAGTTTGAGATAAAAAGGACACATGACACAAGTAAACATGAACTGTAGCTAGGATTTGTCTATCAGAGGGAGGTGTGGTGTGAATTCAAGATGTGGTCTCTGGTTCTGCATTGACAGCACTGATGAATAGCTTAATCTGTTTTGGAAGCAGATGAGGTGACTCTCTAAAGAACTCTTTTGGCCACCTGAAAGTATCCACATCGGTTTCTAGAGAAGAATGACTGCTCAATGTGCTTTCAGTATCTAGATTTGTGGATGATTAAAACTATGAAAATAACTCCTCACCTGGTCCTACGACTAACCCTTGAATCTGCCAGCACTTACATGAAGAGCAGGGTTCTGTTCCGCATGGTATGTTACGAGTCCAAATTAATGGCACAGTCCTGAAGTAGAGATCCATGCAAAGAATCACAGAATATATGGGGTTGTAAGGGACTTTTAAAGATCATCTAGTCCAGCTCCCCCTGCAGTGTGCAGGGACCTTTTTGACTGGAACAGGTTGCTCAGAGCCTGGTCGAGCCTGACCTTGAATGTTTCCAGGGATGGGGTCTCCACCACTTCTCTGGGCAACCTGTTCCAGTGCTTCACCACCCTCATTGTAAAGAACTTCTTTCTAATATCATACATGCAATTGTACAGCCTGCTAGGGACAGACTACTACTGATCGTAATAGTCTTTTCCCAGGCTTAATAGCTATGAACTCTCCCCTCATTTCACATGGAACCAACATTGTTAGTAGTTTGTTAGCTTTCAGAAACTCCCGTGGGATCCTGCTTAGCTGCTGAGTACAAGTCATTCTTTAATTGCTTTTGGAATAGTTTATCATACTGTTTTCTCAGCTGCCTATAAAAGCTTGCCTCACTTCTCCCAAGACTCATCTACTTTACCTCTACTCATCTCCAACTGCTAGGAGAGAAACCACTTCTTTCATTTTTGCTCTTGTATGTTTCTCAATAAATCTTCCTTTTTAACTTCACCCTAGAACTCAGTCCTCACAGGTCATTTAAGCCAGCTATGCCTGTTTCTGGATTGTGTTCTGCTCTTTCTGAATCTCATAGGCAGAAACTGATATAAAATACCTGTAGTTGCAGGTATTTGAAAACCTGCCTGGAAACTGGATGACTGTGAAGCAGGTGAAAATCCCAGTAGCATCATAGAGGTCAGAAGGTGAACTCAACCAGTTAAAAGATAGGTAACCTAGCCTAACTAGGAAGAGATGACAGCTTTATCTTTAGCAGGAAATGGGGCACAATAGAAGGATGAGGGAGGTGTGGGAAGAGAATTGTCCTAAGTAAATTGCAACTCCAGCCTAGCAGGAATTCAGCATGTGGGAGAGCAGGGACTGTTGCTGTCATTGCTGCCCTTGAATTTTTTTGTGAGGGGAAGTAAACAACTCTACATTTCAGCATGGCTTCTGTAGAAGCATGTGTGGGTGTCCCAGCAGTATTTGGTAAACAGGTTACAGCAAGAGCTGCAAGGAAAATAAGATTTATTTTTTTTTCCAAATAAACAAATTTAATTTAATGAAGACTCAAAATTAATATGTGTTGGGGGGTTACCCCAGGAGTCTCATTATCGCTAATTGGATGTTTTATTTCATGAAGTAGTCAGTGTTAACTTTTAGCTTGGTGAGGGAAAAGATCTCATATTTTATTGCTCCCAAATTTTCCTTTATTCCAGGGAACACTTGGCAGGATTGTGACTATCTCTAGTGGCCAAGCTGTCAAACAAGCTTTTCCCTTTCAAAGGACATTCTTTTTTTCCCCTCCCCTCACTATCCAGGGCCAGTTTTGATTCTCTTTCCCAGTCAATACCTCCTACTTCACAGGCAGCACCGGTCCCCAACAAGCCCTCCAGCAGACTGAAAGCTGTGCTTCTTTCTGCCTGGGTGACTTCCTGTCTTGGGGGCTCTGTGCCCAAATTTACACCAGCAGAAATCAGTGCAACTCAGGTTTAATATAGCTCAAAGCTGAGCTCATTTTGTGCTGGAACAGTCTGGAATGGCATACCAAACTCTGGCATGGTTTTGGCCATATGTACTAATGTTTCACACTCCTTCCACAAAATAAATAAATAAACTAACAAATAAATAAATTTGGCTCATAGTATTATCTATATTTACCTCATCTTTAACCTATTCTAGAATTACACTGGCTAAGCAAAACCCCCCTTTTTTTTTTTTTTTTTTCCCCGTCTCCTCAGTCTAAAATAGGTATCCAACATAAGTGAGCAGATAAATAAAGATTTCTTTCAAAATAGCAATATGAAATGGATGATTTATGAGAGGCATATAGAAATATTAATGGTGTAAAGACAGCCTGACAAATAAGCGATGACTATTCTCATCTCCACAGGCCAAAGTACAGCTGTGGCATCTTTCCAAGCAGTGCTCAAGATGTTTGATTTCTATTGCAGTTGATATTTGACAGAAAGGATTTCATTTTTGCATTATCTAGGGGAAGTGGAAATCAGTATTTGTTCTGGCCTTTTGTCTACTTGCTCTCCTTGCTTATTGTCCTCCCTTTTTAATTTTACTGTTTGCAATGTTTTACTGCACAGGGTCAGACACCTGAAAGCCTTCAGGAGTTACATATCTTATGTAGTCAATATTTTCCATTATTATTTTAAGGTATGATATACCAGACCTTTACCCACTGAACACTCGATACTTAGTGGCTGAAACATGTAAGTAAGAAGACAGTTGAAAAGCACTGTAGCCTGGAAAAGGTACGGACTGAAATTGAAATATCTATCTTCTTTGGACTTCTTACATGAGGTTCTCTACAGCTCAACTTCCAAGTTCCAAAGTGATTCTTTGGTTCAGGAAAAATTAGGTAGTAACAACAGGAGTTGGTAAATAACAATAGTTTGTTGGAAGTAAAGGCTTTGCAACAGAGGAATCCTCAGCCTGAATTTCATGTAACTAGGGATGAGTCCTACCCCTCTTTCTCCCCTCTGGCCACATAGTCCTTTATGTCTAGTGACCTAGTCCTGAAATCAGCTCCTTCAGTGAGCTCATCTGACAAAACAAATCCACCCGAAAAATTATGGTCTTCCATTGAGCTCGTTTGCTCACCTGATTCATTCTGGACCTCACATAAGGGGGAGTGATACACAATACATGGCTGGAGCAAGATGGAGAAGACTGCACTTTTCAGCATTAGCCCACGGTCATACTAAATTAGTTACAAAATTGAACTCTGAAGGCATGGTTCCATGCAATAAGGTTAGGTTTTATTCAGTAACCAAGAAAGAAATTAACACCCCCTCAAATTTAATATTCCCCAGTCTTGTAATTAAGTTCAAGTGGCTTATGGAAACATATGGCAAACACTTGTCAGTGTTGGTGAACTATTAGATCACCTCAGCTGCTCATGGGTCTGTCTATAGGAATCGGTTTACTCTACAGATCATCACTTAACAACCCATTCTGGAAGAGACAAGACTCAACAGAATAATGTAAGGTATTTTTTGCTTGTGCTCACAGATTTTTAATAATAAGTTCAGTACGCCATTGAAAAGACAATCTGAAATGAAAGAGCTCTGAAATATCTAATACTCTCACTGAGGATGGAAAGAAACATTCATGGCCACATAACGTAAAATGTTCTCAGACTACAGAAAAAAACTGGGAACAAAGCTTAGTTATTCAGGAGGGGCATGACCTTTAAGAAGCAGATCTGGCTCAAACCCAACACAACACTATGAAAAAAGTTTACTCAGAGGAGAGAAGGCCAAAAGTACTGAACAACTGAAGAAACAGAGGAACCAACAGTAGGGAAACAAAGGCTCTGTTGTTTTGTATGGGCATTTCAGAAACCTATTCAGCAAACTATTCACTAAGTCTTAAACCAATGGGCCCATGGGGCAAGTTTGGGGCATGAGCCTATTTCACCCATTCTTTCCCTTTGTCCTGAAGAGATGACCCGCCTGACACAGTCAGAATGACTTTCTGTGTATTGGCACAGGAACGCATTCCCTTATGCCTCTTGTCTCACCCTGTCCCCCTGCATAGGGGCAGGAGCACAAGTAAGTCTCTGCCAATGGACCTGCACTTCACAGCCACCAGTGGGTTAGGACTGGGCAGTAGAAAGCAGATGGATGTCCCTGTTGCCTGGAAGTGGGGCAGCAGTTTGAGCAGTGGGGAGAGAAAGGGATCTGCTGCAGGGAACTACTGGTGGTATTGGCCTGGTTGGGTGGAGCTGTGAAGAGGGAGGGAGGGTTCTTGGGCACAGGAGAAGATCAGCCTACAGAAACCTCCCGTAGCAGATACCAACCCGTCGGCTTGTCAGTTTGGGTGTCCTCTGAAAGCCACAAGCTTTTCATTCAAGTGAAACCAGTATTATGGCCCTGTAACATATCAGAAGTACTTCAGGTCTAAATAATCCAGATGTCAAAATGAATATGACAAAGAAAATGATTTAGTGGAAGGGTTGCTTTGTTTTCAAAGCTGCTATTTCTTTCTGTTTATGCACCCATACAGGCATTAACAAATCAGTGAACTGGATGCACAACCAGACAGCATCACTGATTACATCTTTCTTGGAACAAAATCATGGAAATATGGGGGAAAAACAAAAGCAAGGAGAAGTTGTTTAAAGGGCAGAACTATTTGATGAGATTTTTATCTGCTATGTAGTTTGAAGAGAATTCCCAAACTGTCTACAATGAGAACGTTGAGGGTTGTTTTATATTGTAAATTAATTTTAAATAACTCCTGTTGGCAGAGTTATCTTCATCTCGGGGTTGCCAAATCTCATTGCTTTATCACAAATCTCAAAATGCTGAATTGCTTATTTAAACTGTAATGCAAAGAATCACTGACTAATGAGTTTCTTGACTTTTTTTGTTTTTTAAAAATAAGTGTAAATTTCTCAGGGACATACTTATTGCAGAAAGTAAAAAGATAAGCAGAGTAAATATCAGAACAGTCAGGGATGTTACCATTCATCTAGTGCTTTCTCTAATCAGGAGAGAAGGGAATCTCTGTTTGCTGTCCCGTCTTGCAGCTGCCAGCAGAAGGACATGGAATCTAGGGGCTCCCTGCTCTTCTGCAGACACTGCTTATAAATCCTGGGCCCTGCTCAGCGTTTACTCCGTGCTTCCTCATCTGCTCTCCACCCTGGCTTCTCTCAGTCTCTTCACATTACTGAAAGTCTCATCCATATGAAAAACTCCACTGGCTTCACTCGTGACCCCACCCCAGAGCGAGAGGCCTGTTCACAGCACCGGCCCATACACAGCAACGTTTTAAAAATCCACAACAGTCTTTTTAAATTAAAGCTCGACTGCTGGCAGGGTTGGGGGCCAGATTTGCATCTGTTTCCTGCCCCAGTCATTGTCTCCAGACCTCTGTCACGGATGCAAAGCTGCCTGGAGTCTCCACGCAGAGGGAGGCCTGCAGGCCAGGCAGGGCCTCGGAAAGATAAGCAGAGTAAATATCAGAACAGTCAGGGATGTTACCATTCATCTAGTGCTTTCTCTAATCAGGAGAGAAGGGAATCTCTGTTTGCTGTCCCGTCTTGCAGCTGCCAGCAGAAGGACATGGAATCTAGGGGCTCCCTGCTCTTCTGCAGACACTGCTTATAAATCCTGGGCCCTGCTCAGCGTTTACTCCGTGCTTCCTCATCTGCTCTCCACCCTGGCTTCTCTCAGTCTCTTCACATTACTGAAAGTCTCATCCATATGAAAAACTCCACTGGCTTCACTCGTGACCCCACCCCAGAGCGAGAGGCCTGTTCACAGCACCGGCCCATACACAGCAACGTTTTAAAAATCCACAACAGTCTTTTTAAATTAAAGCTCGACTGCTGGCAGGGTTGGGGGCCAGATTTGCATCTGTTTCCTGCCCCAGTCATTGTCTCCAGACCTCTGTCACGGATGCAAAGCTGCCTGGAGTCTCCACGCAGAGGGAGGCCTGCAGGCCGGGCAGGGCCCCGGGAGCGCTCGAGGGACAGCCCAGGCAGAAGGAGCTCCTGGGCCTGTCTGACCTAAAGCTCGGGTTTTAGTTACGTTTTCATTATCAGGCACTTTCTTCAGCCATCAGCAAAGCGCCGTTTCATCCTCCGTCTGATAAAAAGCACCAAAAAGGATTTTTTTTGGACATCGGGACCTCTCAAAAATCGAGCTAAAAAAATCAAGGCGTAATTCGGTCACAAGCCCTTTCTCTGCAGTTTGTTTGCAGCGCCTTTAGGCTGCATCTGAATCTCATCGAGAGGCTCTCCCGTGGAAATCCAGCGAGCGGAAAGGCGTTCAGAAGAGCAGCAAACTCCTTGCGTCACCCCCCAGCTCCAGCAGAGGGCGCCTTACAAACACGCAGCGGGCCTGGTGGCCTCCTTGCCCCTCCCACCCACGGGGAGCGCCGAGCCCGCGGGAAGGGAGGGGAAGGTGAAAGGGAAAGGGGAAGGGGAAGGGGAAAAGGGGGAAAGGGGGAAAGGGAGGAAGGGGAAGGGGAAAGGGAAAGGAAAAGAGAAAGGGAAAGGA
>NW_009953495.1:267883-280571 GCF_000747805.2 Chaetura pelagica | reverse complement strand
CGGGACAGGCTGTTCCCTGCTGTGGTGCCGTCCCCAGGCCGGTGCACGCCCGGGGCCCGGCCCGGCCCTGCCCGCTGCGCCCACCGGGCGGGGAAGCGTCGGGGCCGCTTCGTCTCCTGTTGCCAGAGCCGAAGGAGGGGAACTTCCTTGTTCTTCCACTTGCTTTCCTTGGCCGACACCTGCATTTCCTCTTAAATCTGTTTTAGGCCTTTGATTATTCGCTCCAAGTCGTGCTTCAGTCAGAAATCTGCAGTAAATGGTCTCGCACGGTTTAAGCCGTTTTAGTGTTAAACTCAGGCCGAGGCAGGATGCAGAGCTGGTCCTTGGGGAGATACCCGTGCTCAGTCCATGCTCTTGAGGCTGGACTGGTGACCCTCGGCCCAGTTGTCCACCTTGTTACGCAGGCACAGCTAAACTGTGCAGTTAAACTGGTTCCTAATTATTTTCCTCCTCTATAGGAGAGCAGGAGCTTAGGAAGACTTCTTCAAAAGGAATAACACGCAGTGACTGTGTGGCTGGCTCAGTCTGTACCATTCCCACTCGTAGGACAGGGGAAAGATAGTGGCTCTTGTTTCTGTTTAGGTTTTCTTCTCAGTGCTAGATTTTGTTGTGACATATGAGTTGCTGGAGCATGTGTTTTTGAAAACAAAACAACAAAACTTGCTAGCTTTTTATTTAAACCTTTTCTTGTTTTAATCTTGGGACTGGTATTCTGCCATAGTGGATCCAGAGCAACCCTCAGCATTGTTCAGTGAATCTTACTGTTGATCAGCAAAGTGTTGCAGCACTGTAGAACTTGGTCGTGATACTGGTTGGGTGGTAGGGGCAGAAATTAAGCAACATGTCTGTGATGTAGCCTTTGAATAGTTTTGAAGCTGAATCTCTGCGTTATCTGTCTAACACTGGACAGAATTTCAAACCCTCTGTGAGATCAGCCTTGTTGGTGATAGATGACCTACTTACAACAGATGCTATTTGCTACTGCTCAGTATTGGTCGGGTAGAATAAAGCTTTAATGATAGTGACAAGTTTCTTTATTCTCTAATGGTTTGAAATTATTTTAATGTTCAGGAGTGATTAAGAGACATAAGCGGAGACGCTATTTAGAGCTTTGCTGGTGAGAGGCTTTTGCAGACATTTTGAAAAATACTGTTTTCATTTTAAGGTTCTGGTCTCACTTCTCTGTTGTAGCTCCCACTTGAGCTGCTTGAATTGGACAAAGCAAAGAATCAGTGTTGTTCCAAGGACAGTTACTCATGCATGATCCTGAACTGCCATCCTTAGCCTGACAAGCCAAATAGTTTTGTTGAATTTAGAGATCATGCCTTTTTGCACTGTGGTCTTGTTGTTTAGTGAGTCCCCTTTGAAGTTCTTGGTGGCTTTTCAGAATGGTGGCAAAGTAAATGGGTACCTAGAAGCACGATCAAGATGTTTGTTTGAGAAGAACTTCTAACCTAGTACCATAATATTACTTTTTTTTTTTTCCTCTATTTTTATGCGTTTGATATACAACTAATACACCATTGTGGAAATACTTGTTACAGTAATAGTGTCACAAAAAACTCTTCAGGTGTTTGAAAGCATAGACTGAATTGCTCAAAAACCAAGTGTAAAACGTGCTCTGTTGGGCAAAAGTGGGGGAAAAACAGAGGAGTAAAACAGTGAAGACAACTTTTATGCCCTCTTGCAAGACAGGCAGTAGAAATAGGAGATGAATATGTCATGTTATGTTGTTTCTTCTCTCAGCTTCTGCTTGTGTCTTGTTTGGTTTGGTCGGAACTTAGCATGTGTCATGAGTAAAAACGCAGATGAGCAGTTCATGAGCTCAAAGAACAAAGAAGAAAACATGCTCATCATGAGACTAATCACGGAATTACTTTCAGTGGAGACGTCCCTGCCAACACTGTAGTATAAAACGATAAAATACTCAAGTCCATGAATACTTTTGTAATTATATCAGTACTCTGACAATTTTGGGATCTCTTGATGTGATTTACAAATAATGCCCCTAGAAAATTCCACAAACAGAGTTTTTCTTTCAGGGAACTAATTGAAATTTTGGCAATTTCAAGAAACCAGAAGCTTTCACAACCAGGAGAGGAGAGCCAGGTGAGCTGAGTTTCTAAATTGTATTTCTCTTGATAAGCATAATGCTGTACTTCTAATTTTTTCCTTTTTTCTTTCTGTCTTCTTTCATCCTTGCCTGTACTCAAGCTAATGATGATGATGAGGTTTTGGCCTCACTACAAAAGCATTCTTGATTCTCATGTTGTTTGTTTGTTCATTTGTTTTATACTTCATAGGCTGCTTCTGCAAACAGGGGAAGAAAGAGTTTAATCTTTTATGTAAACAGAAATATTCCTAAGGATTTCAGTTGCTCTTCTTTGCAGCAGGATTGAGGGCGTGTTGTTACTGTAACTAAAAGTTCTACAAAACTCTTATTCAATAGATCCTGGAACTACTGATTCAGAGAGATGCAGAGTTTCAAGAGCTAATGAAGTTGGCAGTTGATCAGGGGAAAATCCATCATGAAATGCAGCTTTTAGAAAAGGTGGTAGAAAAGAGAGATAATGATATTCAGCAGCTGCAGAAACAACTAAAAGAAGCAGAGCACATACTGGTAAGTTTATAATAATCTGTTTGCTTTTGAGCATCTATTTGTGAAAAAGGTGATTCTGGAGAAAGTGATACTGTGTTAGAGAAGATTTAGATATTTAATACTTCATAAAAGCTTAGTGGTTTGGGTCTTTTTTTTTCAGTAGTCAAATCCTGTTTAGTTATCATGGTATTCAGTTTTGTTTTATAATGCTAATTTTCTTCCAAACCTACTTTATTTCTGTGCATTTTGAAAATGTTCAGTGAATATTTTCTCTCTTAAAATGCAATTAAATGCAAGGGTTTATTCACAGAGCTAACTGTTATGTAGATGTTTACAAATTAAAGATGCACTGAAGGTTTAATTTCTTGGTTTTTTTACAACTAGGCAACAGCTGTTTATCAAGCAAAAGAAAAACTGAAATCAATTGAAAAGGCAAGAAAAGGTGAGTATCCATGAGTGTACATACCAGATAAACGCAGTTGTAAAGGAAGTTGCTAGTGATGTCTAGTTAGGGTTATTTTATCTTTTTAACTCTACCATCACAGATTTTAGATGCTTCACCTATAAACAAATTCCCATTTCATTATGAACCTATAACCATTTACTCAGAATAAAGCCAGGCATTATTTTTGTGGCAAGTATATCTTTAATATTAAACTTCTTCTTGGTCTGGTATTAGTATCTCTACTGTGTGTCTCAATGAATTGCCTCAGTGGATCTGCTAAGGAAAGGGAAAAAATGTGTGCATGTATGTTGTATTTCAAAGTGACTAGCTAGTGATACTAGTTAGTATTTGTAGCAATTCCGGCTACTCTGTGGCACTTACCAAGCTAAACTGACTTTTTTTTTGTGGGAGGCATTTTCTCTGGTGTTTTTTTTTAGTGTCTTTTATAATTTTGTTATACCTCTTTAATGTATAAAATCAAGGAATCTCGTGAAGTTTCTGTTACTGTAAAACAGGCACATATGTAGAAGGGCTTCTACACGTGTTAAAATTACTACACAAACAAAAAAATCTTTACTACAGAAAATTCCATAACAAAGTAGGTGCTGAAGTTTTCTTATAAATTGCTTAAAAGATTGGTTTGTGTTTCTCACAAGGTTGAAGAACTGTTGACATTGAAAGTGTACTGAAGTTATAGCTGTAATATCAGTTCATTATGAAGCTCGTCCTTGCATAATCTAAGAATCCTCTAAGCAGTCACTGATTTAAAGGATGCTCATGTTTGACAAAATGACATTGTCAATCTTTCTGATATTAGTGTCCAATATTAGAAATAATTGAATGATGCAGTCTCTTGAAAAGGTAATTGCTTTCCTTCCTTTCTTCCAGGTGCCATTTCCTCTGAAGAAATAATTAAATATGCCCATAGGATCAGTGCTAGCAATGCTGTTTGTGCTCCTCTGACATGGGTACCAGGTAACTACCATGTTTATGACAATAGACTTTCTTTTTTTATAATAAAGCATGGTCAGTATCTGATCTTATAATGCTTTTATATAGTGAAAAACACTGCAGTTCATTAGATTAACATTGTTTTCAGCTGTTATAGCTTATATTGACTGGCCTCCTCTGCTCTCCTTTGTTTGCTTTTTTCCCCTGAATGTTATTCCAAATTATAAGTAAGGACCAAGTATATTAAAGACACTTCTCTGTGCTTGGTTGTGTTTCTTCCTGTCCCTTCTTTACAGGGGGTGTTAGTAATCAGTGGAGTAGAGAAGCAGGGCTTTCGCTATGTCAGGTTTCAATTCTGGGAACCGTCCTTCTTGTCCAAAATGAGAATGGGTGCATTTTTCAAATTCCTGTCCTTGCTGTTTTCCTGTGATGTAGCAGGGAGAGCAAAGATACCTATCTTCTAAACATGGGGGGGGTTTCTGTGTGTATGTTGGTTTTTTTGGGGGTTTTTTTGTGTGCTTTTTCTGCCAAGCTTGAAGCAAGATCTAAGTGACTTAGTCTAAGTGAAAAAGATAGAGACTTGGGCTTTAGCAAAACAGGAGTGATGCTCACTGCTGACACAAGCAATCACAGTATGGCCTTTTTTGTCAGGAAACTAGGCACTAAAGAAGTTGTTAAAATCTGCAAGACAATTACTAAATATTGTAAAACGTTTTTTTTGTAAAGGGGACCCACGTAGACCATATCCTACAGATTTAGAAATGAGGAGTGGCCTCTTGGGTCAGATGAACAACCCATCCACCAATGGAGTCAATGGACACTTACCAGGGGATGCGCTTGCAGCAGGCAGACTGCCAGGTGAGAGAAACTCAGTTTTATTTGCTTTTCTTTATTCTTTGTCATAGCAATTATGTGTTTTCTTTAGCAAAGACTAATCAGAGTTAAAATAATGAAAACTGTGCCTAACATTGTTTCCTAGCAGTGAAGATCTAAAGTTAACAATTAGAAATGGCATTGTTTTATTTCATACTAAATTGTAATGAAGACACTACATCCAAGTCAATATAAGTAAAACTCACTTTGTTCCACTTCAATTATCTTATTTTAAATTGCTGTAAATTTAAGTGATATCAAGCCATATTAGCAAGAAGCATTTTCAAAGCCAACTTTTTTTAGCAAAGATGACAAATAGTATGTAATTGTGAAAGCTGCTTTTGGAAGGAGAGGTTTATTGTCATTCCCTACCTTCCTTTAAGTAGCAAGACTATTTGCTTAAAAGTTATGGATTGAAAAGCCATTGCAAAGCACAGCTGGTGAGGTAGTACCTTGAGTGTAGGAATTAAGCTTTAATCCCTTAATTCCTTAGTGAAATGGGCACTTTCATTAATTTTAGTGGGATTAATTTATTCATGCTAACATGGAATTTAGCTGTAAATTACAGTAACTCAATCAAGAATTTAGTGGTTCTGTACGTGTGGAGGTACAAAACTGTACTATTAGACTAACTTGTGGAAAAATTATTTGTTTGGATTTATATGAAATCTGTAACAGCTGCTACCTGTGTGTTAAGCCACTTGCAGGTGTTCTGGAAAGCTTGTTTGAAAAAATTATACTATATACATAAACCCCCCCGCGGATCGCAACTCCACTGTTGGATAAATAGTAAACTTGGATTTTGTGTTTCCAATCATCTGTCTAATCCTGTTGTTGCCTCTTAGGAAGTGACTTGACGTTCTGTATTATCTTGCTTTCTGAACCTCTGGCCTTGGAGAAAATGGGTCAGTGAGGTCAATAGGAATGGGACCTTGACATGTGTTCATAGCAACCCACCAGGGAAATGCTGAGGATGGGCCCACTTAACTTTTATTTTGAAATATGGGTCAGAGGAGATGTTAGGGTTGTGTCTTCCTCATGGAGTTTAAGCATATATATGTTTAAGTTTTTAATAGAGCCCATTCTGGCTTGCTCCTCTGCCTGGGGGGGATCCAGACTTGCTCCTTTAATTTTGAGTGCTGTCTCTGTAAGAACTGAAAGCCCACATTTAAAAGAATTTTCCTTGAGAAGCTGGAAAATATGGGATTTAAACTCCTAATGTAAAACTGTTAATTGAATTGTTAGAGAAAATACTTTAATTACTAGACTGTCAGGTAAGAAGACAATCACCAGAACTTCATTTAAAACTAAGTAGAGGCTGCCCTGGCATTTTGTGTAGGGAGCCTGAATCTGTTAGTGTGTGGAGGCATGTCCTGAGAATGCTAATGATGGGATCTAGTCCTTTTAGAGGCTTCTGCAGGGAGATGTCTGGTTACTGAGTCCTTGTTGAGTCTGCAAGCCAGCCACTGGGCTGCTTGGTAGCCTCAAAACTTTGAGGCTGCTTAGCACACACATGCAACCTGGTTTAGTAGTGGACTGGTTCCATCACTGAAGCATGGGCACAGAACGTAAAACATTGGCTTAACTCAGGCAGTTCGGACAAAGTTGGTTAACTTCACCACAGCTGGGATGATACCACCTGGTACTGTTGTTGGTCTTCTTAATATGGACACAGAACTGGCATAAAGGTTGCATTACATCCTTGCATCTGCTGGTGGGTTGGATCTGTACCATCCAGAGGGACCTTGACAGGCTTGAGAAATGGGCTCATGAAAACCGCATGAAGTTTAGCAAGACTTGAGTGTAAGGTTCTGCACCGGGGTCAAGGCAATCCCATGCAGAAATACAGGTTGGGTGAAGTAAGGATTGAGGACAGCCCAGAGAAGAAGGACATGAGTCTAGTGGTGAACCAGAACTTTAACATGAGCCATCAGTGTGTGCTTGGAGCCCAGAAAGCCAACTGTGTCCTGGGCTGCATCAAAAGAAGTGTTGCCAGCAGGTCAAGGAAGGGGATTCTCCCCCTCTACTGTAGACCCAACCTGGAGTATTGTGTCCAGTTCTGGAGTCCCCAACATAAGAAGGACATAGAACTCTTTGAGTATGTCCAGAGGAGAGCCATGAAGATGACCAGAGGGTTGGAGCACCTCCCCTGTGAAGACAGGCTAAGGAGGTTGGGGGTTGTTCAGCCTAGGGAAGAGGAGGCTCCATGATGACCTTATAGCAACCTTCCAATATCTGAAGGAGGCCTACAAGAAAGGTGGGGTAGGGCTTTTTACACAGAGGTGTAGTGAGAGTACAAGGGGCAGTGGTTGAAAGCTTAAAGAGGGGAGAATCAGGTTGGACATTAGGAAGAAATTCTTTCCTGTGAGGGTGGTGAGATGCACAGGTTGCCCAGGGAGGTTGTGGATGCCCCTTCCCTGGAGGTCTTCAATGCCAGGTTGGATGGGGCCTTGAGCAGCCTGATCTAGCAGGAGGTATCCCTGCCCATGCAGGAGGGTTGGAACTAGATGATCTTTAGGGTCACTTCCAACCCAAGCCATTCTATAATTCTATGATAGGTAATGCATCTTGGCATTGGGGACTGTTGCTATAGCTCATCTGTGGAACCTCTGGTGACTGCAGACTTAAAAGATCAGAATCTACTATGTCTGTGGGGCCTGTGTGCTTCTGAGTTAGGCAGCACCTCAATGAGGGTTTAATCTGTCCAAAATTCAGGAAGATTTTGAAGATTTGTTTTAACTTTAAATTGGAATTCTGGTTGATCTGTCTTGTTGAATTTGTTCATCTACAAAGCTGATAGTTGGATTGATTATGTCCTTTTTTTTCCAGATGTGCTCGCTCCTCAGTATCCTTGGCAATCAAGTGATATGTCAATGAACATGCTACCTCCTAATCATAGTAATGACTTTCTGTTGGAGCCTCCAGGACACAATAAAGAAAATGAAGATGATGTAGAGGTTATGTCCACGGACTCCTCGAGCAGCAGCAGTGACTCAGACTAGGTACAAGAGGGACAGTATCCTTAGTAAACCTTTTCTGTGGTGAAGGTAGGGTTGGATGCTGTTTGCCACAAACTGCAGTACCCTGTTGTCACTTTAGTGCCCTTATGTAGGGAGAACAGCTGGCTCAAAAATAGGGTGACTCACTTAAAACCACAGACTTTAGATTTATTTTTTTTTCCATTAGATGTTCATGTAAAAGGACTGGGAACTTTCTGCTGAAGAAATGTCAGATTTCCAGTGATTATGTATATGTGTGAATGTGTATGTTTGCAAGAGACGGGTGTGTATATATTTACTATACATTAGACAAAAGTTCCTGGGAAAAAAGGTGTAAGGGGAATCCCCTTGTATGTTTGTTAGTAAATTTACTTTTTTGATGATAGCCTTTTCTATGGCACAGAAATGAGACATGAAATTTGTAATTTTAATATCTTTTTTGTTACTGTCTAAATCTGTGTTCTTTACCATCTGTGGGCCGAGAACAAAAGTACGGCAATAAGGTGTAAAAAGGTTTGTAATTATTGTAATATATCATAAATGATTTGTCATAAATAAATTCAGCTTTGATGTAACTTTACGTTTCCCTTTGGAAACTTAAATATCGGAGTTATTGTGTAACTTCAACACTTGGCACATTTCATCCTGGTATGAGGCTGAATTCTGATTTGCTTTCAGAAGTTTGTTCTCCCTTTTCCCCTTTGGCAAATGCCAAGTCAGTATGAGAAGCAGCTGAGCAGTCAGGAACTGAGTCTGTCCTTTTCAGCTGAGTTTTATCAGGTAACGGGGCAGACTGAGGCAGTGACGTGGAGTGCCTGTTTGGATGGTGTCACTAGTATTTTAGTTAAGCTTCCTGGGGTCCTGGAGATGCCACACTTTGGGGAACGCTGCAGGTTCAGCTCCTGTTAGTTCAAGGTACTAACAGATTCTTTATTATTGTCATCTATATTTTTTTTGTTCTTCAAACCTGTTAATTTGTTTCCTTCAGCAGCTGCTTTTCCTGCCTCAGATACAAGGTTCTTTCCTCTTTCCAAAGGCAATTACCTTGGCTTTTCTTCCCTTGTTTTTTTACTTAAGGGGTCACTTTGTGACAGCTGTTGTTCTCTTAAGTAACCCTTGATCAAATGAGAAAACTAATGTGAACTATTACTTATGGCAGTTGCAGGTTTCTGCCCTGCAAAGAGGCTTTCTGAGGCACAGATCACAATTCTCTTCACTTTTCCATTTTGTAGATTCCTCACAGGAAGCATCTGATAAATCAGATCCTTCCTCATTTGCTCAGACAACCTTTCAAATATTGCTGTCAATAACACTGCCATGTATGACCAACATATACACAAGCTTCATAAAGATGTAGAGATAAAAAGGACACATAATACAGGGCCATGTTGTTTTAAGAGAAACAGGGAATTTGGTTTTGTCTCAGCTGTTCCTTTTGGAAGTTTTTTCAGAGTTACTAATATTTCACCTCTGTTTTGCAGTCTAAAGTTATACATATAGAAACACATTTTAATATTTATGCAGTATAATATTTTCTTCTTTCATGTTTACCCCCAATGTCTTTATTGAGAACTACTCTTCCTCTATAATTCATGTTAATCCCAATACCTGTGCCCTGTCTCAATCATCCTAGTTAATCTTGCCTACTCCTGTTCTAGTTCACATTTTTTTCTTAAACATGTGTGATCAGAATCATACACAATACTGCAAAATGCAGTTTCTTGATGTTTTGTACCATTAAAATAGTATTTTATTCCCCAAATGCCCCTCCCATACACAATTATGAGACAGCCACAGATCACTAGTCTCTTTTGTCTTATTTATACAGAGATTATTTTCTTGGAAGGAAATACAAAGAGAAATAATAGTAATGGAAAGTGTAAAGTACAGTCTACCAAAAACTCTTGCATGGCTCCATCATGTGATTCACTAACTGAAATATTGTTGAGGTTGGTAATTGTTTCCTGACATAAGTAAGACCGAACAGAGGTAACAACCACTTCTTTTTCTGGATTGCTTGCTAGTCTATTAAAAGATTCCATAGGACCTCTGTGTTGTATCTAAGAAGTAAGAAAGAAGACAGCTCTGCCCATTGTTAAGTTAGCTTAAAATCAGACTCTGGATCTAAGATGCAGCCTAATCAGTTTCTTTACATCTGTCCTCCAAACTCTGGAGTATCTTTCTCAGAGCTTGGTAACCACAATGCTATTTTAGGTGAATTCTGCCTACTATGAGCAATTTAGCGAACAATGAAGTTCTAACTGCGTGTGCTGTTATTCAGAGGCTTAGCTGTGTACAGGATAGATTTTCCTCTTCAGCAAAAGCACCAAAACCCAAAGTAAACGTAACATTTAGTTGAAAGCACTGAGGCTTAGCAGCTAAAAACTACTGACAATCAGATTTGGGAGGGAGAGGAGAGGGAAGTACAAATGCGTAATGCTTAGAAAATAAGTTATTTAAGTGAGGGATTGCTGACAGCAGATTGCAGTCCCCTAAGAAAGGATACTGAAATCCTGACATATGGAGACACTGTTGGTGTCCTTGTTTCAGTAACAACTTGTCTATTTACAAAAGACAGAATGAATATAACCATGAATGGTAACAAAATATTTATTACATGACAAACTATTTTACAGTGACCCCTGTTTTCCCAACAGGAGGTAGATGCCTTCTAAAATTTAAAATTGCACTAAATAATTTTAATAATTTTACTTTTCATTATTTGGGACAGATGGGCAGGACATCTGTCAAATCTTCCTACAGCCTCTTTAATGACAGCTGAATGGAATTAATTTTTTTTCAGGTAAAATTTAAAATTGCACTAAATAATTTTAATAATTTTACTTTTCATTATTTGGGACAGATGGGCAGGACATCTGTCAAATCTTCCTACAGCCTCTTTAATGACAGCTGAATGGAATTAATTTTTTTTCAGGAAGAAAATCAATTTTGAAAAAAAAAAAAGCTTTCTACAAGGGTACAGTAGTAAAGGAGTTTTCAGTGATATTTCCCATTTCAAAACTGCTTTATAACATTGTCTTCACTTCAGAGAAAGAATATCTGTCCTACGGGAAGTTGTATGTACTTAATACTTCAAATTCTAAGCAGAAGGCTTGGGATTGTCAGTTGCATCCTTACACCTCGTATCACTCTGCTTCTCTGCAAAAAGAGCCACTTATATTTAGGAAAATGTATGTGCAAAGTAAAGAAAAGCTTTAAACCCTTTGAGGGCATTTATTTTAAGCACTGACAAGTAAATGCACAATTTCAGACAATTTTAATATTTCACTATTTTGATTATGCTTTATTTAAAATAAAGGTATTTCATACAATGGGTATAACTAAAGGAAACAGTGTTTACTGTTTAATAGAATCTTAAAGAGAAAAAAATTTAAAATGAGGCAATTAGCCAAAACATGTGATTGACTGCAGAGAAATTTATCTGCAGATCAATTCTAATGTAACCAAGGCTGCAAACAGAACTCTGTAACGAAGGGGATGGCAAGAAAGGTCAGGGAATTTTCATTCCTTACAATTAGCCACCACAGCCCTTTCATGTTTATAATTGCCCAGTTTTCAAGTATATATTACTGTATGCAGGAGAACAAGGCATTGTTTGGAAAATGTGAATTTTGCTCGTGACAGTATCTTTACTGAAGCTACAAGACAAAGCTAAGTTTAAAAACTGGTCCAAGATGTATGTTGACGAGAAGGCAACATGATATACAAAGTAATTTTACATTGAAAGCAGGACCCTGGTTTAAACAAATCTGTTTCTCTTGGGCCTAGTGCTGCAACCACTTCCAAGTGAGTGTGTTTGTAAAGTAAACTTCCAAAGGGCTCTTTAGATAAAGATTAACCAGATAAAACACTGTAATGTTTCTTGTAAAAGAAGATATTAATTGTTAACCACTCCAGCTAGAAATAGCTCTGGAATGAGAGGCAACTTGTGTAAAATATGGTGAATGCACAGAAATATCTTTTTGCCTTTGGGAAGGGTAGTATTTTCACGTGGGCAGTGGGAGCACAATGTATCCTTTTGTCTTTTGCACCAAAAGAAGCAGCTCTGACCTTTAGTTCGATTAGTTTTTATCCTAGTTGGTGGCTTCCCGTGTATCCCTTTAGATGATCGAGCTCTTCTGTGAAGGGATTGTAACCCTGCTCTCTTAAGCAGCGTAAGGGCCAGAACAGCTGGTCTGCTGGAGGAAATTCATCCCATTTAACCCACTCCCAACCTGCAGGGGGAAGAAAAAAAAGAGAGAGGAAAAAAAATCCAGAGTGTAAAATTAATGCTGTAACAATCCAGCTGTTACAAGCCCGGCTGGATTGCGCGTTAATTCCCAACGCAGTCTCTGCTGCGGCCAATTGGAATCTGTTAACTCTCCTCCCGCTGAGCCTTGACCCAGCCGGGAACGTTTTCCCGGAACTGAACAGATGTGCCCGTGGCCGCCCCTTCACCTCGGTGCGGCGCCAACGGAGACGGGGGGTAAATTTAAGCTAAAACCCGCTCAGACGCGTACGATGACACAGGCACTGCTCCGTGCCTTGGAACCCGGGTCCCCCGGGGGGACAGACGGACAGACAGACACCCCCGGGCCTCACCCTCGTTCTTGTCGGGCTCGCGGTTCCGGGGCTCGGCGCCCGGCGCGGCCTCGCCCTTCATGAGCAGCGTCACGCCGTGGTACCGCGCGGCCGCGCACGCCGCGTTCACGGCGGAGGCGAAGCGCAGGTTGCGCAGCGGCAGCGCCGCCTCCTCCAGCGCCTCCCGCGCCGCGCACTCCGCCAGGCTCTCCCTGCGGGCGGGGACGGGGCAGGGGGACT
>NW_009953495.1:256013-267649 GCF_000747805.2 Chaetura pelagica | reverse complement strand
GGGCGGAGGGGGCGGCGCTGGGGGCGGGAGGTGCTGGGAGGGGCTTTTTGGGGAGGGGCTTTTTGTTTTCTGCTTCCGCCCGCGTGTCCGTGGTTTTGGGGTCTTTTTTTTTTTTAGGGGGTAGGTTTGTTTTTGGTTTGTTGTTTTTTTTTCTTTGCCTCAATGCAAGGGACTAGTGAGGTCCCTGAGAACTGAAGGAGCGTTGGTGGAAACTCCCGGCTGCAGAGTTTTTCGGAGTTTAACAAGTGCCCCCCCCGGGTCAGGCCGCGGTTCCTGCCGGATGAAGAGTTTTTACCCTGAAGTGTCGCTGAGAAAAGGTCATTAGAAGATAAGTTGGGACCTTAGCTAAGCAGAGGTTGAGACGCAGAATAGCAGTTCCTGAATGATAAAAAAGAAATAAAAATTCCTGCTAGCCAGTCTGTTCACCTTCAGTTTCACATTTATTTTTGTTTTAATTTTTAGATAATTACGGAGATATAAAAAATAATGTTCCTTATAAACAACTGTAGTAATTATAAGATTTTTCCCCTTTCATCCATCAGCCTGTTAATCACAACAGGGATATGAAGTATTACTTTGCAGTTACCTTTTGATAAGGTTTGAAATACCTGTATGTGGATGTTTTTATTTACTTATGAACATCGTAAGGCCAAACTGGCTGAAAATTAATGACTGTGTTTTGTGAGATTAGTTTTCTGGCATTCAGTTTCCTGAACTGGCTTAGTATGGCTTCAGATGAGTTCCAGTGTTGGCATGAAGGAAAATGTCAGTGTATGGCTGGGTATGCTAGAAGCAAGGCTGCTCTTGGGTGTTTTGTTAAGCTGTATTGTCAGGCCATGTCCTGAATCACTGACATTAGTAAAAAAAAAAAGAAATAAAAAAAGCTTGAGCAAATTGCCAAGCTCACTGACTTCTTGTAAACCAAGCTCATTCATTTTTATCCATCCTCCAGTACAGCTGGAGTATCTTAATCTCCAGATTAAATGTCAGTCAGCGATGTCACTTCTGTATTTACAAATTCAGATGACAGTGATCTTACAAAAATCCTACCAGAGGCTTTTTCTCACCCACAAAGTTCATGCTGGACCAATATATTAAAGCACCACAAGGCTGTTTACATGAGAACTGTGAATATTCTACTTTCTGTGTACACCATTTCTTGTACCTTATAGCACATAGCATTTACAAACAAGTTTGAGGGTGATTCTGCTCATACCTTTTTTAAATAAAAAATTGATACAGTCATTATGCTTGTCAATAGTAGCAGGATACCATTTCTTCCAGATACCTAAAGATACGTAGAATACAAAACCTTTTGTATTTCTTATAAACTATAGTATTTGTTAGTAGGTGAAGATTTTCCCTTCACCACAAAGACATGAAGTAAAACTTTTTTGGTAATGTTTTGAAATCTGCATTTGTACAGATCTTTGTATTTAGTTGTCTCTCTTTCTTCATCTTAGTTTTCTAGTCATTAACATAAAGAATACTCTGTGAAAATAAACCAGAATTTTGTTAGCTGAATCTGTTCTAGTCTGTTTTTCTTCAGAGTTTATTTCAGCTGTGGGCATGCACTGAGGTTTTGCACGTGTCGTGAGGTAAATATATGTTACTGCTTCTGAGTGTGATGATGAATCCACTGAAGGAAAAGATAAGAGAATGAGCAAAGAACGAGAAAGTAAAAATGCATCTCCTACTATAGTAATATGTTGAAAAGCCTGCAAGGTTATTCTCTTGTAAACTTGTTTTTTCGTATATCCCGTGACAAAGTTCTGTGAGATAAAGTGCTAAAACAGTGTATTTAAACCAGCATGTGTCCTGGCTGCTATTGGAAGAGAGGCACCTACTTTTCAAACCCAAGCATGTGTTCCTCATGCTTTCACTGCTGAAGTGGCTGTGCAGTGAACTGGACGAGTGACCTGATCTGGCTCAAAAAAAAGGAAGAAATTAATTTGTTTCCTAGTGTGCTGTGGGCAGTAGGGTGAGGTGGAGTTAGAGCAAATTAAACACAGGATGAAGCCAAACCTAACTCAGCAAACTGGGAAAAATACTATTTTTTTGAGCAGGATGGGGTCCCTGATAGTATTTACATGAGTCATTGAATTGGCACAAGGGAGGCAGCAAGTATGAGCAGCTGGGAACAAGAGTGATGGGACTAACCATGTTAATGACAGGTCAGATTTCTGTCAGATTGCCATGACTATGCAGCCATTCCTTAAGAAGAACATGCATGGAGAAACTCGGGTCAGAAAAGCACAGTGTACAAAAGCTGCTTGAAATGCAGCTACACAACCAGAAAACACCTGCTTTTCTGAGAACGTCACCTGGTTCCCTGGCTGTGGAATCTACTACATATTCACATTCACTTGTCAGAAATCTGAACTGGAAGATGCAAGGATCATGTTTAAATATTTCACATTGCAAAGCTGGCATTCAGAAGGTGGGTGGAAGCTGGCAGCATTGTATGGCATCAAAATCCTGCCAGCCAGCTGACTGACACAGGAGCTTTGAAACTCGTATGGATTTTCCCTTGCTTGCCTTCAAGCAGCTGGTTGTTATTCTGAACCCTAATATTGAAAATTTAAAACTTAATATAATTAACTGTTTCCTCTTTTGTATTTCAGTGTAAATATTTCCATTACACCCCGTGCTTCCTTCCAGTAAATTGCTACATTTCTTAGCATAAATTGTTCCTTGCTGTAACGTTACAGCTTGATAGAAATTGGTACCAGAAACTAGGTGACATATGATATGTTGTTTTTATACTGAAGTGTAAATAAGTTTTGATCACATACATAATAAAATCCTGCAATACTTTTAAAAAAGTAAATCAGTAATATTCTGCTGCAATTTTAGTTGGATGGAAAGTGCATTTCTACCATTACCTGCTACTGTGCAGGGAGCTGAGCCCCACTTAATAAAGCAGCACCAGAACTCCTTTGATTTGAGAGCTGAAGTCAGTCTCCTGAAGACTGACTTGTCACCACTAGTGCAGTGTTGGGGTGAGATTGGCAGAGCACTGGAGGAGGTTGTTTGGAGAGGCTGAAAACCCAACCTGCAGGACAGCCTTGAGTGGCCTGCTGGAAGCTGGCCCAGCTTTAAGGGGTGGCACGATGCGAGGAGGAGAGGTCGGAGCAGGTGGCCTTCAGAGACTGCTTCCAACATAAACTGTTCCAGGATTTTATTCTGGCAGCAGATAAGATTTCTGCTTACAAAGTCATGTATGCTGTGTTTGCAAAAATACAGAAATTCATTAAAAGGTCTGCACCTTTTGATTTAAGTAATTATTTTATTTTTTAATTGCATGGAAGCAAGTAGCTCCTGACTGATAGAAACAGCTACACTAATTTGAAGACCATTCATCTCCTTAAAGCCAAGAAAGGATGACAAAAGTTCTTAAGACCACAGAGGCCTGGATCTGTTACATCCTTTGGAATCTCCTGAGGTGTACAGTGCTACAGAAAGACGAATATGTGGGATAACTTTTATTTCTTGTGGAGATGTCAGGTATAGTTGAAGTTGCTTAGTAGTTTCTAATTCCTCGAGTTTAATAAAATTACTAACTAAACCGTAAAGTATTAATACATTTCTACCATGTCATATTTTGCATCAACTTTTGAGGATAATTTCAGCAAAGCTAGTTCAGTTATTTCTAGGAAATACATTGGGGACATATAATTTGGGCTTGGGAACAAAAAACCCTTTCAGGCAGAAAAAGATGCTCAACAATCACAAGATAAAAATCTATTCAAGTTAGTGTCAGTAAATCCTTGTGTCATTTGCACACAGAGCTTTTTAATGGCTGGCTGTTAATACCTGAGTATTTCACCTCACATGGCATATTCCAATCCCTTCAGCTTAAATTTACCCACTTGCTTTTCCTTGAGATACTGTCAGTTAGAACTGGGAGGTCGTTTTGCCTCACAGCTGAGAAATCAGGGCTCTGTGCCCATGTCATGTATCAGCAAGTTGGTTAAGTCTCCAAAAGTGAGCATTCAGTCAAAAACTGCTCAGATAGTCAATAAAGATGAGGCATGATCTAATGAGCTGTCATCTGCTGCCTCTGAGATGCACTGATTACAAGGAAGTATTTGGTCTCTGTGTTTTTGGATGAAAATCCTGGCCTTTTTGCTACTGGAGGATGTTACACGCTCTTTAAGACAGGAGCTCTTGTCCTCTTTCACTCCTTGGTAGGAGAGAGCCAGAGCCTTTTCCATGAGGATGACCAGTCTGCTTTACAAAGCTGTAGTTCTGCATTCACCAGGTAAATATAGCTAAAGCACCTCTCCAGCTATGCCACTGTTAACATTAGGAAAGGTGGTAATTAGGAGAGGTTGGTAAGCTCCAGCCTTCTCTTTCAATAGGAATAATGTAATTCCATTACTGACATTTTTCCTTTATTTTATCCTCAAACTTGCCATCTTAAAAGTGTAAGAAGTTGCACAAAAGGTACACTTTATAATAGTAAGGGTGCACCCTTTATATTTGAAAGTACCAATGCAATTTTTGCCTACACATTTAATTTGGGGTTTGTTTGTTTGTATTTTTTTAATAGGTAGTTCAAACATTAAAGGTACCTGCTTTGGAAACAAACAAACCAACCAACCAACAAAAAACAAGAAGAAAAACCCAAATGCATTTCTTTTATTGCTTTTTCTATTTAGATTCAATCACTAAATTGTCTTGATTGAACAGGAATAAATCCTGCCATGCTTATAAGCAGAGTCTACCAGGATATTGTGTAATAAGTGCTTTTGAGATTTTCGATAAAACAGGATTCTCCAGTAGAGTTGGGTCCTACAACAGTAAAACAGACTTTGCACTTTGCTGTCACAACTTAACAGAACTCAGATCCTTGCAATATAAGTTTGAATATTTAAAATCTATTTCTAGAATTATTTGCATAAAAATCTCAGAGTAGGTGACAGGAGTTATTTTGTGCTTAATAGCTTGTCATGCAATTTGTTAAGCCAAGATGCACTACCATGCAAGTGCATCTACCAAGATAAATGTGTTGTCTTTTGATCTTTAAATGTTTTTTTCTCCCTCTACACATGTGGCAAACAAGAATTCTTGTGATCTTTAGATATGATTTAGTTTGCTTTCTTGTAACTTCAGATGGTTTAATTTAATTCCCTTCATATTAGTTCTCTGCAATTGCAAATATGCTTTCATACTTAATATTAATTGCTTGTCAAATAATTTTTCCCCTTCAGTTTATAACAGATTTGATATTTTGCATGTCTCCATCTAAAATTCCCTGAAGTCCACAAAGTGAATTTTAACATAATAAAGGAAAAGGAAAGAAGATGCATGAGAAAGCAGCTTTTGCTCCAACTCTTAAAAAAAAAAAAAAAAAGAGAAGCAAAACTTAAAAAGTAATACTTTTCATTTTTATGACTTGTGCAAGTCCTCTGTGGTAATGTCTTGCACTGATGTTTTGCCTGCAATTAGACAGTGTACTTTAGCATAATAATAAGCTATTGAACATTTACCCTGAGCTAAATACCTCTGATCTGATTTCTACAGCTCAAATAGGATTTAGACTTACAGATGTAGTCAGTGCATAATGATGATAAAGACCAGCTTCATGGTTCAGTGCTGCAATGTTTATCCAAATTTCACTGCAGGACAAGAAATGAACTTGATCTGCCTGCCTGAACTCATTGGGAAGTGGAGGAAAAGAGAGATGGGTTGGCATAGTGGGGTCACTGGTAAGGTCCCATGTGGCCTGACTTCCTTTCCAGGCTTTGCATCTAAACTTGGTCCCTTCTGTGTCTGTCAAATAGTATACTACTATAGAAATTACTTGTTAGGAAATCTGTGGATAAAAAGTAGGCAAGGGTTCACAGTATCCCTAGTGTGTCACTGGCCTGTCTGTCAGTGTAATTACAGATTTGATGGAGTGACCAAAAATGAAGCTTTGGAGAAGACTGAGTAAAGAAAAGAACTGAGGACTGCTCACCTCCAGCTGAAACACTGGAATTTTCACAATCTGTCTACTGAAGAGTTCCCATGTAACAGAAGGGAATTTTTGAAGAACTTAGTCTACTTCATCTTTGCCTACACCCTGACCTTGTGTTTACAATACATTTATGATCTGCATCATTCTCCGCAATCCTGGCTTCACATTAAATGCCAAACAATGTTTTTTCATTAACTTTTAATATCAGGATTCATGAGACTTATAAGATTTTCTAAATTACATAGTTCCTTATCCTAGAACAGAAAATCCTTCATTTTAATACTGTACTTTGGAAAGAGCCTAGGTGAGCAAAAAAAAAGTTTGATTCCTATAACTTTCACTGACTATCAAGGACTCCTGTACTTTTTTAATACCAGCGTATTCTTTTCATATATATCAGTAATGGAATTATCATTGATACCATTAAGAGTACTTTCTGTCATCAAGATACGCTGTCAGCTCAGAAGTTGTCATTCACAACCTTTCTGTCATCAAGATACGCTGTCAGCTCAGTTGTCATTCACAATGATTCACAGAATCATGGTGTGCATATGCAAGAGCAAGAGGGCAAATTAAAGTTGTACTGTGATGACGGAGTTTTACTGCCTTCATTGCTTGTTAATTATGTCTTTGCTCTGCTGTGTGAAAACCAGACTGAGTCATCAGAGTGAGTGTACTTGGTGAGAAAATTCTGTTTTACTTGTGGCTCTGCCATTAACATTTTAAGTGACCTTGGGCAAGACATAGGCTGGCAAAGATAGATTGTACTCTAGCCTCTATGAAACTTCTGGCATATTCAATCCCAGTACAGCCTCAGACAGAAAAATATGAAAATGCCTGTTAGCTCAGGACAAAAATCCATCTAGGAAACTACCTGGCAGTCCAGAATGGATTTCTGGAAAGTAATATGCAAGAAATCATGACAGGTCTTTTGACAACTCTTCTACAGCTATCTGTGGCTCAGTGACCTCTCAAGGCAAACATGGCTTCTATGTATTTACTCTCGTTTCTCTTCTTTAAACTTACCTAGACTGCTCTCAAGCCCATGAAAACTTCCAGCAGCATCCATGGCAAGGTGCTTCATAGCTTAATGACACACCATGTGAAGAATCACTTTTCCAAGCAAAATTCTTGTGCTTACACTGAACCTTTCACCTACCAGCCTTCCTTGATGTTTCGCAGTTCTTGTACTGGGAGAGGTGGTGAGCTGGTGCTTAATGTTCATATTGTCCCCTGTAGGAAACTGTACCCATCCAGATCTGAGACTGCATGCAAAACCCAATTGTAAGAACAGGTGAAGATATCATAATCCTTGCATGAGAGATGCTGCAGCACCTTCAGGGACGGACCATGGATTGCCTTTTCTGTGACAGTCATTGGAAGAACAGATGGAATTACCTGCTCATATTGCAGATGGGTGCTGTGGATAGTTTCATGTTATTAGATGCCCCTGAGATTCCCCTTAGCAACCCACAATTTGTCCATAGTCAAACATGACAGTATGCCTGCAGACAAGCAATGCAGAGAATTCACTGGCTGCAAGACATGTTATTTAAAGCAATGTTGACAGCACTGAAGAATTATTCTTACTTTGCTTCAAGTCAGGTTTTTCGCTCTAACCTTGGCTGGTCTCCCAGCTAAACCAGTTTACTGATCTACCATACTGAGAAAGTGTATTCCTTCCTCCTGTCTTCCATTAAAAGGGTTCTGGAAAGCTCAGTGAGGTTTCCTCCACAGATACTGGGATGCTTTTTAAGTCCCTGCTAAATCTCCAATTTTATGTTTTTTTTCTTGGGAATTTTGTGCCCTCTAAATTCATGGCCTTGGCAGAGGCTTTGGCTTTCTCACTCAGGTGGCTTTATTGGCAGGATCTTCTGTCCTAATGTTTTTCAATTTAAATAGCAATCAGTGGAGCAAGTCAGATTGTGCCATTTTTACTAGGTTGTTGTGGTAAATCCATAATAAAGCAAATTCATATCTATTTCAGAATGCCTGGGCCTCCTGGGATGCTTAATTTGGCTGTCTGTCTGTTAAAACATCTTTACTCCTACTATCTTATTTACAATGTACCTTTTCCCTCCTTCATAGTTTTAAAAACAGCTTCACAGAGGGCCTTGATCCTGTGTTAAAGCTTGTTCTGACTGAAGCAAGAAATCTCACCATTTCAAATTTCAAAACGGAAGGAATCTATATCTATAATTTTCTGGATATTTAGCAAAACACCTACCTATCTGTCAGAATCATAGAACCATAGAATCATTTTGGTTGGAAAAGACTTTTAAGATCACCAAATCCAACTGTCAGCCCTACACCCTTGTGACCACTAAACCATCTCCCAAAACACCACATCCACTCATTTTTTGAACACCTCCAGGGACAGTGACTCCACCACCTCCCTGGGCAGCCTGTTCCAATGCTTCAGCACTGTTTCTGTGAAGAAATTTTTCCTGTTATCCAATCTTGACCTCCCGTGGTGCAATTTGACCCCGTTTCCTCTTATCCTATTGCTGGTCACTAGGGAGAAGAGGCCAACACCCACCTCACTACAACCTCTGTGCAGGTAGCTATAGAGAGACATGAGGTCTCCCCTCAGCCTCCTCTTCTCCAGGCTGAACAGCTCCAGCTCCCTCAGCCTCTCCTCATAAGGCTTGTTCTCCAGACCTCTAATCAGCCTAGCTGCCCTTCTCTGTACTCTCTCCAGCACCCTGAGGTCCTTCCTATACTGCAGTGCCCAAAGCTGCACACAGTGCTCCAGGTGCGGTCTCACTAAGGCTGACTAGAGGGACAGGATCACCTCCCTGGTCCTTCTGGTCACACTGTTCCTGATGCAGGCCAGGATGGTGCTGGCCTTCTTGGCCAGCTGGGCACACTGCTGGCTCATGTTCACCCAGCTGTCAGTCAACAGCCCCAGGTCCCTCTCTCCCTCTCCAGCCACTCCTCCCCAAACCTGCAGTGCTGCTGGAGGATGTTGTGGCCAAAGTGCTGGACCCAACATTTGGCCTTATTGAACCTCGAGGGCCATTGGCCTTGGCCCATTGATCCAGCCTATCCAGGTCCCTCTGTGGAGCCTCCCTGCCCTCAAGCAGATCAACACTCCCACCCAGCTTAGTGTCATCTGCAGACTTACTGAGGGTTCACTCTATCCCCTCATCCAAGTCATCAATGAAGAAGTTAAACAGGAGCAGCCCCAGCACTGAGCCCTGGGGAACACCACTCATGACCAGCTGCGAACTGGATTTAACTCCATTCAACACAGCTCTTTGGACCTGGCCATCCAACCAGTTTTTTTATTCAGCAAAAATCCTACAGGGCATTCCTCTTTTCTTAAACAAACCCCATGAGTGTAGGGCAGGTATTGAACTAGGCTGAGCGTATGCAAACCTGAGTTACTTTACCTGTAGTCAGTAGGAATTTGCCTGGTTGTAGCCAAAATAATTCTATTTTCTTCTTTCTCTAAGAAAGCAAACTGAAAGTGTAATTTCCAGTACTTGATGTTTTTAAGGTCCGAGTTAGGTTAACTCCCGACTACCTTGTACTGACAGTCTGGGCCAGAGGGTGGCATCGGTGACCAGATAGAAAGAAGAAAAACTAATTTTTTTTTACAGTGGAGTCTCAGATCAGATTGCGCAGCTAAGAAGGAAATCAGGCAATGCAATACTGACAGCTGTTTATCAGACTATTGACAACAGCAGCAGCTGCCTCAGTATTTCTATAAGTCCTTCAATGTTGCAAGAATGTGTAACATATCTTGACTCTTCTTCATCTTACAACTGGAAGAAGTCACCCATACTGAGAAGAACATGCATAGGAGTTGTACTCTGAATGTCGCACAACTTTTTCAGAAGCAACAATGAAGTCTAAATCCAGAAAGATTTGTCCAACTTTCCTGCAGTAGCGAGCACCTGAATGAGGATATAAGTCTGGTTTCCTGACCTGTAGTTGGTACTGGTGTCTGAAAGGCTTAGGGCTTTTAAGCCTAAGGTTTTAAGTTTTGCCATGCTTCATTACATTGCCTTTGTAAACTGTATTGCATGTCCTTTCTTCCCCTTTCCAGGGGGAACATAATTTTGGAGAGTCTCCCAGAGTAATGAGACTTACTGAAGTTTGTATATGGAAAAGACATGCAAGTACTGTCCTGTGATGGAGCCACAGGCAGGTCTGGTGACTAGGGAAGAGCCACGGTGCATACTGAGTAGAGGTAATTTGGTGGAGAAAGAGCACAGAGTTTAAATCCTTCCCCTGCCCTGCCACTCCCCACCCCCGGCCTTTTTCCCCCGTGGCAGAAGGAAGTCTTCTATCAGCTGTGGTGGAAAATTTTGGATGGTCTATGAAAATTTTACAGCTGCTTACAGGTTTAGTGACATGTACTCCTACCTTGCATGTCTGAATACCAGAACTGTAGATCTAAACACTCTGCTGAGCTTGCTGCAATGCCAACAGGTGACAATAACACTAGAACACCAGAAGCAAAATGACTGAACATGGCTACTCTGTCTTGTGCAATACTCCCCCAAGGAGAAGCAATGATAGAGCACTATCAATTTCAGAACAAACAAATGCAACTTGTCCAGTTATTGGGTAATTCCAGTTACAAAACTCATGAGAATCACAGCTCCAGCATGGCTTTCCTTCAGATCAGATCTAGCTTTGACATCCATGGTATTTGGAAATAACTGCATATTTTCTTATTATTGTTAGAGGAGATATCTTGTTCTGGTTTCCCAGCCTACTACTCTTTTCCTAATTACTATTTTCACAATTATCTGGGTTGGAAGGGACCTTAAAGATCATCTAGTTCCAATACCCCGGGCATGGGCAGGGACACCTTCCATTAGACCAGGCTGCACAAAACCCTGTCCTTGAACGCTTCCAGGGAGGGGGCATCCACAGCTTACCTGGGCAACCTGTGCTAGTGTCTCACCATCTTCACAGTTAATGCTCTCTTCCTGACATCTAATCTAAGCTCTTTCAGCTTGAAACTGTTTCCTCTTTTCCTACCATTTCATGCCCTTGCAAACAGTCTCTCCCCAGCTTTCCTGTAGCCCCTTCAGGGACTGGAAGGCTGCTGTGAGGCCTCCCCAGAGCCTTCTCTTCTCCAGGCTGAACAGCCCCAAGTCTCCCAGCCTGTCTTCACAGGAGAGGTGCTCCAGCCCTCTGACCATCTTCGTGACCCTCCTCTGGAGTAGCTCCAGGAGCTCCATGTCCTTTTTAGGCTGAGACTGCAGAACTGGCCCCTTTCTTTTTAAGGAAAAGTCTTCACCTGCTCATGACTCACAAGATCTGCTCACTGGTTTTTGCTGAGGCCTCTGTCCCTCACTGAGGTTCATTAGTGGCGTGTCTTCAGGAAAAACACACACACACACACACACACACACACTGGCCTGCAAAGGCAGAGCTGGGCCTTGGAGCTGCGTGAGGCCTCAGTGGTTCCGTGTAAGGGTGGGCGGCGAAGGAAGCGCCTAGAAACGCTGGCTCTTCAGTTCCATTCGGTAACTGGTGTGCTTGAGTTATTGCACCAAGACGCCCTGACATAGGAATAAAACCACCGAGAAACCTTGGCAGCAGATTCCGGGCAGGGCTGGCCCTCCCGGACCATAGAGTTTCCCCCTGGGCGGTGTCAGGGAGGGGGAAGAGTCGCGCCGGCGCTTCCGGCCCCACCCGGCCCCTCTGC
>NW_009953495.1:221728-255814 GCF_000747805.2 Chaetura pelagica | reverse complement strand
CCCTGGGCCCCGCAGCCGCTGTGCTTGTTTGCAGCAGCTCTTCCTGGCGTGGTTCCCTTTCCCTTCCTTCCCAGACCTTTCTTGGGAGTCCCGGCGTTCTCGCTTCCGCCGTCCCCTCACCCGTACGCGGGGCTCGGGCGGTGCCACTTGACTCCTCTTCCAGCTCGCAGCTCCCTGCTCTTGGTTCTTGTTACCTGTGAATGGGTTTCGGGGGTTGTTTGTGGTTTGTGGCTGCAGAGCCCCCGGGAAGCAGCGCAAACAAACCACCTCTGGCGTCCGAAGCGCGTAACTCTCTCTCCCTGCCACTTTCTTCTCCCTCCTCATACGGAGGAAGGTCGCGTTGTGTTCCCCTCTCCTGTTACACGCAGCCTCCCAGGCCTGCCGGGCGCCAGAAACAGCAGCGACAGCGCTCAGCACCTCTCTCCTGGGTTTCATGCCAAGGAAGGGGCCTCCCCTTTGCAGAAGGAATCCTTGGGAGCTTAAATAGGCCCCGACGATTCGCTGACGTGAATGTCATAGTAAAGCTCTTGAGTTTTTCATTTAAAATGAAGCAAAACTCAGTCTGTTATAAACTTATTAATGCAGATTGGTTTTTGTGCCAGTCGTGCATACTTAAAAAGTAAAATTAAATGCTAGAATTTTGCTTGTATCTAAGCTGGTTTTGTAGTCTTTTGAATCTTTCAGAGCTATTCTCTTTTCATGGATTCGCAGAATTCAGCAGGTTTGCTGTTTTGTGTGTGTATAAAATTAAGGTTTTATTCCTCTATAGTGAAATACGAAAAATGCAGCAGACATTTTTTTTAAAATGCTGATAATTTTCTTGTTATAAAATGCAGTTACTTTACAAGGTACCCTTTGGAAATCTCTGTAATCTTAAAGGTCATTGCTAGCTGTTATTTTTCAAAAGGCATTGCTCATGTAGTACTGCTTCTGCTGTTTTATAATCAAATTCACTTTCTCCCTGAATTACTATACACAAAATATCTATTGAAAATTCTTGGTGCAGATGAAATTAAAACTCATTTCACACTGCAGCTTCCTGGATTGGATATTAGGCATGTTACATTTTACTTAACATTTGAAATATTATATTGCATCTTTGGCAACCTTCTGCTTCGGTGTAGATATTTGAAATAGGTCATAGCTAGATTTTTATGGTTTACCTCATAGTCATATGAGGGCTGAGTAGTCTGTTCTGTAGCAAATTAAATTCACTAGGTTCAAACCACTTAAGGTGTTGTAAATTAGTTTCTGCTGCCCCTCCTCCCCAGGGCTTAGTTCTTAGTTTGTCAAACAGAGACAATCTTCTGAACATTTGAACAAACCTATTCTGCCTGCTTTTCTCCATTCTCCTATGCTTCCAAAATTCTTCAAGGTTCTTTCCCCTACTTCCTTAAAAACGTAAATGTTAACTCAAGGATATTTTAACCCTTCTGATGCGTGTTGCTGCTAGCAATCTCCCCAGCCCTTTCCAATGCCCTGATAAAATCCCTCAAATCCAATGCCAGACCTGACATGAGTGACCAGTGTGGAAGGGTAATATAAAAGAAGTGTAAGATGAAGTGTTCAGGTGTTTGCTTCGATGCACTAAACTGTACTTGTTTAATATGTAGATGGTTTTAAAGTCTAAACAAAGAGGGTTCTTTTTGTTTCCTTTTTTTTTTTTTTTTTTTTTTTTTTCCTTCAGGTACTTGGTGGAAGTCCAGGAATACTCACTAATCATGGATTTCAGGTGCAACAACAACAACAGAGGAAGCTGTCACTACATGAATACCTGAGCATGGGACTCTTGAAGGAGGCTGGCATTTCTGTTCCACATGGACTGGTAGCCAGGACACCAGACGAAGCTTACAAAATAGCAAAAGAAATAGGTATAATATTAAAGAGAACATATACAATATAGGCATGGGATTGATACAAGGTGTAACTACTTTTTCTGTCTTTCCTGGTAAGACATTTCTTGGAGTTCTGAATGTACCTTCTCTTTAAGAGAGCCTTTTCTGTGAAGCAACTTTCTTGCAAATTTGAGTCGGCCTTGGAGCTGCCATTTTCTTAATTTGATGTTTACTAGTGCTTGAAGTTGCTCAGTGCACGAACACAGTGAAATCAGTTAAGTGACCTAGTTTTAAAGACACCCTCAGTTGTGTATTGGGACTTGTTTATAAAGCTATGTTATGGTGTATTGTAGTTACATACTACATTTCTGGCTTGTCAACAAAAAGGTGTCCAGTCTCCTTTGCCTTGTGCTTCAATACTTTATTTAAAAAGTTGAGCTTTAATTTTGGACTTGACTCTGCCTACTCATTTTCCACTTTACTGTGTGTCTTAGTAAATTTTTTAAAATGTGGGTATAATATGGAAGTCAGCTTCTGTTGCTTTGAGGTTTTAACACTTATTTTTTTTTTTTAGTTTAAAGCTTTCCCTCTCCCCGAAAAATAGTACCCTTGTCTCACAGCTTTGATGAAGGACATTGCTTGTATTCCGCTCTCGTATGCAAATGCTTAAATCTCTCTTCACCTCCAAATGGATACCTTTGCAGTCATTCCTGGGGTTATAGGTTTTGTTAATTTGTTTCAGTTTCCAGTGTAGACTTAATGTAATAACTGAGATCTGGAAAAGAAGATAATTTTATTCTAGAGTGTTATGCTGCTTTGTAATGTAGGAAGGAATTGAAAGGCTACTTTTCTTTCTAATGTCGCAGAAATTCACGTATTGTCTGCCTGCTGCCTTTGTCTTGTTCTCCTTAGAGAGTAAATTATACAAAATAAGAAATTAATTAGAATGAAAGAGGTGTTAAAATATTTCTGTTCTGAGAATGACTTAAAATTCAGACAGTCACCTTCTGTTAAGGGTGAGCTTGTATGATCCAAACTTCACAAATGGGACATACTCCTTTGCTTACATTAATGTCTGCACAAACTTCCTGCTAGTGGCAAATAAGACAGCCTTTGCCTGTGGTTCCTTAATAGACAGCAGGGAAACTTGTAGGTCAGGTTTCCTTTGTTTTGTTCCTTCTTCAGCGAAGAGTCCTCTGGCAAAGTAGGTATCTCTCTCACTGCTGACTTGTAGCTCTGTCTCATCCATGTGACATCATAGGTGTGCCTTTCAGCTGGAGTTTGTGACCCTGTACAATTTCTTGGAGGTCAAAAGAATAAAGTTATCAATTGTATGACTTAGCATTGTTTAGTAAGCTAGAATAAAAGAATTCAGGGCTTCTGGTTGTCAGCCATATACTTCGAGTTGGTGTGCATTTGATGCTGTGGCTTTCTTTGGTACTTGAGATGAGGATGGCTTCCCAAAAGGAGAACATACTGAAGGAGCCTGAGTTTTTGAGGCATTGCTCCAACAGTGTCCAGAACTCATTCTGAATGGTGACAGATAGTACTTTGCTCCAGTGTTTTGGATTTCTTTGTTATTATAGCCATTTCCTCATTAGTTGTCATTTACTATCTACTTTAAAAAACCCCAAAGAACACAGACAACCCCAAACAGAATTTCTAGCAGAAAGAAAAATATCTCACTTTTTTCTCCACCTGTTCATTATTTATTTTTTGTTGTGTAAGAGTTGTTATCAGTAGATAAGGGATGATCTTTCACTTTTTTTGTGTTAAACTGGTTTTCCAAATGTTTGTCTAAACTGTTACAAAGATAGTTGATATCACTGCTTGCTCTGCCTCCGTAGTGCTGATCCACTTGCTCCTGATAACCTTTAGTCAGAAACTTGCTCTCTGTAAACTGGAGTTTGGCATTGGATTTGTTTCCTTTTGCAGATACCTAACACCAGTTAGAAAAATGGTAACTTTATCCTAGTGTATAACAAATACTATCAGAGGTGATCATAGTGTAGCTGTGACTTCAGGCAAATCAGTGTAACCCTGTTTTATGAAGCCAAAGCCTAACCATACCAAAGATTGTTGTCACTGCAAGGTATCTAGCTTATGGTAGAATCAAGATGAGGGGTGTGAATGTTGCAGTTCATCTTAAAGCATAATTAGAAGATTGCACTAAATATTCTTTAAATAACAAAAATAATGACATTTTCCAGAATTTAATTCTAAGTTATGCTTATCCTGAGGTCTGAAGTTAGATTAAATAGCCTGGAAGCTGGAAAGGTTGCTCTCTCTCTGCTCCCCCAATCTTTCTTGTACTTAATATTTTTTCTGCTAAAGACTAAGTATCCTAAAGAGAGCAAACTTTTTACGTATCATAGAATCCAGGGGCTGGAAGGGACCTCAAAAGATCATCTAGTCCAACCCCCCTGCCAGAGCAGGGTCACCTAGAGTACATCACACAGGAACGCATCCAGGTGGGTTTTGAATGTCTCCAGTGAAGGAGACTCTACAACCTCCCTAGGCAGCCTGTTCCAGTGCTCTGTCACTCTCACAGTAAAAAAATTTTTTTGGATATTCACCTTGAACCTCCTATGCTCCAATTTACACCCATTACCCCTTGTCCTATCACTGGTCATCACTGAGAAAAGCCTAACTCCATCCACTGCTTCTTTTTTACCTCACAACTCTATCAAAATAGTGAACAGGAAGTGAATCACAGAATCACAGAATCCTAGGGGTTGGAAGGGACCTTGAAAGATCATCTAGTCCAGCCCCCCCTGCCAGAGCAGGGTCACCCAGCGCACATCGCACAGGAACATGTCCAGGCGGGTTTTGAATGTCTTCAGAGAAGGAGACTCCACAACCTCTCTGGGCAGCCTGTTCCAGGGCTCTGTCACTCTCACAGTAAAGAAGTTTTTTCTGGTATTCACATGGAACCTCCTATGCTCCAGTTTGCACCCATTGCCCCTTGTCCTATCACTGGACATCACTGAAAAAAGCCTGGCTCTGTCCTCCTGACACTCACCCCTTACATATTTGTAAACATTAATGAGGTCACCCCTCAGTCTCCTTTTCTCCAAGCTCAAGAGACCCAGCTCCCTCGGCCTTTCCTCATAAGGGAGATGTTCCACACCCTTAATCATCTTAATCATCTTTAATCATCTTTGTAGCTCTACGTATACATGAAGTGATTTTGAAATGTATATGAAGTAAAATACAGTGTTTGAGCTTGCATTTTTTTTCTTCCCTATAACACTTCCCCAGTATTTTTAAAGGAAACTGGGGTGCAATTAGATGCTGTGAGCAGCTTTTGAGCAATGATGACGAATCACTTATGGTTTGAGTCAACTCTGTTTTCTGTTTTAGCTGGATTCTGCAAATAATTATTTTTTTGCTTCTATTTAAAACAAATAATCTGTTGTGTCGTGGGAAGCTTGGCCATTGTAATTATTACAACATTAATTTGCATATACCTTTTTGTTTTCATATTTGTCTGGCTGTTGAGAGTCGTAATTTGAATATGTTACTTATCACAAACATCTTTTCCCTGTAAAGAGCCTTCCATTTAATTTTAAGTAAATAATTGTCACATATTGGTCCATTAAACTATTTTTCTTTCAAAATAATACTACTGAGAAATTCAGTCCCTGGGTGTAGGTTTGGACCTCTGCTCACTTAATGTTCCTCCAGTAGTTCCCTGTCTCCATTCAAGACCTCCAGATCTTATCTGTGCCACTGAAATAATGTATTCTACTCAAAGATGAGCAGACTTTATCTGATACAATCTTTAAAGACTTTATTGATTTAAAAGAGAAAAAAAAAGTTTTTTTGTGGGCTTTGCAAAAGCCTCTTCATATGTTACATGAGTGACTTGCTTACATTTTAAAAAAAAACATCTCAGTGAATTTTGTTCCTGTGTGGAAAAGAGGCTGCAATCTTAATAATTGCCTCTAAGTTTATAATTTACCCTCAGCCTGTGTGTACATTCCAGCTAGCATTGTGACCAGTGCTGATTTAGAGGCTAATAAGCATTTGTTATCAAGAACATGACTAATGAACCCAAGGAATCTTTCTTGAAGAGCAGATGTTTCATCAGTGTGATAGCAGATAGCTCAGCTGAACACATTCTTTGGAATGTATAGTATTGCTATTTGTTAAAACAGCAACTGTGAAAGTGTGTGTGCTGCTGTAACTGAAGTTTTGATGCTTCTTGACACCTTCATCTATTAACAATTGTGTGGAAGGAAGTGGCATATTGAATGCCCATAGAAAAAAACTTTTTTTCTTTTAGGTAAAGCATCTTATCTCTCAAATCATCAGGAATAGAAATAGACTTCTGCAGTGATTAATGTCTCCTGGTACTTCTGTAGGATTCTAAGGTAGTGAATACCACTGCATTATGCTCATGGCAGACTGTCAGATTTTAGTAAAATAGAGAGCTGCTCTGAATAGAAGGTGTTGAGAAACTGAGTACATAACATTTCACCTTCTCTTGAAGGAGACTAAAAGCAATAGAGTCTGCTTCTACTTTTGCCCTTGTAATTTAAGACATGTAGTCCACCTTATCAGGAATGATCTTTTTTGGTATGCTTTCTACAGAATGACTCAAGTAATTGGCTTGGCTGTATTCCTGCAGACAGTCTGTGATTAATAGTTGTTTCTTTTCAGACTTTTAAAGTTCTTTTCAATGTTGTGTTGTTTTGGGGTTTTTTGTTGTTTGTTTGCTTTGGTTTTTGCCTACTGCTTACACATACAACCTGCATATTTTTTTTTAAATAGTAATGTGTAAACTTGGGTAGATTTATAAATAGTTTTGTTGATCTCAGGCTTGATTTAGTCAGAAACCAAATCTTGGTACAGCATGTGCAATTTTCTTAGGTGAAGTGCTAGCTTTTTCTTTATTAGTTCTTCAAAAGAATAGTTATTCAATGCACAGTGGCACAAAAGCTGAGGTGAGTTTCTCTGCAGTGTATAGCACACCTTCCTTGGTAGTCTGTGGTTAAGTTTTCTTCTTTGTTCTGTGTCACACTGAAAGCTCACATCTAGTTTTTTGTTCCTTTTACTTTTGGCGTTGAGGGTTTTTTTTGTCTTTGTCAGTTTTTCCTGTTTGTGAATTATGTGCTTGACTGTTTTAGCTGATGCTTTCTATGTTATCTGTAACATCAGAAGCTCCAGAGCTTTTATTCAAATGCAGTAGGACATGGGATGATCTACGGTGACAAATTTGTCCAGAAAACCCTCATGTGTTAAAAAAACTGTAGTGTTTGGTGCTAAATAGATTTTTTGAATTATGTTCCGGTTTACCTGGGCAAAATCTCTAGATAACCAGCAATAGTAGTCTGGAAACCAAATATTTACTTGAATTCTGGCAGACACTACGTTTTTGCCACCCAGAGCTTACATTTTGCTTCAGCTTTTGCTTTCGTCTGTAGCACTTCACACCTTCAAAGTCCTAATAGCAAAGCCTGCTGTTGGTAATAATTCACTATAAGTGAATTCATTCACTAAGTTCAAATAACTTGTCTAGCTAGCAGATTCAAATTTTGATGGCTGTATTTCAACTGTTTAACTTCAGCTATTGCCAAAACCAAACCTGTTGAGTGAGTTGATGAAAAACTTGATGCAGTTGATTAATGTCAGGAGGTGTTTGTGTAGAAAATACTTTGTAATAGGCATGAAACGCCTTGTTTGTTCTCTTCACTGGTATGGGCCTATCAGTGAAAGTATGAAGATTCCTGGCATGTAATTATTTAAGATGTCATGCTTCTGATTTGCATGCAATGATTCTTGCAACACTCAAAAGTTTCAAATGCTGAAAAAATGTAATTTTGAAGTTAAATTGTAAATAACCGTACTTACTAACAAAATACAGGCATTATACTCAGAAGAGATTCTCTGCCTGTGCTAGAGTTGGCATAATCTATGTGTTGAAATGTCTTTTGATAATACATTGTTAGTTACAAGCCCATCTTTTCCCTCACTAGTTTCAGTAAATACAATAATGTTGTTTAAACTTAGAGTTTGCAACAAGAAAAAAAAATGGTTTGCATTATAAATTAAGATATATACTTAGTAGAACTACTAAGTAGAGTTAGTGAGGCAAAGGTTATGTCTCTCTCCTCGGATAAGTTTGCGGTTGAATGGTAGTTGAGAATTTCATTGGCACTTGTGTTATTAACCTGTCATTGCCTTTTACTCTTGTCTGTTTTGTCAGAGTGTATTAGGCTTGCATAGTTATAAGGGAAGTGTTTATCAGAGGAGAGCAGTGCAGCTGCTCCAGTCAGTATTGGGCAGAGAAGTGGCAATTAAAATGATTAGGCAAAAGTCAGAATGGAAACTGGTAAAGCAGAGCATTTTATTGAAGGTTGATTATCCTAATGATTAGATTTTATACTTGCACAGAACACTTCAGAAACTTCAAATGCACAATGGAACAACAAGCCTTCTCACCTCTTAATAAGCTTGTAACAACAAGATAGTTTACATGGATCAATGGATGTGTGCAAGGAAAAGAGACCCTTCTCTTAGTTTGAAAGCTTAGGTTCTGGATTCAGAAATTCCAGTCAATAAATATCAGTACTGCTGGAAATAAATAAATATCAGTACTGCTGTCTTACTGTATCTGGCTGTATTACTCTTTCATTGTCTAGTTAATAAACCCTATCGAAGATGAAACCTGTAGTGTCAGTACTTTACTGCTCTGTTGTTCTGAACAGATAGACACTCACGCAGTGCTCTGTTGATTTCAGGCACCCATTCTCATTCTACTCTTAATTTTCTAAACATTTCCTGATTCTTCTCAGGGTGTTTTATTTACCAGTGCTTTTAATTCTAACTGCCATTAATATGGAATTGCAGCTCTTAAAATGTGATGGTTCTCAGCTTTCTGCGTTGGCATTTAGCTTCTCTGAGCCGTTAGCTGTACTAAAAGGTCTGTAGTGCCCAGCATTTAGGCCTTAGATCTTGTTACTGCTGCTAAATCGGATGTCCTGCTTTCTGTCCCGTTCACTTCAGTGTCCCTGTGCATGTCCTTGTCACATGGTGGACAGGCTTGCTAAAGTGCTGCCAGCTGGATTAGTTTTTGCCTTCAATGGAATTACTTTTCTGATATGCTTCAAAGCATGATCACACAAATGCTTATGCTGGCACAAGAAAGGAAATGAATGAATAGCTGTGGACAGGAGGCAGGGTAGGACTGCTGCTGTGGTGTAGTGTTGGTGATGTAAACTATCCTAACTTTCTGTGTGGATACCTGATCCAGGCAGAAACTGCTAGCAGTTTTTCAGAGCATTGTAGCAAACCAGAAGGGCACAGCTGTTGATAGAGAGTAGAAAACTGTTAGCTGCTGGTTTTCAAATTTTTCTTGGGTTACTGTGTATCAGCAGTTCTTTGCTGTGTCAGATTGTGTGAGTGCTGCAGCTGTGGCACTGCAGATGAGGTGTGTGAGCAGACATTTCTGTCCTCTAGTTTCAGGGTCACTTTAAATAGGAGCCATAGGAAAAGATGTTTATCAAACAATAAACTTTCTGCATGGCTTAAGTTAAAGTTTTCTTGCGTCATGTTATCTTAAATTTTGTTTCAGGTACGTCTCTGCACCTTAATTGCTTGTACACATTGCTGGTCAAATAATCATTGAAGTGTTACGTGTTTATGCAGTCAAGCAACTGGTTTACTTGCAGTGCTGTAGGAGAAAAAATGACAAATAATGAATATGCTTAAGTAATGCCACAATTGTGGTATAAAGGGTAGTCCAATGACAAATTTGTTATGGCCAAAACTGACTGCAAAACGTTTAAAGTTGTTTCGCACACCTTATTTTTCTTAGTCTTTATATGTTGCCAAAGTGTCGTAATGAATAATCATTAAATTCTTAAGAAATATTCAGTGGGATCAGCGCAGTGGTGTGTCTATCCCAATACTCTGCCTCTCATGATGGCAAAAGAGCATGCTATTTAGTGATATTGTTAGCCTGGCTGTTTTATGCAGTCCCTACCACTCATTTCCCCCCAGCATTCATAATTGTTGTTTTAGAAATATCAGAGGGGACATCTCTGCCCTGTTTCTTTTGATCTCCTATTCTTCCTTCATGTCTTCTGGCAGGCTTCACCATCTTCAGTGTAAAGAAGTGTCTTTTTTTTCTGGCACCTTTTTAAAACTGACTTCCTTTAGCTGGTGGCTTTTGGTTTTGACTGGTGTAGAGAGTATGATGTGTTTGTAGTTGTCTCTTGCTCTGTCCCTCAACAGATATGGCTAAGGACCATAATCATCTTCCTGCTTGGTTTTCCTTTGATAGATTTAAAGAAGTGCCAACCTCTTTTAGCATCTTCATGTAAGGGAAGCTCTTTATTTTAGTAACCATCCTAGTAACCAGTCTTTCACATTAAAAATTACTCTTATAATTATGCCCAGAGGTAAACTTAATGTTCTAGCTGAGAGGTTTAGTTGGCATCTGGTTCTGACTTGTTCAAACTCTGCTTTTTATTGCTAGGAGGAATAATTGCTACAAAGAAGGTGTCTGTGGGCGAACTTAGTAGCTTTCCTAAACACTTTTATGTAGATGCAATTTTTACCTTGTGAACTTAATGTAGGAGATGAAAAACATGGTGGAGAAATAGGACTTTCCCTTCTGAACTTTGTAGTGGATTAAAGCTCTTAGTCTTGATTGCTAAGTATGTCCATTCTGAATCTTCGTTGGATATAAAGATTCTGTAGAAAGCTCAAAATAATAAAATAATACTGTGAATATTTTAAATCCATAATATTTGAGTCAGAAAAATATTTTGGAAAAAAATTTTAAAACAGTTAAAGGAAACTAAAGGGCTTACCCTGCCTACTCTGGGATCAATGGTGGATTTGCTCAGGCCTCTGGCTTCTGCAAAGCACTTGAGTTTGTGCATCAGTGCTCTGCTGAATGGAAGCCATAGTGGACCTGCACATTGACTTGGGTAAGTGCAGTAGATACTTATAATTGCTGAGAAGATAGTGGTTACAGATACAGGATGTTTGTACTTGACTGAGGAAAATCTTGGATTATGGTGTGTCAGATACTCTGTTTCGTGTTGTTAATAGTCTGTGAGATACTAACCTCAGCATAATTTGTGATTCAAACACCTGCTAAAGATGTACCAACACTTCTGGATACTAACACACCAAGGTTCATTCACAGAAGAGCCTAGAGGTGCAATTTGTGGATGGTTTGAGTGTTTTGGAATAACCTCAGTGAGTTACAATATAGTTTTTGATTCACATATTTGTGTTTTGAATCTAGGGGTTGGGGGTGGTGAAGAAGTGGGGATAAATAACAGCCTTTATAAATTTCTTTGGGGCAATTTGTTTTAGTTGTCACAGATGACAAATTTTGGGTTTTCTTTCATTCTAGGTTCAAAGGACCTTGTGGTAAAAGCACAGGTTTTAGCTGGTGGTAGAGGAAAAGGAACATTTGAAGGTGGCCTCAAGGGAGGAGTGAAAATAGTTTTTTCGTAAGTTCTTTCTAAATTGTCTGACCAAGTGGAAAAGCTACAAAGTTTCACATTATGAATCAAACCTGTTGATCAGTTTAAAATCAGTATTTTAATTATAACCTTAAAATAGCAAAAAATAGATAATTTTTTTTTTAATGCTACTTCTGTTTTTCCAGCAGTTTCTTTGTCACATTCTGAGCTTCTTTTATTCTAGTCCAGAAGAAGCAAAAGATATCTCCTCCAAAATGATTGGAAAGAAGTTGTTTACCAAGCAGACAGGAGAAAAGGGCAGGATATGCAATCAAGTATTTATCTGTGAGCGCAGATATCCCAGGAGAGAATACTATTTTGCAATAACAATGGAAAGGTCGTTTCAAGTGAGTAATATTAGAAATAATAAGTAAAAAAAGTAAACTAATTAACTTGTTATAGCTGAATTATTAAAAAAAAACCCTCAGTACTGTTTACTGTGGTAATCACTTGGTTTTGAAAGTCAGGAATATATATAAGCTAAAATCTATTTCCCAGTATCTCTGACTATATGATTGCCTTAGTGTTTAAATGTCTTAAAAATGTAATGCTACAATTTAAATTTAAGGAATAAGAAATTAATATCAGTAGCCCAGCTGAAGTTCAGAGTCATATGGCTGAAGGGGAGATGGGTAGAATGGGGGGCTTATTTTAATTTTGGTTTTAGTTTGTGCTTTATCTACCAGGTATTCATACTGGAGTTTTGTTTAAAAATACAGCTCTGTATGTACAGGTACACACCAATTAAAGAGTGTTAGGAACAAGATAAGTAGAAGTGTTTTGGAAGAGCCCTTGGTTTTGGATTAATCAAACATCCTTTTTCCCAATCTATGGAGGTTCCTAGAGGTGCATAGGTGAGTCCCTCAATGTTAAGAGCACTGGCAGCTTCCTTATGCTAATACTTGTTCAGGAGCTGCTAAGAAGATTTGGACCTACAGGTCTGTCTTCAGAGCTTTCAGGAAGATGAAAACCGTAGTCTGTCCTGCTTGTGTGTTCTATATGAGTGGATTTGTAGTTTTTTAGGCTAGAATTCAAACCCAGTTCTTGAAATGTGTTGATGTATTTTCTGACATTATGGAGCATCGAGTATGAATTGCTAAATAACTTCAGCAAAGCCATGGTAAAGCAGATCTTGGAACTTTATTTTCTGAAGCTCAATAAAAATTGAGGCTGGTCTATCTGGATACTTAAGAGTTTGCAGAGGCACTACTCTTGGTAATTCGAGGAGTATCTTTGGCATGAGTATGAAATAATTTTCTGTGGAGAAATGAGGAAACTAGTCTTATTCTTTTGTTGTTTTTTTTTTTTTTTTTACTGCAAAGCAAGGAGTTAAATATTGTTTGTGTTCCTTCCTCTTTCTCTGTAGTGTTCTTTCTGATAGGAAAGTATCAGTTCTGTTGGCTTTTAGTACAGTTATGTGACTCAGGCACCTACATTCTTTTATACTCTATAATAAAGCTGTGAAGATCCAAATATTACTGTACACACCCTAGATTTACCACAAGGTGGCATGAAAAGACTGTAAATGTCTGGATTTTATAGTCTTAAAATTGTGTACTATTCAAGCAAGCATCCTCATGGAAATAAAATGTACTGTAACTGATTTAAGGAAATTAGATAAAAAAGGAAACATTTATCTAACTTGTTCTTTCTCTTGTATAAAAAGATAAATCTTATTAGTGTATATTGAGCATAACTGTGTGGATTATTGTCTTCATGGGGATGTGCTTTGTTTTTACTGCTGACTTTGTAAGTCATGCTTTTAGAGGTGATTGTAATTGCTGTAGTTTTTCTAGGATCCTTATGATGAGGAAATGCCTTTCAAAAGAAGGAAGTGTGAAGGTGGAATAGCTCTCAGTGTGTATTTCTGATGTTATTGCAAACCTCTTCCTTTAGGGAGGGAAAAATGTTTGTAAAATATTTGAAAGTGGAACTTGATGTCTTGGGTGTTATTTGCTAACAGGGGCAGGACTTCATATGTTTTAAGCAAAACTGTTCACTTTGGCCAATTCTAAGGAACAATGAGTTATTTTTATAATGCGTTTGTAACTTCTTGACTCTGTTCAAGATACAGATATCCAGAAATGTTCATTGTGTTGAACCTTGCTATTAGGTGTAGGATAATTCACCATCTGTATTTTTGTTCAGAAGGATAGTGATGGGAGGAGAGTGCTGTGGTTATTGTTCTCTGAACCAGTGTCACATTTTCTGTAGTTAATTGTCAACACTTAGAAGACTGTTAAATTTTTTAAGACCTGTGCTGATACAAAATCCTGCCTTAGTACACCAGCTGTCAGAATCCATGCAGGGGTGGTGATAAGGGAAGGTAGGTTGAGATTGTAAAAGTGAGTATGTCTTTACTGTAAACTGGAAGACTGTTCCCATGTGGAGAGATTTTTAGCTTCTGTGGTAGTGAGTCCTGGATGCTTTTGTTGATGTTTAGTTCTCTTTTTTTATTTAAAAAAAAATCTCTGCTGCAAGTGTTACAAATTCTGGTTTCTTAATTTCTTTTATTACTGAGTAACTGAGGGCTGTTTTGTCAGAACTCTGTGACTTATTTTCAGTGATGGCTCTAGTTGTTGAGCTTTCTGATTCTACTCAACAGGAATAGTTCGCAGTCATGTGTCACTAAGCTCTGCAGACCTAGATTGGTCCTTGGAGTTGGTGGAGTGAATAAATGGCTAGCATTCAACATGTGCTTGTGTAGGGGTGACTGGAGAAGAGGGAGGTGAGACGGCTGTTCTTTTTCTGGTGACAACGTAGATCATAAAATGCATATGATTACCTAATTGAAGCTTTCAAAATTTAGAGCTGGTACGTCCTAAGTGCTCTCTTGCATATATATATACATTGTATGTATAAAAAGGAAAGTTTTCCTTGCTAAAAGAAATTCAACCCAACATACACCTTAACATTTGGAAAGTATTGTTAAAAGCTTTGATATAGATTTTTTTAATAGATAGTAACATTTTCCTCAGGAAGAGCATGCAAGTAAAATGCCCCCCCCCCCCCGAATATTCCAACTAACAACAAGGTTTTATTGCTGTGAGGTATCTTATGAAAAGAACTAAGTTTCAATTGTGTGGTATAAAATTACTTATGCTTTGTTTTTTCCCTTTTTTCTAGGGTCCTGTGCTGATAGGCAGTTCTCAGGGTGGTGTTAATATTGAAGATGTTGCTGCAGAGAATCCGGATGCGATAATTAAGGAACCCATTGATATAGTTGAAGGCATAAAAAAGGAGCAAGCTGTTAGGGTAATTGCTAATGTGGAAAAAGTACACATTAGTGAGGATGGGAGGGTGGCTTCTGAATTTTATAAACTGTGCATGCATTCAACCTGCTGAGTTGTCTTGCACCCTTTTGACATTTTGAAACAGGTTTTAACTAGATATTTAAGTACTTTCAGGGGATTGTCAAATCAATCCAACTCTGCGTGGCCATGCTTTATGTAGCTTTTATATAGCTTTGTAAAAGCATAAGATGATAACTGTATACTAGTTCTTTTTTAGGATAGGTGCCATGTTGTGTGTTGAAAACAATCTTTTTCAAACCCAAACCAGTTTTTTTTCACCAAAACTGGAGAAGTTCTAAATCTAGACATTCATTTGACATTGAAATATTGGCTATACTGGAACATTACTAATTTGTAACTAAATCAAACCTTGAATATAGTTAACTGATAACCCATCTTTTACTTCTAGCTTGCCCAAAAAATGGGATTTCCTTCGAATCTGGTGGATGAAGCAGCTGAAAATATGATCAAATTATATAATCTCTTTCTGAAGTATGATGCTACCATGATAGAAATAAATCCTATGGTGGAAGATGCATCAGGAGTTGGTAATGTTTTTTTCTTCATGTAACAGCTTGACATTTTTGTAAATCAAAGTTAATTGCTTTGCATTGCTAAAAGTTCAGCTTGATACAGCGAGGGGACTTAGCATTAACATGGTATATTGAAAAATGAATGTAATGAAGCATATACATTTGAGAATCTAAGTGTAGTAAATACCTGCTCTTAATTGCTACATAGGATCTTAAATTTAAATAGCTTCAATTTTGTATTTATTTAAAAAGAACACATCTTCCACTCTTGAGTTTTTGGCTACCCAGTGTAAGGCATTTCTGGGAACGGTCTTCTCAAAAACGATGAATTGAAACTCGAGCCATGTCGTGTATTCAAAGGTGGTACTGAAAAGGTAACCAGAATAGTAGCACCTTCCGAAAATCCCTGAAGTTTACTACTCGGGTATCAGAATGCCTGATGGAATTTGATGTTTGATGTATTAAAAGACTGTGGGTGTATAAGTGATATCTTGATGTTTGTCAGGTTTTTAGCATATCCAGTTGCAGAATAGTTATTATTCAATCACAGCCCATTCTGCTCTCACCAAAAAATAAATCTGTGGAGCATATTTGTACTTGAACTCAGGTATGACAGTTTTAAAATTCAAGCACAAATGTACCTCCTTCATCAAAGCTTACTCTTCTGTTACTGTTTTTTAAAAATAATACTGCTTAAATGAACAGTATGGAGCAGTCTCTCCCATATGTTCCTCTTGTCATTTTTATGTTTTCTGTAGTGACGAGTAGACACAGAAACTGAGTTCTAATGTAAAAAATACTCTAGGTTTTCTACATAACCTGCTATACCTGCATGAAATTTACTGTTGTGTGTATTCTTCTGACACCTTTTCTTCCAACTCAAGTGTTATTTCATTGTGTTTGTGTGCTTTCATGCATGCAGACACACTATATATTTAATCTAAAAGCAGAAAACTAGAAGGGATTTAAAAAATCCAAAACAGAGACCTGTAGGTATTACTTTTATGCCAATTACTGAAGCATAATTTACCCAGATGTTGTAAGCTTCTTGGTTTTTAGAGTGTCTCAAGAAATACAGTTGTCTTTGCTTTTTATGCAGTTAAAGGGGCTTAACTTATTGTGCGGGTGAACCGGAGAGAATCTTGCATTGAGAGGCAGTACTAAGCGTGTATTTTCAGCAAAACTTTTAAGTTTGGACTGCAGGAGCTAGTTGCCAAGTTTGACTTAACAGAATTTAACATACTTACGTAGCAGTTGAAGTATTATTCTAGTGTTAAATTATGTTTGTTTTTTGTTTTTGTTGGGTTTTTTCCCCTTTCAGTGATGTGTATGGATGCAAAGATAAACTTTGACAGTAATTCAGCCTATAGGCAGAAGAAGATCTTTGATATGCAGGACTGGACGCAGGAGGATCAAAGAGACAAGGATGCTGCAAAGGCAGATCTCAACTATATAGGATTGGATGGAAGCATAGGCTGCTTGGGTATGTTCTATTCAAAGAATTTTGAATGACCTAATGAATTTATAAACCAAATTCCTAAATGTTGTCTTTATTCTCATATAGTTAATGGTGCTGGCTTAGCTATGGCCACAATGGATATAATTAAACTTCACGGCGGAACTCCAGCAAACTTTCTTGATGTTGGTGGTGGTGCTACAGTGCAGCAAGTGACAGAAGCCTTTAAGCTTATTACCTCTGATAAAAAGGTGAGGGAAAAGTTGGCATATCAAGGGCCTACATAGTGGTAACACAGGCTATGAGTTGAAAGACAATGCTTAGTGCATGTAAAAGCATGTTTTTATAAGCATAGAATTAAAAAGGGAAGAAAATGGAGATGTTAGCTTAACTTTGGTGCAAGTGAAGAAGGCCTGAAAACCTGTTGAGCTTTTTTCCCTTTTATAAAGTAGGTTTTTTGTGTACTCAGTAGCCAGTTTTGTGTCTTCCAGTTAAAGTTATGGCTGTATTTGAATCTTTTCGGAAATATTTGAGTCAGAAACTCCACAGCTGCTGTTTAAACAGAAATCACTATTGATACTGATTTCCACATTTCTTTGGGGGGCCTGATTTGCAGCTGTGTCTGTTTTGGGCATAGAGTTGTAGAGATGAATGTTAACAGTGCTGTCCACAGACAAGTTTCTAAGCTACTAGTTATATGTAATGTAAGATAAAACAACTTTGCAGTGTGCTTGGAAGGGCATGAATGTTTTATCCTATCAGAAGTTATTATTAAAATAATAAATTGATTGAAACGAGAGGAAGAGCTTTAGCATCCCAGAAGGATGAGAGGACTGAATTGATGGCCTACAAAGAGGTTCCCGGTGGGAACTTGTGGGCAGTTTAGGACTTTCTAAAATGAAAGAAAAATGTGAAAAAGAGGTTACTGAAAAAATGGGAGTGAGTTGCAGGACTTAATAATGGCATACTACTTTTGCATTTTAATTTCATGCATCATTTGCTGATATTTGGAAAAGACCATAAGCAAAGTGTGAGTGATGTTACAGATAAACTTAGACTCTTCCCCATTGGATTTTTGTTGAAGAATGCAGGGTCTGACATGCTCTTTGGGAGTGTTGCAGCATTATTTACGTTGGAAAGGACCTTTAAGATCACAGAGTCAGCTATAAATCTAGCACTGCCAAGTCCAATCATGTCCCTAAGCACCATGTCGGGACATCTTTTAAATTCCTCCCTGAGTCCCCTGTTCCAGTGTGTGACACCCCTTCTGGTGAATATTTTTTCCTTGTATGCAAGCTAAATCTCACTTGGCACAACTTGAGGCCATTTCCTCTTGTTCTATCACTTGTTACTTGGCAGAAGAGACCAACCCCCACCTGGCTACAATGTCCTTTCAGGTAGTTGTAGAGAGTGATGAGATCTCCTCTCAGCCTCCTTTTCTCCAATCTAAACTACCTCCGTTCCTTCAGTCGTACCTCGTAAGACTTGTTTTTTCTTCACATTCTTCCAACAAACTGAGGAAAAAGTGAGGGGGACAGGCACAGAGCATGCAAATTACAGATAGAAGAGGAGAAGAAACAAGGAAGAATGTGGAGGTTGTTTATTTGGAACAAGTTCTTGTAATTCCACGTCTCTGCTTGTGCAAGGACAAGAGGGTATCTGAACAGACTTCTTAATATATTTTTCCCTTTCTGCTTTCATTCAGCTGCTTACTGTTTTATCAAAAAACAATGACTGTGACTGAGATTCCTGGTGCTGGAAGTCGAACAACAATACAGCTCATGGACTGCACCTCTGGCTGACACTGAGTTCAGTTCAGGGATTGTTTAGAACATCTCTGTGGGGTGACAGTCTAAGTTGGTTCTGCCCTTTAGGTAGCAAAAGCAAGAATGGTGTTGCACAGATGACCTAGTCTAATTGCAAGATAATGAGAACTAAGCTATTGTTTATTAACCAGTTACATGTTAATTTTTTGTCTTTTTGAGTTTATCCTCTAAGGCTGTGTACCCATTTCTGGTCCTATTTTATTTCATCTTTCACCATTAACTGTAATCATTTTGACCCTCCTTTCCACTACTTGCATGGGACAAGACTTCCCGTTAGCCTCAGGCTTAGTCCTCCTGAATAAAACATTTTTTATAAAAACATATACTGTATAAACAATGTCTTGTGTATGAGTTTTGTAAGTTTTCTCTGTTCTTCAGCATGGCTTCTTCAGTATGTGGAGGTGCTACTACAGGAGGTAGTCTATCTAGAAATAGAAAGATAAACAATTGAAAAATAAAGTTATTAAATAACTTTACTTAAGTTTCATGTGTTTTATCTGCTTGAAGAAAATCAAGCAGATCTCTGATAATCATGCCTGGAATATTCTGAAGTAATGTACAGATTTGGATTTGTAGAGAAGATAGGTGTTTCTTTTCAAGCAGCTACACAGAATACACACTGTGAGTAAGAGAAATGGCTGTTGCCTGCAACTTCTGCTGGACTGAAGGACAATGTGGAAGTTTCCTGGGACAGGCATTTTTGCAATAGGGTCTTCCTGCAGTAACTGTTCTGTATACAACTTCCTAGAACTGTACTTCTGTTGCTGTTGCTCTCTAGAATGGGAATGTGTTCAGTCTTTCGCAAAGTGCTTGATTACACTCCTGGAATTTTCTTTAGGCTGAAATTCTGAGTGGTGCTTTTCTCTAATGTGCCTCTGGCCATTTTTAATGTGAACATTGTAATTGATTCTGTAGGTACTGGCTATTCTGGTAAATATTTTTGGTGGCATAATGCGATGTGATGTGATAGCACAAGGCATCGTTATGGCAGTGAAGGATTTGGACCTCAAGATACCTATTGTGGTACGGTTGCAAGGTGAGTGTACTTCAGTACATGTTAAATATATTTCTCTACATGTTGGAATATATTTCTGTCCATGTTCTTGAACTTATATATTGCTTAGCAAGTTGCCTGTAAGCTGGAGACTGTGGAAAAAGAAGGCAAACCTTGAATTTAGATGATGGGGATTGGCATGGTAATAAAAAGAGATTTCCTGCTTTTATCACTACTTATGTGTTTGTCTTCTAGATTTATTCACTAACTTACTTTTTAAACAAGCTTCCTAGAAAATAATGAGAATATTCTGGTTGTAGTTGTCTCTCGTTCAGTAAGAGTGGTATTTTATCCCTTTCTTAAGGTACACGAGTTGATGATGCCAAAGCTTTAATAACAGCTAGTGGCCTCAAAATCCTTGCGTGTGATGACTTGGATGAAGCTGCAAAAATGGTAAGATAGTGTTTGATTCTATTCTTTTCAGAACATAGTGTCTGTTGCAGAAAGTTGGAACTCAGTTCAGTCAGCTAAAGGTAGCTTAGGATAAATCACAGTGCCAGTTATTACGAGGGCCTGAAGCAGGTTAAAAATAGTTTTTTTTAAAAAAAATAAAACAGATAAATGACCAGATCAGTCACTTTCCTTGGTAGGGGAATGGGTAGGAGCTTAGCTTTATTAATTGGAAAATACTTGAATTAGGGTAGCTAAAAAATGCGATGTAACAGTTCCTTTGATAGACTGCTGTCTATCAGTGTGCATGATTAAAGCCAAACATAGTTGATCACCCTGCTGCCCCATAGGGTAATTTTTTTTGTTGTGTGTATGTGTTGTTTCCTGGGGTTGGAGCTCTACAGGCAGCTGTGGATTACTTGGAGGAAGACCTTGCTTAGCTTGACAGTACAGCCCTCTGTTTTAAGGAATAGTATTAAGTCTTGCTAGACTGATTAAACTTTGTTTAGGTCAGTGGAAATCTTCCTTAGGAGTACATATGGATCTTTAACCTATATTGCATCTAGATAATACATCTCCTAAAGCTGCTACTAAATCTGGAGTTCTCAGCTGAATCATTTAACCATGCAAATTGAGTTAGAATTAGTTTTGTCACCTTAAGTTATCCATAGAACCACTTTTTGAGAGGGTTATAATAGTTTTTATATGATGGCCATAGGTAGTTTCTTAAACAGGGTAAGATGTACCATGGTACCATGAGTGGGATAAACAAATGGATGAGGATAGAGCAGAGTAATAAGCAGAGCAGTTGAAGCAGTGATGTTAAAAGTATTTTCTTCTACCTAAATATTCAGCATATGTCTGTAAATTATTCTGGCTAACTGGTATTTTAGGTGCTTTTGAAGTTAGGTACTGCAGGCAAGAAAAACATACTACAAACATGTTGCAACAGTGAAGAAATGTTTGTGACAAAAAACTTAGAGGAAAAATAGCTTCTAGATGTATAGAATCTGTTGTGAGTGGGTACCCCAGCACCTTCCAAGAAGACAGGGTGGCACATGAATTTTAAGAGTTGTAACATTTTATGGAGATATTTGGTTGTAAACAAGAGCTAGACATTGTATAACTGTGTTTTCTAAAAGACTTGACTGATCTTTCATTTAAAAGTGATTAAGCAGTGGACTACGTAATAATCCCCACTATCTTAAGATTTTGGTGATGACATTACTGTGTTTAAAAAGATTTGTCCAGCTCACTCAAGTTAGGGTTGTTTTGAAATTCTTTGTTTTCTCTTTTACAGGTGGTGAAACTCTCTGAAATAGTAAGCTTAGCAAAACAAGCTCAGGTGGATGTTAAATTTCAGTTGCCAATTTGATCTGAGAAATGTCATGCAAGTGTCTAACATGTTCTCTACAATACTGTGTTCTGCTGGATAATACTCATTTATTTTTTTGTGTGGAGGTTTTGATTGTTTGACGGGCGTACAAACTGAAGTACCTGGTCTTTAATGTTAACATTCAGAATGGTCAGAGTTCTTGTAAAAGTGTGTATTGCTGATATTTAGTCCTTTTTAGTTGTTGTTCTCAAGCCTCCAGCTTCTGCTGCAGAATGTCACTTGCAATATTCTTCTGCGTTGTCCAAAGTAAAGCTTCTGATTGAAAAAAAATTATTCTGAAAAAACTCTGAAGTTACTTTACTTGTAAATTTGTATTAGCCATGGTTAAAAGTAAATATGACTAGATTATCTAGTTGTCCATGTGGAGAAAAGTAATAAAACGGTATTTTATATTGGAGACAGTTCTACTTAGCAGTATAATGGACATGAATAAACCAATCATTATTTATAAACAGGTGCATTTGAACTTGATCGGAAACATTTTCAGAAGTACTTCACTGAAGTGGCTGGTAACTCTTCTGGAAACCGTGTTTAATCACTACAAAATATACTGTAGCACTTAAATTTTCATTATTTCCAGTTCTTGCAAAAAAATAAAAGCATAGTGTAGTTTTATATATGAACAGGCATTTACCAGACTTCAAGGAGACAGAATGCATAGAGAATTAAAATGTCTATTGTACGTCACTAATGAAGTTGTACATTAATAAATGTCTCCCAAACTTCTACTGACTTTTTCTTTATATGCCATCATTTTGATAACTTGAATATGCTCATGGATTAAACTCTAATTTAAGATAGCAAGCCAGAAGCTTTTTAAGAGTAAATTCATTATAGCATATATGTTCATTTTTTTTCCTCCTTGAATTGCATTGTGTGATTCAAAATGTGAACTTGCACTATGTTGAAAAGCTTGGACAGTTACCATGCATATAACATCTTCCTAAATTGGCCATAACTGATGTCTGCACAAACAAATAGGCAGGAAAATGTTGCTTTCTGGGGAAATGTTTTTCTATGAAGAAGTATGGTATTAACCACTCATTTTTGTCACAATGCTGTTGATTTTGGCATTACATAGAACCTGGAACTTCTGTGACGATCCAAGTCCACCTCTTAGTTTCCAAATTATGTTAAATTACTACTAGTCATTTTTTGTTTATATTTTGTAGTTGTTGTTGTTTTTTTTTTTTAAATGCTGTTTGCTTGACTAATGGCAGCATATTTTTATCAGGAAATAATAAAGACTTGTCTACACTGGGATTTCAAAATGGGAAATCACATAATAAGAACTCATTAAAAACCTGACTGCTCATGGCCTGGATGAGCACGCGATCTGTTGGATCAAGCACTGGCTGAACAGTTGGGCCCAAAGAGTGGTTGGTGGTCAATGGAGTCAAGTCCAGCTGGCAACCGGTCACAAGTGGTGTTCCTCAGCTCCGGGTTGGGACCATTTCTGTTTAACATCTTTATTGATGATCTTGATAAGGACATAGAGTGTATCATCAGTAATTTTGCAGATGACACCAAGCTAAGCAGGAGTGTTGATCTGCATGAGGACAGGGAGGCTCTACAGAGAGACTTGGACAGATTAGATCTTTGGGCGAATGTTAATGGTCTGAGCTTCAACAAGGCCAAGTGCTGGGTCCTGCACTTGGGCCACAACAACCGCAGGCAGTGCTCCAGGCTTGGGGAAGTGTGTCTGGAAAATGTCTGGCAGAAAAGGCCCTGGGGTTTCTAACTGACAAGTGGCTGAATATGAGCCAGCAGTGTGCCCAGGTGGCCAAGAAAGCCAATGGCATCCTGGCTTGTATCAGAAATAGTGTGACCAGCAGAAGTAGAGAGGTGATTGTGCCTCTGTCCTCAGCACTGGTGAGGCCACTCCTGGAGTATTGTGTCCAGTTTTGGGCACCTCAATTCAAGAGAGATAATGAAGTGCTGGAGCGAGTACAGAGGAGGGCAACGAAGCTGGTGCAGGGTCTAGAGAATCAGTCTTCTGAAGAACGCTTGAAGGAGCTGGGAATGTTTAGTTTGAGGAAGAGGAGTCTGAGGGTAGACCTCATCAATCTCTACAACTACCTGAAAGGTCACTGTAGAGAGGTTGGTGCTGGTCTCTTTCCACAGGTAATTAGCGGCAGAACAAGAGGGAATGGCTTCAAGATGCAACAGGGCAGGGTTAGACTGGACATTAGGAAAAATGTCTTCATAGAAAGAGTGGTTGGACACTGAAATAGGCTGCCCAGTGAGGTGGTTGAGCCACCATCCCTGGATGTGTTTAAGGGTCATTTAGATGTGGTGTTGGTGGACGTGTTTTAGGGGAGAACTTTGTAGAGTAGGGATGATGGTTGGACTCGGTGATCCCAAGGGTCTTTTCCAACCTGAATAGTTCTATGATTCTATAATCCCAAACTAAGGACTTAAAAGGATTATATGAAAATGTGGAGAAACTTGCAGTCAATTATACATTATTTTGAGGTAGGTAGGGTGATAAATGAAAAAACTTTAAACTAGCATGCATTTCAGTAGTTTTTTTTTGCATACTGATGAAAATCTGCAGAAATTAAACTCACTTTTGGTTTAAACTGGATTATTTTTGATCCTAGTTGATCTTTGACTACTGGCTCCCATGTGCTAAATTAGGCTTGTGGGTATGCTTGGAATTGCATTTATTCAATGACCTTGAATGGATTTGCAGACTAGTTCAAATAGATTTGTTAAGAATAGTTCAAATAGATTTGTTAAGCATTGAATAATGTAGAGGTTACGATTAATATCTAGTATGCATGTTTGCATCTATCCTTATATTTTTACTTAAAAAATCTGTTGTAGAATGATAATGTTCCAGATTTGTAAGGGGGTCACTGTTTTTTAAACATACCAGCCTAATTCTTTCTAAATCAAAGGGAGGAACAATTAGACAAAAGCGACTTGGTATTGCCAGAAATGACAAATGAAAATGGACTTTTAATATAAATACTGGACCAGAATGGAGGCAAAACTAGATTCTTCTCTTAGCTCAGAATTTCTTCACACCCTGTTTGAATGGTTAAATGTAGATGAGCAGGAGGGAGAGAGCCAAGGCAAAGTAATTTCCATCTTTGAGAGGAGTGTAAAATACTGACATCCTCAGTAATATTCACAAGTAACAGACTTGGCAGAAGGCAGTGTTTTGCCTTCAGGGTAATTCTAAAACCCATAGTATTCCTTCAACAAAGGATGAAGAATAGGTGTGGGATCAGAAGGTGGCTGCATACAATTTGCTGACCAGAGTGTTCAGAATGTACCAAGTCACTCTTCATACTAAGATAACAATCTGTAGGGCAGAAGATGGTTAAACCAACTATCTTAAACCCAGTTACTTCAGCAATGCTTATGGCTTTGTAATCCAAACACACAAAGAGAACAAAGAGAAAGCTGATGGAGGGTGTGCATGAAGCAATACCTCACTTTTTTGCTGTGCAGGGACTGCAGGCAGAAGGTGGTGAATTGGCACTGTTTTGCAGTGGGGACCCCATGCCTCAAGGGAACAAGGCTTCCTTCTAAAGACATGATGTCAGTCTGTTGGACTAACCTCTTATCCTGACAGAGACTTATCCCCACACGTGGTATCTCTAGTATCTGCTACATCCCAATCAGGGGAAGCTGCAGTGTAAGAAAACTGTACTGGCCAGTGTTGTGTGAAAGATCTGTTGTAAGGTTTTCATCTTGTGAGAGGAGGTAGGGAAAAGAAAAAAAGTGCAGCTCAGCCTCCCTAGTGAACACAGACTGGGGCCAAGGGAAAGGAGGAGACAAGGATCTGTGCTTCTCACCAAGTTACCTGGAAATCAGTTGAAGTTCCAAACACCTGAGGAAGAAAGAGGAGTTCATTACTAGATTTAATTTGAAGCCTTGCTGTTCCAGCCAGTCTGTATAGACATTGGCATCCTTGGTGTGTGCTTGCTGCAAAACTTCTAATATAAACTATAAAATCCACTGAAATCCAGTTGCTGCCTTGCTACATGACAGGGACTGTGACCGCATGGGTCAGGTAAAATTTTCAGCTATTAGGATGCCTGGGAAAGGTATTAGATCTGGACAAGCAATAATGATGCCTCACAAATATCATCTCCCAGTCAGCAGGGACTTGGGGTTCAGAGCATTGTGAATAAGAGGTGGATACAACTGAGGCAAAACTACTGGTAGCAGCTGCACCCTGGAGTTCCTAGTCTGCAGGTGAGCTTTAGCACCTCAGGTGCTTTTATTTTCATTTGAGGTGAATAGTTGAAACACACTGCAAACTAAACTACAGAGGATTTTTAGTCAATTAGAATAATTAGTCTTGTAAAATTATATGCCATAATTAAGCAATCCTTAAAATATAGTGTAAGATTTTCTTCAAGTGTGTGTTAAAGTGCACCTAGTGAGGGGGAAGCCTAATGAACACACAGGTGTTCAAATGATGATTTTGTGGTTTTTTTCCCTATCCCATTTTAAAACCAGTGGCAGCATACTCCCATAAGCAGGGAACAATGAGGCAGTCAGGTGTTTGTTCCCGTGAAGAACAGGGAATGGAGGAGTGAAGTCACTCAGGTGTGATGGACAGTATGAGGCCAGTAAATGTTTTTGCTCACAAAACAATCTAAAAGACTTTACTAAGAATTGGTTTCTTGACCTGAGTGGGTTTTTTTAACCTGATGCCAATTTTACAAGAAACTGATGCCAAAGTACAAGAAACTACAGATGTCTACAGAAACAGAGGGAATAGATACACAGCGAGAGGGCTAGTCTGTTCCTAATGGAAAATTGTTGACTTGTGTCTGCAGGGCAGACAGTTTCTGGAATGCTGTTTTTGGTTTTACAGGCAGTAATTGGCTCCTTGTCTCTAGGATCACAGAAACTCTATAAGTGCAGGAAGAGAGCCCAAGGTATTATGTGTTAGACTCTTCACCATTACTGGTAATTCGGTTTCCTTAAGGGAAATTCAGTAAGTTTTTGTTTTGTTCCTCCCTGCACTCCCTCTTCTGAACTTGTATCATGCTCTGGACTAAAGTTACCTAGTTTGGTCTCCATCTGCACTGCAGTTCAAAAACTGAGGGGCCTTGTCTGTGTTCCTGTTTCCTACAGTTTTTGTCTCCTGCTGTAGCTTCTGCTGCTGCTTGAAATCTTTGTTAGTCTGTCCTTTCCTTTGCAATAATGGCTGACTTCTGCACATGTTGAAGGGCAACATGTGGAGGGAAATGAGAAGGGATCTTAATTGGCACAGTATGAAAGACTTTTCTTGAAAATACCATGAAACTATTTCATGCAGATTTTGAGAGAAAGCAAGCATGCCAGTAGTTTTATATGTGTACATCTATGTCCATGTATGTCTATGTAGATATATAAACACAGTGAGAGTGAGATTCATATAGATGAATGTGGGAATAGTGTTTATCAGTCTACTGTGGTACAAAGTACACTGCATTAATGATAAGTGTTCTCATTGTTCATGAGCCTTTTAAAAAGAAAAGATACACTGGTGGGGTGAAGAGCCAGTATTGCCTCTTGTTTTGAGCATCACTTAAGGGAGAGAGGTGATGTACAAGAGACATCTCTGCTATGACTAATTTCATTACCTGTTTGAAGTGCTGCTCGCAGAAGGTCTGGGTCAGCAGACTTACTGGTGGCTTGTAGCTTTGGAAGTGATCTATGCACTCAGAAAGTTCGGGCTGTAGAGAGAATGGAGTTGTATTCATTGAAAATAACACCATACCTGAGCCACAAAACCAGGACCTGAGAGTAGTCCTATAAGCCACCAGGAAGAAAGCTCTCTCCTCTTCTTTTTCCACTGCATGGCTGCTGGGCTTAGGTTTCCCTCCTATTTACATTGCTCAGAAAAGTGCAGGTTGATTGGAAGTATTCTGGGTTTACTAGTCCTTGCCTGTAATTACACAACTTCATCAGTATTAGCACAGCTTCTACCAGATCTGTATTTTGCATTTAATGATTCTCACCAGTTGACGTGCACACTGAGGGAGTTAAATCAGCCCAAACCTGCTGGAGCACTGAGTCTTTGTGTTGAATGTTCCAAAGTACATCCCTTAGATGAATACAACAAATTTGTTTGAGGCTTTAATCTGTTTTCACAGTTCATTTTCTTCTGCCTTCACCACCTTTTCATGTCCTCTTTTATTCGAGCAAGTCCATCTTTGACCATTCTGAGGGCATGCAGGACTTGGTGGTGGCTGCTTGGCAAGGAGGCAGTCAAGTCTGGAGCTTTCTAGCACTTTCATGTGGTACCTCTTGCTCCAAACATGAGCTAACAGCAATGGTTCCTTGGAATAAGTGGAATTGCCTTTCTTTTTATCTAGATGCAGCCTGGAAAGTAACAAAGTATTTGGCAAATGGAAACAAGGCTACCAAGAACAATATTTATAGTCTTTGTCTGCACATTATGAGAGGTCTGCACCATTGACACACATCTGCTTGCAGCACCAGCCTGCTGGGAAGGCAGCCATCCTGCAGGTCCTGTATGCTGCAGTTCCACATCTGCACACAAAGGTCCTAAGTGCCCCACACACCAGCAGGAAGCAGCCGAGCAGTGTTGTGGCTGCCTGGAGCTCTCCTGGGCACCCTCAGGAACTAGAAGTTCATCCTTAAGAAGTGGAGTAGGCTGCAAAGGGAAAGTCTCTGGCCCCAAGACTAGAGTTGAGATGATGCCAAATGACTCCAAGCACAGTGCTGCCCAGGTAAATTTTTAATGTTAGAAAATATAAGTGCTCAAACTGATTAAAGGCCAAAACAGTGAAGCAAAAGTGAAGTTTTGACACTTGCCTTCTTCTTTCCACCTTTTTTTCTTACTCAAATATCCAAGACCCTTGACTAGCTCAAGACTGAGCTTCTGGTCACATTTCAAAGTAATATTTTTGTCAGCAACTGCCTTTTCCTGATGCTATATATTAGTCTCATGCATAGAGCCATTCACATGCACATGCTGAGCAGTGGAGTGGGAGTGATAGTGAAAATAAAGCAAATGCCCCAAGTTCACATAGCTGCTAAGCAGCAATTGAACAAGCAGAGACTTATCTTGTCCCCTTGTTTGTGGTATCTGCACAGCACTGAAGTGCAGCACACAACTCTGCCTGCTCCAGGAAGACTACAGCACACCTAGACCTCGATGGCCACATACACATTAGTCAATGAAATGTGCACAGGACCTGTCTCTGGCTCTAAGGATGATTGCCATGGATGGCCTGTGCGCTTGCTGTTACACCCTCTTAGGCTCCAAAATGTAGGAGAGATGGTTGAGAATACATGATTCTTCATGTCCAAAGAAGGACAATGGAGCTGGTGAAGGGTCTGATGCACAACTCTCACAAGAAGCAGCTGAGGGAACTGTGGTTGTTCAGCCTGGAGAAAAGGAGGCTGAGAGGAGACCTCATTGCTCTCTACAACTACCTGAAAGGACATTGTAATGAGGTGGATGTTAGTTTCTTGTCCCAAGTAACAGGTGATAGAACAAGAGGAAATGGCATCAGGTTGTGCCAGGGGAAGTTCAGATTGGATATTAGGAAAAAATTCTTCACCAAAAGGAGTGTCAGGCACTGGAACAGGCTGCCCAGGGAGGTGGTGCAGTCACCTTCCCTGAAGGGATTTAAAAGATGTGTAGATGTGGTGCTTAGGGACATGGTTAATGATTTGACTTGATGATCCTAAATGTCTTCTCCTACCAAAATGATTATGTGATTATATGATTCTAAGAAATCATGCCTAATCAAAAGTTGCCTTCTGCAGTGAAATGATGAATAGACTAGAGCAGAGAATGAGGGGACAGCAGTGCAAGTCTTTTGACACTGTCTCCCATAACATTCTCATAGAGAAAGGGAAGAGCTGCGGGCTAGGTAAGTGGATAGAGTGGTGGATTCAAAACTGGCTGAACAGCTGGGCACAAGGGATTGTGATCAGCAGCACAAAGTCCAGCTGGACGCCAGTCACTTGTGGTGTACCCAGGGGGTCCATACTGAGGCCAGTATGTTTAACATTTTTGTTAATGACCTGGACAGCAGAGTGCACCCCTTAGCAAGTTTGCTGATGTCATGGAACTAGGAGGAGCAGCTGATAAATGAGATGGTTGTGGTACCATCCAGAGGGATCTCTATAGGCTGGAGAAGTGGGAACCTCATGAAGTTCAACAATTTGAAATGCAAATTCGTGCACCTGGCAGGAACATCCCTGTTCACCAGTAGACACTGGGGGAGGACTGGAAAGCAGCTCTGCAGTAAAGGCTCTGGGGCTCCTCCTGTTGGACAGCAAACTGGCCATGAGCTGGCAATGTGCCCTTGCAGCCTCCTGGGCTGCATTAGGCAGAGGATCACCAGCAGATCCAGGGAGCTGATCTTTCCTCTCTGTTCAGCACTGGTGAGGTGCATCTGGAGAGCTGGGTCCAGTGCTGGGCTCCCCAGCACAAGAGGGACATGGGCTTACTACAGCAAGTCCAGTGAGGCCACGAAGATGATGATAGGACAGGAGCACCTCTCATTTAAGGAAAGGCTTGGAAAGCTAGAACTGTTCATCCTGGAGAAGAGAAGGCTCAGGGGATCTTATCCAGAAAATGGGGTCACACTCTTCTCAGTGATGCCTATAGATTGCCCTGAGTAACCTCTAGGGTTGTTGGATGTGAAGAAGTTACTGACATGCTGGTAAATTCAGCTTGAATTAACGAATAATTTTCCAATGAGACAAAAGTTTTGTTGTTTTTTTGTTTCGTTTTGTTTGGGGTTGTTTTTTTTTGGTTGTGTTGTTGTGGGTTTTGTTTTGTTGTTGTTTTTTTTTGGCAGCAGTATCTATCATTTGTCGTATCTGTTTTACCACTATTTCCTACCAGACCAAGAAGGGTTAGTTTGAAGCATGGGATTCTCACTCCACTGATGTCTGTAATGTCACTTTTCACAGGACATTTGTCACAGGACAAAAGCTTCCAAAATGAGATACAGAAAACTTACTTTTTGCAATGAAACAATTATTTTAAACATATTCTTAGTTTATGTTGTTGGCTTTTTTCCTACTTAGAAACTATTCTCCTTCTCCAAAGTTCCATTTATTCAGATGAGCATTTCCCCCACTTATTGCACTTAAAGAGGAGGGAGGGAAAGGCTGCAGTTTGGATGGTAATTGCTGTCCTGGGCTATGTTTTTTGTTCATATTCCAACTTCTGGGTTATCAGAAGCAATTTGAATTACAGAACAGCCGGAGATATTCCCAAGGGGAAGTGTCAGCTCTATTTTTCCATCAGATGAGGGACTAAGTGGGGCACTTGAGGGAGCTATTTACCTTCCCACGGAAGCAGTGAGGAGAAGGAGTATCCACCAGCCTCTAGAAAAAGGAATTAAATAAGAATAATACATTTTAATAAAAGTGAAAAGAATTTGTTTTAGGGAAAACCTATGCTATTATAACTCTGAAAATAGAGTAATTTGAAATACATAAAGCAAAGCCATGCTATGGGTAGATTTTCTTTTGCTCATGCTGAAAGTTAGTATTGGAATGAGCCTAAATGTTACTGAGTTAAAATACATTCATGATAGGTTCTGAAAGTCTGCTTTCAAGATATGAAGGTTTTTTGCACAGAACTGTAGTAAATATAGCTGCCTCAGAGAGAATTCTGTCATACAGGTTTTAAAAATATGTTAGGAAAACAGAAGAAAACTTTATTCTAAGTTCATGTCTTTGTTTTACTCAGCACTTGGCTATGCTTGTTTGTCTAGCTCCCACTTTGCATGCCAAGACTGATTAAATATGCTAGTATTTAAACCTTCCTTTGAGATCTTCATGGCATACTCTTTGGATTTAAATCTTTCCAGACTGTATCCCTCTTTCAAACACACTTCTGATGGATCTTTAACCCATGGTGAAGGTCATGTCTTCTCCATATGGGAAGCACTCATAGTCCTGTGGCAGATAAGTTGTCCTCGTAGGTTCTCAAAGAGATAATGAACAAATCGTTAATCCACCAAGAGCTGATAGGTTATTCAGTCCCTGAAAAGGCAAGGTGGAAATAGCAAAGTGGAACATCTCTGAGCTTTCAACCTTATGTTTCTTATTGCTGTACAAGGTGTCAGTCATATCTGATACAAGAGACTAATGTGGGAGGTTTATTACTAGTTTCTGGCTGAGACCATGCATGTTGATAACCCTCCTGCCTCAGAAGTAAGAACCAGCTGGGACTAAGTGACTTCTTACCAGGCCATCTCTGTCTCAGAGAGAAGTATATCATAATGGAGGGGAACAGGAGACAATTCTGGTGGCTTTTCTCTCACAGTGCATTCCCTGTCTTGGGAGGACCTGGGAGATAGGGACCCATCATCTGACTGCAGATTGTGACCAAGCATCTTAGTTGTGATGCTGGAAGGATGAAGGCTGGGAATCAAAACTGAGGCAGATGTGCATGAGGATGCTGGAACTGTGCTCCACTGGTCTGGAAAACCAGACCAAAAAGGTTGGTTCCTCAGAGAACCAAATGTACTCTTTTCTAGACAAAAGTAATTTCTCAGCTGTCACTGACAGCTCCTATTTAGGAGGATTCTACTTTATAGCTGCAAATGAAAAGAGCCACTTGGCAGCTGGCCAGGAACATAACTACTTAATTTACCAGTGAAAACTTTGAGGAAATGGGGAAAGTTTGCTAGAAAGCAGGTTTGCAATACAGCAGACTATGTTTCTCCTTTATGCAACAGAAAATCTAAGAAAAATTTGAAGGATCACAGAAATATATGTTGTGTACCCAGATTTACTGAACCATACAAGATTTAACTGCTAGAGTAACTGGAGTATTCAGAATAACTCTGCATTCACCTTGGTCACTCCCATTCTGAGTGCCTTTGTCCATGACTGACAACCCTTGGACTACCTTGGACATCCTTGGCTTTAAGGCAGTCAGAGGCTCTTGCCCTTTGTAAGAGTAGCCTGGTTTTAGCCCGCTATACCTGGAGCCAAATAAGTACATATAGATAACAGGTAGTTTCCTGATTGTTTCTTCCTGGGATGCATTTCACTGCCTGGTGAGTGAGTGAAAAAATCTTCCCTCCAGCAGGTCTTTAGTGGCTGGATGTGAGTACACAAAGACACTGATGCCAGCTGCAGGCTGAGGATTGCAGCCCTGTGGGCGAATCACCTGGAAGATAAAACCTGTCAAATCACAGCGTTGCTGAGAGCCTGGAGGCCACATCACCAGGACACTCACATCCAAGCAACCAGGAAGGCACAATTTTATTAATGATGATCCTTGCTGCTTGAGCAAGCTTTGGGGTTTTTTTTTGAGATTCTCCTAAGAAAAAATGCCTGTGCTGCCTGCTGACACCAGTCAGCTTTATGGACTTTGTGATGAGCCAGTCACCAAGCTGGGCTCAAACTTGTACATTTTCATTGAAACAATAATCACTGTGTGACTCCAATGACATACAGCTTAGTTGGCAACCTTTCTTAAGCAAAGCTGTTTAGGACATTGTGGATCTTTCCAATCTACCTCATTTTACCCCAGCTGGTGGAAGAAATAAATTTTGAGTGGTTTCTGTTTGTTTGTTTGTTTGCTCCTCCTCACCCGCAGCATTAACATTGTTTGATGTTTAATTACTGGTGGTTTTGGAAGACCCAGGTACCAAAGTTTGTGTTCTACTCTCCTCCACAGCTGCCTGTGCCTTACATCCACAACTCCAGCTGTGTCCTCTTCACCCACACCAATACCCAGTAATTTCTCTAAAATTTCTGTAATGCCCTTTGGCATTTCTTGCCAGAGATTCCATTGCAGAAAGAAAATTAAAATTTAAAGCAGCAGTAGGTTAATTAAATTTACCATCAAATTAATAATAATGCAAGGAATATTGTGCAGTCTGCATTATTAATTTTCATGTTTTATTCAGTAAAAACTCAATTTTTAATATGCTTAATGTTACTGGAGGATTTTTACCCTGCTCTACTAGAGTTTCGTGGAGACCTTTGACACACAGGGTTTCTGGGATCCTGTATAAAAAGTCAATGTAATTTTCACTCAAGCAGTAAAAAAATCACAATTAAGAAATGAGAAATCTAGAGTTTGTGGGAAAGAAAACAATAGTCAAACATAGGGGGAGGGATCAAATTCCTATATAGTTAAATGAATGAATTTTAAGTAATCACCTTTCCTGCTACCTCATTTCCTAGAACTCCTACTGCTCTCCCCACCACCATTGTTCTTCCACCGGAAATTTAACTTCCCTTGGAGAAATGAAGGAAATTAGTGAAAACTGAAACCATGGCACAGAGACAGCATTATTAGGAAGGAAGACATAAGGAAGGAAGCATTAGGAAATGTGCAGCTGAAACTACAACACAGCACAAGGGAGAGAGAGAGACCAAATAAGCAAATTAGGTGCCTTCTTGCTTAATTGTTACTTTTATTAAAGTTTATTGTTGATACAAGAATGGATAGACCTTCAAGGAAAAGCTGCTGCTGGATGACAGTGTTGACCTTCAAGGTTGGTGCCTTGCCTGGCACAGTGTGCAGAAATGCAATCAAACAGGCAAAGCCTCCTATGTTCTACATCCCCCTGCTCAGAGGAAGAAGGGTCAAAGTAGCTCAGTCTTTGTGGAAAAGCACCCACCCAGATTCCTCAGGATTGCTCTGTTTCCCTTGAGAATTTCCTGTATATGGACCTTCATCCATCACCCTGAGTTTCTCCAGATACCACCTAACAGAGTGGAGAAAAAAAAACCCCAAACACTCATTTAATAGTGCATGAAATATTTCAATGCCTCACTATTAAAAGAGAAGTATTTTGAAAGAGCCACACACCCAGCATGATTAGTCTCTGGGTCTGCTGAAC
>NW_009953495.1:184140-221453 GCF_000747805.2 Chaetura pelagica | reverse complement strand
AAGAAAGACCCCCCAGCATCTATGGTGAGTGAAGCTGGAAAAGGAGGAGAAACACTGTTTTTGCTGGGTTTGGCTTCCCCAGAGCTGCGTATTTAGGAAGCTGCAGCTGGTATTGGTGCAGCTGAGGAGCTGTGATGGCACACAAAGAGCCTTGGGCACAGTGGAGACCCTCCCCTGCAACCCCTTCAAGCTGCAAGATGAAAAGGGGCTTTTGCAATACTGTTCTGTCTTCAATCTGCTCTGTCCACTGCAGCAGGATCTCCCAGATTATGGGCCATTTGTGTCTGCGGGAAGTGCAAAGATGCTGTGGACAGTCCATCGGGGTTGGGTGGTGTTAGGAGTGACTGCACCAGGTGTTGGGTTTGCCAGAGCTAGAGAAAGGCTTTTTGCTGCAATGTGTCCATGTGAATGCTTATACATGAAGACTTCTACATCCAGGACAAGAATTTTCATATTTTTCTCTTCCCTCCTCTTCCTCGTTCTGCCATCTCCCCTGTTCATGTTCCGTGAAGCTTTACATTTACAGTATTATTTTCTTGATGGCTGGAAATGATGTCTAAAATCTGCATTAAAAAAAATAAAAAATGCAGCAAGAACCTACTCATCCAGGAGAGCTAAGGGTATTCTTCTAGACCACTTTCTGTATTTCCTTTTAAAGCAGAGTCTTTTCTAGTTTTCAGCCACTTAATGAATTTTTATCTTCTATACTGGCATCTCTGTAGCATGAAGGTTGGTAGACTTTGCCAACATGCTTCAAGTAAGAAGAATGGGGAGCATCTTGAGCATCAAAAATAAAACTCTGTTCCTGTGGCTGTTTGAAGAAAGGTGCTAAAAGAGGGCTTTAGTAGTGCTGCAGTGCCCAGACAGAGCTGCTGGGAGTTCACAAGGCTGAGTGACATCTAACCAGTGAAGGAGGGAGAGCTTGTTGCCTCAAAGAAGGATGAGCATCCTTCATCTGTCTGAGTGGCAAAATGAAAAAGAACTAATTTTTTTTCCTGAAATAACTGTCTACCTGCTCTTTGATATGCATAAGTGGCCTTCTGCTCTTTAGAAGAGAGGGTGTGAGGACAGATTGAATGCTTTTTTAGTAACTTATTTGGGTTCTTCCTCAGTAAACAAGAGACATGTTTTCTAAGTCCTTTTTAACCCAAAAAGGCTTGAACCTATGTTGCCCCTTTCTCATTTTTTGCTAAACAATAGCAGAACCATAAAGAGAACAATAATAAAACAGTAACAAAAAAGAAATCCAGCCAAGGCTGCCCATTTACCCCATGGCAGCACTGATGGTTGGGCTCAGTGATCTTAGAGGTCTTTTCCAACTGTGATGTTTCTGTGATTCTGTGTGACACTGGTGCAAGGTACCAGTGGGGTTGGGAAGGAGCTGGAGCTGGGAGGTTCTTGTGCATTTTGCAGCTCCTGTGCCCTTTGCTGGTTGCTCAGGCTTTGCAAGGCTCCCATGTATGGGGCAACTCTTGTCCTCCACAAGTACTAAGCTCTCTCTGAGCAGAGAGCACCAGCCACATCCTACAGCAAGAATATTTGCCTGAAATGTAGCAGCCTGGCTGATGGTAACACAAGGAAGCGGTGGCACAGCCCGCGGCAGGACACTGGCCTGCTTTGAGCAGTCAGGCAGACAGAAAACTTGCCTTTGAAAGGTAAGATGAATGTAGCTAATGACACACTGATGCAGTGCCCAGGGCTTCTCAGCATCTTGTGCTTGAAAGCCTTTGCATGACCATGCCTTCAAAACAGAGACATGTTACACAATGACAACTCAAAAGAATTACAAAACCACATTAGTTTGCAGCTTGCTCTGAGGGCTCACTGGCCTCTACACTCAGAGTGGTATTTTTCATTTACTGGCCACGTAGCATGGCTTGATTTACAATGTGCAGCTTCAGGTGCCAACCCTGCTGAAGAATGTAATCAGTGCAGAGTAGTCAGAAAAGCCACATGGTATGGCTAGGAAGCAGGCCCTTTTCTTTGTGCAAAAGGCCCGTGGTGCAGATTGCTCCCTGAAGAGCCCGAGCACTCTCAGCTTCCACCTTTGCTCCTCAGCATGGGGGTGAGGGGGGGTCTGTGCCTTCTGCATCCAGCCCGGAGATGAGGCTCTGGCAACACTAACTGCTTTGCTTTTTGCTTTGTTGTCTTGAGTCCTCCAGAGAAAATTCCAAAGGGAGACAGCTTGTGGTCATGAATTATACAATTCCCTGCTTTCACATTAGGACTCTACAGCAGCCATGGAAAACCAAGGCTGACAGTTCAAAGTAACTCTCCTGTGTATCTTTTGCTGCAAACATGGGATGTTAGGTACTGGAGTGGGCTGTTGAACTGAATAAATAGGTGCTTTTAGATGCCAAGTTCCTACAATAGCATTTGAGGATGCTATTTAGTAATTAATTCTGTGAATAATAAGGCATTGCTCAAAGCATTTAAAAGTCTACATAGTAACCTGGGAATGAGGACTTTGAGAGAGACTTGCAGCAATAATCATAAATGTCAGCTCTGCTCTGGGCAGGAGGGCAGTGGAGCAGTGCCAGCTGATAAGCTCTGCTTTTGTTTTTGCAATGTTTACCTTGTTGGTTTGGGTTGCCAGGCTGAAATTTAAGAATAAATCAGCTGGTTATAATGGATGTATTTTCACTATGGAACAAGGAGTCTCAAGTGTGTTTTACTCATGTATTATTTACACAAATGGATGAACAAATAAGTGGTCTACTACAGTGTGCAAAACCCAGGATAGCTGCACAACTTAAAACCAGCTCCAGACAAAGCCTCCACTGTCCTGCAGTTGCCAAGGCAAGACTAAAATTTCGAGGTATTGGAAAAGTGTAACCACATGCCGTGTTCATTTTAAGCACTGGGAGACTGCTGGACACAGAGGTGCCAAATGTGTACTGAGAGACCTTTGAAGTGTCTTCAGGATGGACGTTAAGGTCCTTCCCATTTCTAAACAGTCCAGGAGACATGGTCTCACTATGAGAACTAAGCAATGACCTCAGAAGGAGAAGATGCTTACATTTGTCTGCCAACAAAAGGAAAAAGGGGTATTATCTCAAAACCACCTATTTGTGTAACAGTTGTTGAGGCTAATGCTATTTGAGGAAGCCATGTGTAATTATTCCCAATTATTCCCCTTTTTTCCAAATATTCAGGGAAGTGTTTCCCCCTTTTTGTTTTATCTGTGCATTAAATGTATATTGTACCAGGGAACTCTCTCTATCTGCGTTCAGTGAAAATCAGCTGTGAATGGTTTCTATGTGTTTTCCAAGATTTCACATATAAGACCCTGAAGAAGAAATCTCTGCAATACTTTCTGAAAAGCCCATAAAGACAAGACTATAAACTGCATTTTGTGGGAGTCATTGGCTGGTGTGCAATGGGCAAAGCAGGGAGTACCCAGGAACAGCCCCAGTGCCTCTTCAGAGAGCTGGATCCTGACCGTGCCTCTGCCATAGATGTGAATGCCTTTCAGTCAAGCATTTTCCCTCTCACATGCTCCTTGTCTTCTGGAGAGCTGAGCTGTGACTCAAGGCCTGCATGCTATGAAATGAAACTCTGGTTAGTGGGAGGTGGGTGGCTTTGAACTGTGCATGTATAGTGCTGTTTAATACCAACTACTCAAAGATCCAACCCTGGGTTTCTCAACCTGACAACTTGGAATTTGTGGATAACTCTCAGATCTTTGTCTTCTCAGCTTTTCCTCCCACCTGTGAAATGGAAAAATGTGCTCTTGGCAGAAAAGAACTTCAGGTGAAGAAATTGACACGATAATGATGGGATCCATCTGGTGGCCAGACCAGGGCTTAAATACCTCACTATGCATCAAGTGGTGAACTCTGAGCAGCAAGAAGGGAGCAATACGCTAACTTGCTGCTCATGAGCTGAGTGCTTTCAGGGTGGATGAGGTGAGTGTTCTAAGACTCCCCCCCTCCCAAAAAAAAAAAAAAAATCTGTAAAATGATGTGATTGAATTCTAGCATGACACAGGTAAATAGAAGTGATAAAATAGAGCCTGCATAAGGTTGCCTTTGTTGTGTCATTTGCCACCACTTCCCCAGGACACAGTTTGTGTTCTCTGGCTGTTCTGCCTCATGGCAGCAATGGACACTTCAGGTTTTAAATTTACTTTTTTTTGGTGTTTATTTATTTATTTATTTGTAAAAACACTGTGGTTTTGTTTTGCCTTTTTTTTTTTTACCTTAGTGACTTTTTCCTTTTCCCAGTTACCATGATGACACAAAGCTAAATCCTACTGAATTATTTTTTTATTCTTTGTATTTTACAGCAAGATTCTTGAGTCTCCAAATAAGGAAATGAGAAAAGAGCTCATGATTTCCATCTGTTGTAAAGCCTCTCACCAAAATTGGTGCCCTATAAAGCAGTTCTGTACTACAACTTGCTCTGAAGCACTGCTTAAGAGAGGAGAAGGATATAGACTGCTTTTACAGAGTGTCTTTAAGAAAGTGGAAAAAACCCAACACATTATTGTAGCCAGATGTAAAGATTTGACTCTGATTAAGGATGAGGTGGAAGAGTCCACCAGGTCCCATACCCCAGCTCTTACAGGCTGCTGTCATCTTGAAATTGTTGCTCTGCAGTACATGCTAACATAGTTTGACTATTTCAGAAATTACGAGATTTCTTTCTATTTTTAATGTGTTTTTTAAGGTTACCAGAGTAGCATAGTGAATACTAATAATACTAAGAAAAAGGAACACTTTAAGAGTATGGTTTATTTTGTTATAGGAAATAAACAAGCTGGCTTTAAGCCATCATGGTCCATGGGCAAGTGGGGAGCTGAGAACTTGAGTTGTTCCTTGACATCACCAGCAAATCAGGACATGTCACTACCATTGCTTGATCAGTCAGACCCACACTGGACTCCTAGGTGCCATTCTGGAATCAGCATCTTTTCGAAAGGATGGAAAAAGATATCAGAAAGAAGGCTCGTCATGGGGTGTCCACTTCAGTAGTAACCAATGAACTCTGATTGCTACCAGAACAATTCAAGGGCAGACTGGACTGTCTGGGCAACCCAGATTTAGAATGGACTTCCCTAACATCAATCTAATAATAATCCAGAAGGAGAACATCAAGCAAGCCAGTTAAGAAAATACAAGATGTAAGTCCTTTTTTCAGCTCTTCATCTGTTGTCTATGGTGACAAAGCTTGTTGGTTCATGCATCCATTGCTGCTTCTAAGTGCACAGTCAAATGAGCTTGATAATCTAAACAAGTATTTATTAAACTTTTTGCAAGCCTGACACCCTTTCCACTGCAGCTGTCTTCTTCAGATAACCCTGCTACACCCTTTACACTTTTAGTTGCTGGCTGCAGCTCAGTGTGCACACTAGTTCCCTGCCCTGGAGCGATACAGCTGCTACTGACAATTGCTCAGCATAGCTTGGTTTCCCTGGTTTTCTTCTAAAAATTTTAATGACATAAAGAAAAATAATACTTTAATAATTGACATGCATACAATTTTTATGAAGTTTTTTCCTGAGAAGTTTTACATCTTGTTTTGTTTGTTTGTTTTTAGTTTGTTTGTTCAAATGGTTTTTTGTGGAGACCTTCAGGATTTCAAATCAGTGCTTCACTTTGCGCACACAGAGCACCTACAACGCTTGGTGGGCCCTGGGAACCTGCTGGGGAAGAAGTGGCTGTGGAAGAAAGACCCCCCAGCATCTATGGTGAGTGAAGCTGGAAAAGGAGGAGAAACACTGTTTTTGCTGGGTTTGGCTTCCCCAGAGCTGCGTATTTAGGAAGCTGCAGCTGGTATTGGTGCAGCTGAGGAGCTGTGATGGCACACAAAGAGCCTTGGGCACAGTGGAGACCCTCCCCTGCAACCCCTTCAAGCTGCAAGATGAAAAGGGGCTTTTGCAATACTGTTCTGTCTTCAATCTGCTCTGTCCACTGCAGCAGGATCTCCCAGATTATGGGCCATTTGTGTCTGCGGGAAGTGCAAAGATGCTGTGGACAGTCCATCGGGGTTGGGTGGTGTTAGGAGTGACTGCACCAGGTGTTGGGTTTGCCAGAGCTAGAGAAAGGCTTTTTGCTGCAATGTGTCCATGTGAATGCTTATACATGAAGACTTCTACATCCAGGACAAGAATTTTCATATTTTTCTCTTCCCTCCTCTTCCTCGTTCTGCCATCTCCCCTGTTCATGTTCCGTGAAGCTTTACATTTACAGTATTATTTTCTTGATGGCTGGAAATGATGTCTAAAATCTGCATTAAAAAAAATAAAAAATGCAGCAAGAACCTACTCATCCAGGAGAGCTAAGGGTATTCTTCTAGACCACTTTCTGTATTTCCTTTTAAAGCAGAGTCTTTTCTAGTTTTCAGCCACTTAATGAATTTTTATCTTCTATACTGGCATCTCTGTAGCATGAAGGTTGGTAGACTTTGCCAACATGCTTCAAGTAAGAAGAATGGGGAGCATCTTGAGCATCAAAAATAAAACTCTGTTCCTGTGGCTGGTTGAAGAAAGGTGCTAAAAGAGCTTTAGTAGTGCTGCAGTGCCCAGACAGAGCTGCTGGGAGTTCACAAGGCTGAGTGACATCTAACCAGTGAAGGAGGGAGAGCTTGTTGCCTCAAAGAAGGATGAGCATCCTTCATCTGTCTGAGTGGCAAAATGAAAAAGAACTAATTTTTTTTCCTGAAATAACTGTCTACCTGCTCTTTGATATGCATAAGTGGCCTTCTGCTCTTTAGAAGAGAGGGTGTGAGGACAGATTGAATGCTTTTTTAGTAACTTATTTGGGTTCTTCCTCAGTAAACAAGAGACATGTTTTCTAAGTCCTTTTTAACCCAAAAAGGCTTGAACCTATGTTGCCCCTTTCTCATTTTTTGCTAAACAATAGCAGAACCATAAAGAGAACAATAATAAAACAGTAACAAAAAAGAAATCCAGCCAAGGCTGCCCATTTACCCCATGGCAGCACTGATGGTTGGGCTCAGTGATCTTAGAGGTCTTTTCCAACTGTGATGTTTCTGTGATTCTGTGTGACACTGGTGCAAGGTACCAGTGGGGTTGGGAAGGAGCTGGAGCTGGGAGGTTCTTGTGCATTTTGCAGCTCCTGTGCCCTTTGCTGGTTGCTCAGGCTTTGCAAGGCTCCCATGTATGGGGCAACTCTTGTCCTCCACAAGTACTAAGCTCTCTCTGAGCAGAGAGCACCAGCCACATCCTACAGCAAGAATATTTGCCTGAAATGTAGCAGCCTGGCTGATGGTAACACAAGGAAGTGGTGGCACAGCCCGCGGCAGGACACTGGCCTGCTTTGAGCAGTCAGGCAGACAGAAAACTTGCCTTTGAAAGGTAAGATGAATGTAGCTAATGACACACTGATGCAGTGCCCAGGGCTTCTCAGCATCTTGTGCTTGAAAGCCTTTGCATGACCATGCCTTCAAAACAGAGACATGTTACACAATGACAACTCAAAAGAATTACAAAACCACATTAGTTTGCAGCTTGCTCTGAGGGCTCACTGGCCTCTACACTCAGAGTGGTATTTTTCATTTACTGGCCACGTAGCATGGCTTGATTTACAATGTGCAGCTTCAGGTGCCAACCCTGCTGAAGAATGTAATCAGTGCAGAGTAGTCAGAAAAGCCACATGGTATGGCTAGGAAGCAGGCCCTTTTCTTTGTGCAAAAGGCCCGTGGTGCAGATTGCTCCCTGAAGAGCCCGAGCACTCTCAGCTTCCACCTTTGCTCCTCAGCATGGGGGTGAGGGGAGGTCTGTGCCTTCTGCATCCAGCCCGGAGATGAGGCTCTGGCAACACTAACTGCTTTGCTTTTTGCTTTGTTGTCTTGAGTCCTCCAGAGAAAATTCCAAAGGGAGACAGCTTGTGGTCATGAATTATACAATTCCCTGCTTTCACATTAGGACTCTACAGCAGCCATGGAAAACCAAGGCTGATAGTTCAAAGTAACTCTCCTGTGTATCTTTTGCTGCAAACATGGGATGTTAGGTACTGGAGTGGGCTGTTGAACTGAATAAATAGGTGCTTTTAGATGCCAAGTTCCTACAATAGCATTTGAGGATGCTATTTAGTAATTAATTCTGTGAATAATAAGGCATTGCTCAAAGCATTTAAAAGTCTACATAGTAACCTGGGAATGAGGACTTTGAGAGAGACTTGCAGCAATAATCATAAATGTCAGCTCTGCTTTGGGCAGGAGGGCAGTGGAGCAGTGCCAGCTGATAAGCTCTGCTTTTGTTTTTGCAATGTTTACCTTGTTGGTTTGGGTTGCCAGGCTGAAATTTAAGAATAAATCAGCTGGTTATAATGGATGTATTTTCACTATGGAACAAGGAGTCTCAAGTGTGTTTTACTCATGTATTATTTACACAAATGGATGAACAAATAAGTGGTCTACTACAGTGTGCAAAACCCAGGATAGCTGCACAACTTAAAACCAGCTCCAGACAAAGCCTCCACTGTCCTGCAGTTGCCAAGGCAAGACTAAAATTTCGAGGTATTGGAAAAGTGTAACCACATGCCGTGTTCATTTTAAGCACTGGGAGACTGCTGGACACAGAGGTGCCAAATGTGTACTGAGAGACCTTTGAAGTGTCTTCAGGATGGACGTTAAGGTCCTTCCCATTTCTAAACAGTCCAGGAGACATGGTCTCACTATGAGAACTAAGCAATGACCTCAGAAGGAGAAGATGCTTACATTTGTCTGCCAACAAAAGGAAAAAGGGGTATTATCTCAAAACCACCTATTTGTGTAACAGTTGTTGAGGCTAATGCTATTTGAGGAAGCCATGTGTAATTATTCCCAATTATTCCCCTTTTTTCCAAATATTCAGGGAAGTGTTTCCCCCTTTTTGTTTTATCTGTGCATTAAATGTATATTGTACCAGGGAACTCTCTCTATCTGCGTTCAGTGAAAATCAGCTGTGAATGGTTTCTATGTGTTTTCCAAGATTTCACATATAAGACCCTGAAGAAGAAATCTCTGCAATACTTTCTGAAAAGCCCATAAAGACAAGACTATAAACTGCATTTTGTGGGAGTCATTGGCTGGTGTGCAATGGGCAAAGCAGGGAGTACCCAGGAACAGCCCCAGTGCCTCTTCAGAGAGCTGGATCCTGACCGTGCCTCTGCCATAGATGTGAATGCCTTTCAGTCAAGCATTTTCCCTCTCACATGCTCCTTGTCTTCTGGAGAGCTGAGCTGTGACTCAAGGCCTGCATGCTATGAAATGAAACTCTGGTTAGTGGGAGGTGGGTGGCTTTGAACTGTGCATGTATAGTGCTGTTTAATACCAACTACTCAAAGATCCAACCCTGGGTTTCTCAACCTGACAACTTGGAATTTGTGGATAACTCTCAGATCTTTGTCTTCTCAGCTTTTCCTCCCACCTGTGAAATGGAAAAATGTGCTCTTGGCAGAAAAGAACTTCAGGTGAAGAAATTGACACGATAATGATGGGATCCATCTGGTGGCCAGACCAGGGCTTAAATACCTCACTATGCATCAAGGGGTGAACTCTGAGCAGCAAGAAGGGAGCAATACGCTAACTTGCTGCTCATGAGCTGAGTGCTTTCAGGGTGGATGAGGTGAGTGTTCTAAGACTCCCCCCCTCCCAAAAAAAAAAAAAAAATCTGTAAAATGATGTGATTGAATTCTAGCATGACACAGGTAAATAGAAGTGATAAAATAGAGCCTGCATAAGGTTGCCTTTGTTGTGTCATTTGCCACCACTTCCCCAGGACACAGTTTGTGTTCTCTGGCTGTTCTGCCTCATGGCAGCAATGGACACTTCAGGTTTTAAATTTACTTTTTTTTGGTGTTTATTTATTTATTTATTTGTAAAAACACTGTGGTTTTGTTTTGCCTTTTTTTTTTTTACCTTAGTGACTTTTTCCTTTTCCCAGTTACCATGATGACACAAAGCTAAATCCTACTGAATTATTTTTTTATTCTTTGTATTTTACAGCAAGATTCTTGAGTCTCCAAATAAGGAAATGAGAAAAGAGCTCATGATTTCCATCTGTTGTAAAGCCTCTCACCAAAATTGGTGCCCTATAAAGCAGTTCTGTACTACAACTTGCTCTGAAGCACTGCTTAAGAGAGGAGAAGGATATAGACTGCTTTTACAGAGTGTCTTTAAGAAAGTGGAAAAAACCCAACACATTATTGTAGCCAGATGTAAAGATTTGACTCTGATTAAGGATGAGGTGGAAGAGTCCACCAGGTCCCATACCCCAGCTCTTACAGGCTGCTGTCATCTTGAAATTGTTGCTCTGCAGTACATGCTAACATAGTTTGACTATTTCAGAAATTACGAGATTTCTTTCTATTTTTAATGTGTTTTTTAAGGTTACCAGAGTAGCATAGTGAATACTAATAATACTAAGAAAAAGGAACACTTTAAGAGTATGGTTTATTTTGTTATAGGAAATAAACAAGCTGGCTTTAAGCCATCATGGTCCATGGGCAAGTGGGGAGCTGAGAACTTGAGTTGTTCCTTGACATCACCAGCAAATCAGGACATGTCACTACCATTGCTTGATCAGTCAGACCCACACTGGACTCCTAGGTGCCATTCTGGAATCAGCATCTTTTCGAAAGGATGGAAAAAGATATCAGAAAGAAGGCTCGTCATGGGGTGTCCACTTCAGTAGTAACCAATGAACTCTGATTGCTACCAGAACAATTCAAGGGCAGACTGGACTGTCTGGGCAACCCAGATTTAGAATGGACTTCCCTAACATCAATCTAATAATAATCCAGAAGGAGAACATCAAGCAAGCCAGTTAAGAAAATACAAGATGTAAGTCCTTTTTTCAGCTCTTCATCTGTTGTCTATGGTGACAAAGCTTGTTGGTTCATGCATCCATTGCTGCTTCTAAGTGCAGATAAAATAGAGCCTGCATAAGGTTGCCTTTGTTGTGTCATTTGCCACCACTTCCCCAGGACACAGTTTGTGTTCTCTGGCTGTTCTGCCTCATGGCAGCAATGGACACTTCAGGTTTTAAATTTACTTTTTTTTGGTGTTTATTTATTTATTTATTTGTAAAAACACTGTGGTTTTGTTTTGCCTTTTTTTTTTTTACCTTAGTGACTTTTTCCTTTTCCCAGTTACCATGATGACACAAAGCTAAATCCTACTGAATTATTTTTTTATTCTTTGTATTTTACAGCAAGATTCTTGAGTCTCCAAATAAGGAAATGAGAAAAGAGCTCATGATTTCCATCTGTTGTAAAGCCTCTCACCAAAATTGGTGCCCTATAAAGCAGTTCTGTACTACAACTTGCTCTGAAGCACTGCTTAAGAGAGGAGAAGGATATAGACTGCTTTTACAGAGTGTCTTTAAGAAAGTGGAAAAAACCCAACACATTATTGTAGCCAGATGTAAAGATTTGACTCTGATTAAGGATGAGGTGGAAGAGTCCACCAGGTCCCATACCCCAGCTCTTACAGGCTGCTGTCATCTTGAAATTGTTGCTCTGCAGTACATGCTAACATAGTTTGACTATTTCAGAAATTACGAGATTTCTTTCTATTTTTAATGTGTTTTTTAAGGTTACCAGAGTAGCATAGTGAATACTAATAATACTAAGAAAAAGGAACACTTTAAGAGTATGGTTTATTTTGTTATAGGAAATAAACAAGCTGGCTTTAAGCCATCATGGTCCATGGGCAAGTGGGGAGCTGAGAACTTGAGTTGTTCCTTGACATCACCAGCAAATCAGGACATGTCACTACCATTGCTTGATCAGTCAGACCCACACTGGACTCCTAGGTGCCATTCTGGAATCAGCATCTTTTCGAAAGGATGGAAAAAGATATCAGAAAGAAGGCTCGTCATGGGGTGTCCACTTCAGTAGTAACCAATGAACTCTGATTGCTACCAGAACAATTCAAGGGCAGACTGGACTGTCTGGGCAACCCAGATTTAGAATGGACTTCCCTAACATCAATCTAATAATAATCCAGAAGGAGAACATCAAGCAAGCCAGTTAAGAAAATACAAGATGTAAGTCCTTTTTTCAGCTCTTCATCTGTTGTCTATGGTGACAAAGCTTGTTGGTTCATGCATCCATTGCTGCTTCTAAGTGCACAGTCAAATGAGCTTGATAATCTAAACAAGTATTTATTAAACTTTTTGCAAGCCTGACACCCTTTCCACTGCAGCTGTCTTCTTCAGATAACCCTGCTACACCCTTTACACTTTTAGTTGCTGGCTGCAGCTCAGTGTGCACACTAGTTCCCTGCCCTGGAGCGATACAGCTGCTACTGACAATTGCTCAGCATAGCTTGGTTTCCCTGGTTTTCTTCTAAAAATTTTAATGACATAAAGAAAAATAATACTTTAATAATTGACATGCATACAATTTTTATGAAGTTTTTTCCTGAGAAGTTTTACATCTTGTTTTGTTTGTTTGTTTTTAGTTTGTTTGTTCAAATGGTTTTTTGTGGAGACCTTCAGGATTTCAAATCAGTGCTTCACTTTGCGCACACAGAGCACCTACAACGCTTGGTGGGCCCTGGCTTCAGATGTTTGTTCCCATCGTTCTTGAAACCTGCTCATGTGTCCTTCCTGCACTCTCTGGCATAGCAGAGTACAATGCATCCATTGTTTTCAGGCAGGGCACAAAGAGTGATTTAGTAAAAGAAGAGAATTCAAAGTTGGAGCTTTTACATCTATTCTGGCTGCTCCAGACCAGCTAGTTTGTTCTCAGTTATTTCATTTTGAAAAGTTTCTCACCAACAGTATTCACAGAGGTAAATCTAAATAATCTGAAACCAATTCAGAAGCTACTTTGTTGTTTCAGAATCGTTATTTCAAATTCCATCTCACTTAAAACACATATTTACTCTCCAGTGAGATCAAACATAAGCGAGCACAATGGAGCTTGAAGTAGAAGAGCAGCATGAAGCCATTTACCAATTTTGTGGAATCATCTTTTTTGTTCAGAGAGATGGTTTAGGGTTCAAATAAAGGCATCATTATTATTTTCTCTTTTAAAAGCTGCTTCGAACTGAAATGCTATTGACTCTTCCTTTCAGGAAGGCCTGTGCTGCAGATCAGTGAGCAGTGCCTTATTAAGACAAAGCACTTGCCCTTCACAGGGAAACCTAGAGGTAAACATCAGCCAGTCTGTCAGAATTTGAAGCACTGTCTAGGGCAGATGCTCTTCTCTTCCTGCTTCTCTTGAACCTTTTGTCAGTCAGGGGCATTCATGCTATGAGTTGACCTAACCCTTATTATATGTTCCAAGTGCCTAGAGCTCTAGGTCCTTTTCCTCAGCCTGGCTTAGCCTCATCTATTTCTCTCTGTTTCTGCATTTGCATAGGAGAAGTGCCGTGGCAAGCCCTGTGCCTAGCAAGAGTTGCTGATCTGAGGTGAATTTCCTTCTTCCTTTGCCTTGTAACCATGTGAGCTGAACAGAGGTATCACTAGGAACTGTGATCAGATGACATATCACAGATGACACAGACAGGAAGGGATTTCAGGAGGTCTTTAGTCCAACCTTCCCAAAGCACGGTCAACATTGATTTAATCTCAGACACAGTTTAGCTCATTCTTAGTCTTTTCCATCACTGATTATTCTACAAAAACAATTCTTTGTTACTGTTGAAGCTGGTCATCTCCTCTGCACAAGTGTGGACAAGCATGCAGGACAGAAGGTAATTCCATTGCATAGGCCAGGTTTCCTACACGTGACCTGCTGGAGAGGCTGACTTTTAAAGCAAAACATTCACATCAGGGCTGCAAGAAGTGTCCCAGGTTGGCCATAAAGAACTGAGACAGCTGTGATAATTACTTGCTTTTAAATTTTTGCACATCTCTACGATAAAACTCTCATCCTCTGAGTTCCTGGAGAAAAAACACTGCAGGTTGTGTCCAGGCTTTCATTTGTTTTACTCCCACACAGAGTGTTCAGAAGTGGATGGTAAATGGAGAGACAACAGTGTCTTACCACGTACCGGTAGAGAGGGTAACTTCTGAAAAAGCTGTTTTGCTTCTGGATCCCAAATGCTTTACAAATTGTACACCTGAAGTGAAGGATTCTTGCAAATCTGGTCGGAAAACATGCAGGTTTGGTTATATGCAGCCATGAACAGTGCCTAGTAAAAAAAAAGCAGTTTTGATGTATTTTGTTGTTTCTAACTGGCAATCTATCTCTTACCATAACCATAAGACATCTAGGTAATGAGGTCATCTTTGAATATATGACCCTGTCAATTCTGCAAATAACTGAGAAAATCCTACACATGCTTCTGCTCTATCTTTTTCAGCAGGGAACATTCCTGGTTTGATAAACCTAAGAGGCAAGCAATGTTATCTCTGGGACTATTGTGATATGCTTTATTAGAGTTTTTTCATTATAAGTAGTAGATATTTTTTAAAAAATAAATCATAAGCAAAAAAGAAGTGTTATCTTTCTTCCTCTTTCCTGTAACTTTTTCAGAGAGCACAATTACATCCCTAACTATACAATTCCTTGCGTTAAATCATTGCCAAGGGAGATGTTTCTAAAGGATGTTGGTTTTAGAACAAAAAGAATGCAAGAGACTTCATGTAAGACTGTTCCACACTTCTTTGATCTATTGGCTTTGAAAAAAACACCCTTCAAATATAGAATTCACTGTTTTTTTCACCACATCTGCTGAGCCTCAGTGATTAAATTGATTCAGATGAAGCAGTTTTGTCTTTTTGTGATTCAGAGCTGGCTCCATTTCAAGTGCTTACATGTTGCTTCTGAAAGTATCTCTTTGGGTTTTCACTGACATTGATCACCTACCAAATTATACCTGAAGACAAATACAGTGATTTTGTGAGTAGGTGAGTAAATCCTCTCTGAAGCTGATTGCAGCTGTTGGCTCTGAATATCACCCTAGGAGTTCACCTTGCTGTGCAGAACAGCTCTTCTGTGTTTGCATTTAACTGATGTCCTGTCATGCTACCTAGGGCTTTTCTGCTTCTGGACAGTTGACATATCCTAAAGCACTCTTGCAGCAGAGCCATGGTAGTCTTATGGCACTTGTTGAAATGCTCAAAATGGCAGTTGTGGGATTTTGGGCAAAGTCACATGGGTACGACTTTCATTGTGAGCCCAGGTAGGTGCAGTATCTCTTGTAACTCTAGTGAAGAATTGCATCTGCATGCTTGTGTGCTACCAAGAGATTTTAAAAAGCAACACTTGAGGCTGTATACATAAATACTAATTAATATTTTTTCACATCTCTGCATGGAACTTGTACTTATGCTACTAAGTGGCCATGTTTTGTCTCCCAACCAATTGTCCTGGGCTCTATACAGGAGTTGAAACATCCTTTGTGCTGTGACCTCCAACCTTTTAAGAACTCTCTTCATTTTCTGCTTGTCACACAACAATCTCACCCCTTCCCACAAGATCCTTTCATTAATTTTCCCTGAGAAACTCTGGAAGGTCTTTTTACTTGTTCCTATCCTTTTCTGCTTTGGAATTTCCCTTGTGCCATTGCTCACTTGTGCAGCCTCCCCAGCTTGCTGCCTGAAGGGTAGGTCACAAGACCTCCTCTCTCAGGTGCCCTAAGGAAATACCCACGTTTCTCTCAAGAACCTCCAGCAGGATCCAGACCTTCCCTGAGAAAACTTTAGTCTGTCTCTGCCTAGTCAGATCTCAACAACATGCCCTACATGTGCATTACTCTTGTAAGTTGTTCTCCTTCATGTAACTGAATAATTATTCTTCATTACTGAGGCTTTGTGGTATGTAGTTGAGTGAATAAGGATGAAGAGTAGCAAAAGAGTCTTGCTGTCAAACCAGTGAGTCCTGGAGTCAGAGAGATGAGAGCACTGCTGAGGGGCTGAGGTTGATTTCTTGCTTAACCATCCGGGAAACCAGAAGGCCAGAGAAAGTAGAGAAAGTCAAAAGCAAGAAGGAGTAGGGACAGATCTGGTAAACATGCTAACTAGGTGCAGGCTGGGCTCCTGTACTCTAACCCAATGGAGCCAGACATCATGAGCTGTACATGTGTGACCTTGTACTATTATATCATAGAATCATAGAATAGTTTGGGTTGGAAGGGACCTTAAAAATCATCAGGTTCCAACCCCTCTGCATGGGCAGGGACACCTCCCACTAGACCGGGTTGCCCAAAGCCCCATCCAGCCTGGCCTTGAACACTTTCAGGGAGGGGGCATCCACACCTTCCCTGGGTAACCTGTGCCAGTGTCTCACCACCCTCACACTGAAGAATTTTTTCTTAATGTCTAACCTAAATCTCCCCTCTTCCAGTTTAAAGCCATTCCACCCTTGTCCTCTCACTCCATGCCCTTGTAAAAAGTCCCTCTCCAGCTTTCCTGTAGGCCTCTTCAGATCCCCGGAATATAACTAAAACATAAAATCTCAGGCAGGCTACATTCAGGGCAAAGCATAAGGACAAACAGTCCATTACTAGCAGATGTTAAACTTTTTTTTTCTCTGTTTCTTCACAGATGGCTGATGATGGGCAAAGCATTGCAGAGGAGCAACACTTGGGTGTTGTGAGCTGGGCGCACCCAGCAAACCTGGTGCACCCAAACTCCAGACACAGTACCAACATCTGAGACATTTCTAGGGTTATGTTCCCTGGCTGCTTTTGAGAAAAATCTGTAGTCCCCAGCACATCATGTGATGGCAGTCAGTGTGTCTCAGCTGGAATCCTCCCATTAGCCAGTCCCTGGTGGCACAGATCTCCTTGAGGGTGTGACATAGCTATGCAGCAGGGTGAGGACTTTCTTCATGCAAGGCACTGTCTGTGTCATGTCTAGGCTGTCAATAACAATAATGGCAGAAGGCCACTCTGAGGCATCAAACACACACATAATGTATTTACACAATAGATTTATGAGACAAAAGGCATCATTTGCTTTTCTCTTTGCATGATAGCATATGGCTAGCACTATTGAGAACAAGCATTTATAAATATATGAAATTCTTCAGGAGGAAATTTCTGCACAAATTCACAATATTGCAATGGCTGGAGAAAGACAGGAGTGCTTTTATTGTGAGAGCTCATCTGCATTGCTAAAAAATTATCTTCTTTGTTACCTGCTATTATAAGATGGACAAACAACAAGATTTAGTGCAACTTCCCTACTGATAACTGCATGGGAAAAATGACAGTGGCTGATGTGTTGTGAGGCAATGTATTAATCTTCTGCATAAGCCTTGAGCTGCCAGTGTTTTTCATGCACAACTTGCAAGAACAGAGTGGATTAGGTGATCCAAACAGCTCAAGCCACTACATTAATTTCTATTTTGTGAACTTCACTGGAGTCCCCCTGCTCAGGAATACACACAAATAATCCAACTGCCTTTTGAAAGGCATGAATGGCTAGGCCCAAACAAGTGATGTCAGACTATAAGAATAAAACTCGAGTATGAATAGATGTAATTGATCACAGACAGCATAACCAGCCTCCTTGGATAGGTTCTCTACAGCTTTCATTGTGAACAATTTTATTCCTATGAGTGACCCTAATTTTTCTACATGTAGGCTCCTTTCTCCTCCCCCTCCCTCCCCCCGAGAACAGAACACCCAGAAACCACATTTGTTATTCTATTTAGAGTTTTTGCATATTCCTGCCAGTGCCAATCTGTTAAAAGTGCACTGAAGTCTTCTGTGAAAGTTCACGTTGGTGCCTTTGTCACTTACCTTACGTGCATGTCCCCATACGATTCCTGGCTCCATTACACAAGGTGCTATGTGAAGCTGAAGGAGGACAAAGAAGTCCTTCTAGTTTACCAAATAACAACTATGAGAAGCTTGTGAAGCAGTCTGGCTTTGGGTACTTTGTGCACATCTTGACTTAGTTGTAGTTACCTAGTTCTAAACAGACACCATCCCCTCCCCTCCCTGCAGGTGACTTGTGGAGATTTCACAGCTTGTCAAGGTAGGTAGAGCAGCAGAGGCAGAGCAGCCTTTTCAGGCAGATCCCTTGTGCAGAGACATTCTGCTCTCTGTTTGTCAAACAGAGATGATACCAAAATACTCTTGCAAAGGGATGAAAAAAACCTCTAAGTTCAAGCAATATTTTCATTTGAGGATCACCAGAGGGATGTTTCCTCTGCCTGATGTTGGTGCTGGATAAGATGGATGTCAATAAGCAGACTCCTCTTCCTCTGAAGACCTTTGAGAACACTTGCCTCACTGCCTGTGCTTTAGGAAGGGAGCTCTGGTACTTATTTTAGGGGGCTAGTCCAAGCACCTACGGTCTAGATGTGAAATGGATCCCTCCACTGCTTTTGTGTTTATAGCGAAGGGTGGCAGGAACGAACCAGCTGAGTCATATCTCAGTGATCTGAACTCTGCTTCTACCTGGCAGGCTGTCTCATGGCTACTTTGAAGCAGGTCAGATCCTCCTGGAAGCATTTATATGGCACCAATCATTATGCAGTTCAGCAAGTGAAGGCTCAAAGACTGCACTGTGATATTTCAAATACTGTGGGGGATTTAATCTCATGTCAAATATAAATATACAGCAGTTTAAACAAGCTGATAGATTCTCTATCTCATACGTGACTAAATTTCACAAACAATGTATTATACAAGTTTCTGCTTTGATTTACTTTCTATGCCTCATTAAGGATTTCAGACTTAGTCCTAATAAGAGCTGTTTGTTATTCTTTGAAATTATGTAAGAAAATATTCAGCTCTTGCTGAAGAATTAGGAAAGAAAAGAAACCATTTTCCTGTTTTCCTAGTTTGAATAGATATTTAATTAAAGTGACATGCCTTGGGCAAAACCTAATTAATACATCATTGCTCTGTAACTGAAATTAATGGAAGATTTATGATTGCTGAGCAGCAGAAGGGACTGAAAATTTCTTTCCTGTACTTCTCTCATTTTTCATCTGACCATCCCTCATTATTTTCTCATTGGAAGAGGAAAGCTTTTTTTTCCTGATAATTCAATTTTAATATGTACTGATGGATAATTCCCTGCTAGCTCCACTCCTCCACCAACTTTTCCACTTTGATAATTTCAACTTGTAGCCTGAGCAAGTGCTATGGTAAAGTAAGTAGAGAAACCAAAGGCCCAGTTCAGCCAGTGGTTCCTTCCACAAACAGTTTTCCTTGTAGAAGGTTCATCTCTGAGTGTACTCACTGCCATCTTCCAAGATTTTTTGCTTTCTGCTGGTGTGGTTCCTTGGATTAGGGAGCTTCTTGAGGAGAGCAGAGCATAAAGCTGCAGGGAACTGCAGGATGTCTCAGTGAGTTTGCTGATGACACTGAGCTGTGTGGTGCAATGGACTCACTGGAGCAAAAGGATGCTATTCATAGGGACCTTGACAGGCGTGACAGGTGGACCCATGCCAACTGCATGAAGTTCAATAAGTGCAAGGTCCTGCACCTGGACTGGGGCAATCCCAAGCACAAACACAGGTTGGGTGGAGAATGGATTTAGAACAGCCCTGAGGAGAAGGACTTGGGGGTATTGGTTGTTGAGAAGCTCAACCTGAGCCAGCAATGTGCACTTGCAGCCCAGAAAGCCAACTGTGTCCCGGGCTGCATCAAAAGAAGCGTGGCCAGCAGGTCAAGGGAGGTGATTCTACCCCTCTACTCTGCTCTGGTGATACCCTACCTGGAGTGCTGTGCACAGTTCTGGAGCCCCCAACACATGAAGGACCTGAGTTCAAGGCTGAGGGAGTTGGGGTTGTTCAGCCTGGAGAAGAGCAGGCTCCAGGGAGAACTCATAGCAGCCTTTCAGTGCCTGAAGGGGCTACAGGAAAGCTGGGGAGGGAGCGTTTACAAGGGCACGTAGTGAGAAGACAAGGGGTAATGGATTAAAACTGGAAGAGGGGAGATTTAGGTTAGACATTAGGAAGAAATTCTTACAGTGAATGTGAATTCTTTACTGGCACAGGTTGCCCAGAGAGGTTGTGACTGTCCCTTCCCTTGAAGTGCTCAAGGCCAGGTTGGATGGGGCTTTGGTCAACTGGGCCTAGTCTAGTATTTCTCTTCCTTGAGTGCCTCCTTGAAAGCAGCAGTTTTGAGACCTTCAGCACCAAATGCCTGTTTCATTCTTCTCCATCTTCTTCCTGTTCCTCCTAACTCCTGTCCATTGTTACCATTGATGTGACCAATCTTTCAGCCATTCTTCCCTCCTGTATCTGTGGAGTGAGCTCATCTGTTTACAAAGGAGAGATCTCAGCTCTTTTGGTGTGACCCACTGCTGTCAGGATGCCTGTGTGTATCAAAACCCACTTAGTTATCAAACTGACATGTTGTCTTCTGCAGCATTGCTGCTCTGTCCTTCAGATGCTTTGTTTCACCTTCTACTCCTTGAAGTGGCCTGTAAACTCCTTAGGCTGCTGATCTTTTCCATCTGGTTCAATTTTTATAGTCTGCAGAGAAACAGGAGCTGATGCTATTGCCCAAGATCTGCCAGGATAAGACTGTCCTCATAGAGTTGGCAGATGATGATGTTGGAGAGTTGAACTAGATTAGTTGTGTGCTGGTGCTCTGTAAGGATCCAATTGCAGGTGTGTAATGCCATGGCCAGAACTCTTTGTGGGAGATGGACTGGGTAGGAAGATGAGAAAAGCAGGATATGAGTAAGAGAAAAAAGGAGAAGCTGACTGGTCTTGCAGTATGAAAAGATCATACTTGAGGGTGAAAGGCAGTGTGTGGAGAAGACACCAGCCCCTGCTTCTGTGCTAGAGGAGAGCTGCTGGTTTTAACAGGATTGAAGGCAAAAATCCTGAGAGGCTTGTCCCCAGCCTCAGACCTCATGGGATGACAGAAAAAGCCAGATTTCACTGAACTTCTTCTGATATTCCCCATGTAGTTTTCCTTTCATGTACAGGAAAAAAAAAAAAAAAAAGAACACACCTATTGCAGTGGTCAGTTATGGGATTTCTGGGCATCAGGGGCAATGGCTGTGGAGAAACTTTCCTCAGGTTTCATCTTTATGCCCTGAACCTCTGCCTGTAACTCATGTTCCTTTCCATATTAACACTTTATGAAAGGGGATGTGTATTCTATAGTGTACATACTCACAAATTGTTCCAAAGATCCTAGTTCACAACGAAGAGGGGTGTTGAGGCCAAGACTCACAGCTTTCACAGTGAAAGAGAGGAGGGAAGGAGAGAGGCAAGTCTGAGAACACAGAAAATTGGAGATGTGTCTGGTGTCAGAAAGGAAGGGAAAAAGGAGAGAGAAAGAATGGAGAAGGACTTAGAATAGAAACAAAAATGAGAAAGATGAAATGGGGAATGTAATAAATATTAAACATAAATATGCTGAGAGCTATTGTAGCTTTTCTTATTATCACATTTTGATTTCATGCTGACAACATTACTGCATAGTGAATTTGTTGGATCATTTTCAGACAATAGCTCCTAATCTGTTGGCAGAGTTTCTGTGAAAGCTTGTGCTATTTTTGCCCCTCTAGAGCCCGCAATTTGCTCCAGTGAAGATCTGGATTGTACTCTAAAGAACCCCATGCCTTTCCATTAGCCTCTTAATTAAGGAGACTTGAGCTATCTGGGATGAATTTATGTCTTAGTGATGCTTCTCATTAAAGAAGGAAATTAAGGTTGAAGTTGGTAAATTCCCTGTCTTAGGATTTAGGCTGTTTTGTAACTGGGATGAAGCATCACTAATGGGTTGCTCTACAAGCATGAGGCTGGGTGTTTCAGGCAGTTTTATTCACTGGATGATGTAAACCATCGTTACATTTTCCTCCTGAAAGTGACACAACTTGCAATTAAATTTAGCTTTGTTGCCTCATAGAGCAACTGGAGCACCTTGTGCAATGTGGGACTTTGGAAAGTTTAATATTAGTTTCACATTTTCCTTCCTGGCTCCCATGGCAGTCACAGCAGGGCAGTTTTGTTCTCTGGCTTCTGTTGCACGCCAGCTTTTCTTGGGTAAAATTTTATATATGTGTAACATTTCTTAGTTCCTGGATCCCAGAATGGGTGTGAGATGTTCAGCATATGGAGGAGCAGAATTATTAGCACAGGGAAAGTGAGAGAAAGGTTTGTCACTCTTGGAAGCTTGCAGGATTAGGCAATGAGTGAAGTGAATACCAATGAACTCCAGAGCTGGGTTTCTGCAATCCAGAAGGTTGTCACATATGGATGGGGTTGCAGGCATAGCAATTGTCTTTGCTGCCACTGTCATCCTTCTTCCAGGATCACAGATGTGCTATCCTCACCCATCACAGTGTGGCATGAGGTATTTCACACCCATGGTAATACATACATCTAGTTTAGGAAAGTGCTAATGAAGACCCTGTTTCTTCCAACAGGTGTGACCAGGCAGCAAACAAGAAATGGTCTGAGAAAAGCCAGCAGCACTGAGATCACAGAATGGTTTGGGTTGGGAGGGATCTTAATGAACATGCACCCCCCATATGGGCAGGGATATGTCCCAATAGATCAGGTTACTCAGAGCCCCATCCAGCTTGCCCTTGAATACTTCCAGGGAGGGGCCTTCCACAACTTCCCTGGGAGATGGAGAAGCAGTAGGGAGTGCAATGTGAGAAATGAGAGTGGGAACATGTGGAAAGCCAGAGCAGAGGGAGGAGGAAAATGGTATCTCCAGCATCCTAGGGAGGAGGGATTTCCCTGGCCCAGCAAGGTGCCTACAGACAGAGATGTACTGCTCTGAACTGCAGCATTGAGGTCCTTACAGGTATGGTTTTGTGGATCTGTCTTTAACACCTTAATGACACAGCCCATGGGTTTATTTAGCAGCTTTTGGCATGAACAGTATGTTGTGACACTGAGAAAGACCTCTTTTCCAAAGATAGTATTTGAGTTGCATTTCTCAATGATCATTACACTGTATTTCCACTACAGCATCAAATCTTCCTTCTCCCTGACCCACCACATAACATGAACACGTTTTGCAGTTTGAAGCAGTCTGAGCTATACACCTCAGCCCACAGCTTGCAATACATTGCATGGCAGGAAGAGAGAAACATACAACTACTCTAAAAACAAGATGCTGCCCTTCACAGAAGACTCTGGCCAGGATGCTGAGTTATGCATTGCAGCCTGTGCTTCCAGTAGCTGAAGGGGGCTACAGGAAAGCTGGGGAGGGACTATTTACAAGGGTGTGTAGTGATAGGATGAGGTACGATGGTCTTGAACTATAGCAGGGTAGATTTAGATTAGACATTAGGAAGAAGTTCTTTACAATGAGGGTGGTGAAGCAATGGAACACGTTACCCGGAGAGGTGGTGGAGGCCCCATCCCTGGAAAGATTAAAAGTCAGGATTGACCAGGCTCTGAGTAACCTGATCTAGTTAAAAAGGTCCCTGTGCACTACAGGGGGCAGGGCTGGATTAAGTGACCTTTAAAGGTACCTTCCATGCATTCTATGATTCTATGAATCTATGATTCTACGTGCTACAGTTTCTTAAGCATATTAAGAATAGAAAGAAAAAAAAAATGATAGTAAAAGTCATTACAAGAATGCAAATAAAAAATACTAGAAAGAAGGAGAAGAGCCCAAGAACAAGGCAGTGGAACAGACAGGGTAGTGCCTTGTTCCTTAGAGTTTGCACATGACCTCTAGAAGCCTGCTTGCAGACAACCAAATTCCATGAAAAGCAGCAGAGAGAGACTAGTCAAGGCCACTTTGACATATGGGAGAGAGAATACATCTGTGTCTTTGGCTCAGTGGTGGTCCTGGTATCCATTTAACAACAGCAACATGAGAGATGTGTTGCTGGGAAGAGTCTGCAGGAACCTGGCTGTGAGGTGGACTGGGAAATGATTCTATGATTCTATACACTGTTGCTGGAACTTCACTGTTTTTACATGTAAATGTAGTATTGTAAACAGAGGCACAGCTGACACGTGGCCCCATAGTCCTCTACTGACCAGCACGCCTGGGTGAAAAGTCATTATTTAATTTTACTGAAGTTTTTTATACTGTGCTCTCTCCTGTTTGCTGGGGGTGGTGTATTAGGTGTTCTTCAACATTGCAGCTGCAAATAAACCTTCATTTTGTCATGTGTGTTCATGACTATGGCTATGGTCAGACTAAGGTGCCATGACTTCCACAAGCCATGAAGCTTTCTGACATGCAGAGAAGACCTAACGACTAGTCAAGACAGGAGTCAGCTCATCCAGCTGTACCTAAGAGCCAGGCATTTGCATTCCACTGGTTCTCTCAGCTTCCTCTGTAATTCATGGCAGAGGTGAGGAGTTTCAGAGAGAAGTCATCCAGTATGCCTTGGGATATGAGATGGGGAATTGCTGCCTACAGAAATGCAGATGACTGGTGTAGACTGAACACCTACATTCCAGATGGTTAAAAATATGAGGAAATTACCTCCTCTGATCTTACTTTCTCATTTGCAGACTGTCCATAGCTGGACTGACCCTTCTAAATGCCTTGTCTAGTGTTCAGATTTTTTTATGATTTCCCTGAAAAGATTGCAAACTGTAACAGTTAGCAAAACATTGCTTCTTTGGAGGACTCCTTTGGGGCTTTCTACTTATGCTGTGTCTTGGCTTGCTGAATCTGTTAATACATAAACGAGTGGAGCAGATGTAATAACAAGCTTTGCTGCAGATATATCAGCTGAAATGAACCACATTTAATGACTGAGCAAGTCTGTCCCGGTCACTGTGTGATTTTGTTTTCCAACACAAATGCCACAACTGTCCTGCATGTGAGTGCATCCCTCAGGGCAAGGAGGTCTGGGTGTGAAGGCATTAATACCTGGCACTGCAGCTAGTAGAATGAACACTGCTGTGGTGCTGTGCTCTCTCCAGGAGTCAGTTGTTTGGGATGGCTCTTCCTTGACAGAGAGGAGGAAGCCTGAGCCACTGGCACTGCTTCCCCTTTGAATCCTGCTGACAGCAGTCAGTGTGGTGGAAAACATGTTCAGTGTCTTAGGCACCGAAGGTGCTGCCTGATCCCAAGGCTGGGATAGGTGATTCCTTAGATTCAAATGAATAAGCATGAATTCCCCAGTGAAATTAAACAAGTGAAAGTAAGCTTGAGCTTGGCTGAGTTATGGTGATTTTGTTCCCCGCTTGCCAGCCTTGTCTGTGCCACAGAGACAGCTGTGGTGCTAGGAACAGGTTCTGGGCAACCAGTTGGTTCCCAGGCCCAGATATCCAGGTGTTGGGAATTTATTTCCACAAGACATAAAAAAAAAAAAAAAAAAAAAAAAAGGAAAAAGAAAAAAAAAGGGAAAAGGAAAAAAAAAAAGTTTCTAGAAAGGCTTTCTGTTGAGCGCTCAAAGCACTCAACCTTACTCAGAAGTTCCAAGCAGGAAAGAATTTCTCAGGTTTTCATGGCAACTGCAGAAGGAAGGACTCCTTTGCCTGGCTGCTCTCTGTGTTATGAAACAATCCACTTGGCTTCATCATTTCTATCTGAGGGATTTGACTTTATTCCTAACACTGAGTCAATAACAAATCTCTCAATGTCATAATCACAGCAGAGAAGGGATGCAAAATGCAGGAGGCTTTGAGCTCTACATGGCATCAGGCTCCAGCAGCTCAGGAGTCTGGTATTCATGCACAGAGTGAAGTCCTCTGACAGACTTCACACAGCAGAGAACTTTTTCCATCCCCTTTTGCTCGTGGCTCACAGGTATTTTTTTTTAATCATCAATCTGTGCCCTTCAGTACTATCAGGGAAAGGAAAAGGAGCACTTAGATAACAGCAGAGGGGTTGCTACTCATCTGGACAAAAAGGAAGGTTTCAAGATCCTTTTGGTATACGAATCATCCAGCACCTTTTCTGTTCAAATTGGTTCCAGTCACAGTTTTGCAGGTGCACTGCAGGCTGTGCTGTGAAGAGGAATGGTCACCAATTCTTCTTTGTGCTTATAATGTGCAAGGCTTCTCTGTCCCCGTCCTCCCACTCCTTGACCTCCAGCTTCTCTGGAAAATTGGTGATATGAAAGGACAAAAGATCTCTGATAAAGGCATGAGACAAACACAACTGAAGACACTGCAAGCAGTTTTAATGCATTCAGGTTAGGTTCCACTCCTGCACGTTAATAACCAGTGCTGGAGCTTTGGCACAACCAGTGCTCTGATGGAAGAAGGAAATGTCTGGCACCAGTGCCTTGAAACACTAGGAAAAAATCTAACTGTCCCAAACAGAAAATGCCGGAGGCAGAGGGCTATAATAGAGGAGGCACTCTGCTTACACTGTTATGTTATTTCATAGACAATCTCCTGTGTTTATGGCACTGTTACTACCCATTACCTAGGCTTTACCTTTACCCTAAACCTGTGTCTGAGCTACCTGCGGAAATGACTACTGACTGGAGGTAACCGTGTATTTTGACAGCATCTCTGCTGTCCCATGCTAGATTAATATATTGGAGAAACACATCAGTCTGGAACATCTCCTGTGTAAACCAATATTTAGAGGAATTATTATGTTCTGTACCCACATACAGCAACCCCTCCACTTGTGTTATGAGGGACACTGTTCAAGGCTGAGTCAAAGAGAGGGCTGTTCCCATGGCCTGAAATGTCTAGAAGAGGCTCTTTCTTACTCTGCTTTTGTACTGTTGAGAAGAAGAAATATAGTAATACAAAGGCTTCTTCCTTTCAGACACAGACTTGGTACCTGCTGCTGCACCAATATTTACTCCTAGGTTTGTCCAGGGAAAGCATTGAGTGATTACACCTCCAGGGTGGTGGTTTCATAGCTTACCAGAAAAACTTGCACCCTGGTGAAGCACAGCTGGCATAACACCTGGCTGGAAGTTGCACAGCTGAGCACCTGGTGTTAATCTCTGTTTCCACTTGAACACAAAGCAGGCTCTGATCCCGAGAGCCACGTTTCCCAGCCAGGGAGCTCGTCAAGGCTGAGCACAGGGTATGTTCCCATGTACCTCTCCATGGTTGTTTCCAACCTGATGCTGGTTTTCATTGCTGAGAGTTTATTTTTTTCATGAAAAAGACCTTTTGCTGACAACCCCTTGCTCCTTAATGTGTATCTGTATTCCTGCAGAACTCCTAATAGAGAATTGCTTTCCTGGCTAAGTGTAGTGAATGTCAGTAATTACTTCCTTCAATCTTCCCACCATTCAGGATTAAGATTAATAAAACAGTGACTTGCAGCAAAGAAGCTTAAATAAAGAATGGGAACTTGAAGTTCAGCCTGCTATATTGGCTAGATACCTCCATTAATTTCCCTCTGTTCACCAAAATAGTTTGATGCTGCTGGACAGCAGAGGAAACTAATATCAACTATGCTTGAGACAAAGAGTTTTTGACTCAAATGCCATTGAGAATAAATTTAAAGTGTTGTTATCTAGGCATCACAGAATGGAATAAAATCTGGAGTGTAAGTCCTAAAGTAATACAGACAGATAGCTGCCAGACACAGAGCAAAGGAGGAGGGCTGGCTCTCTAATAAAGCACATCTGACTTGTGTTCAAACTAGCCCTGTGTCACCGTAGGCTGGCAGTCTGAAAGCAGGAGGAAAATGCAGGCGACAGGATTGCTAAAACCATCAGAAGTGAGAAGCAAACAGTGATGCCAAGGTGGACGTGGCAGGGCCTCTGACTGGATGAAAGAGATAGATTCTGCAGAGCAATTAGGAGCTCATTAGGGGCAAATGAGGAGGTCAGGACAGTGGAAAAAATGACCCAGCTGAATAAAATGTTGGAAATAGCATAAGGATCTGACTTCCCATGAAGTGATGCTTTTTTTATTGGCACAAACTGAGACTTCTGATTGTTTCTTCTGCTGTATAATTTTCAGCAGTAACTGAAAATGTGTTTTCACCACCTTACCCATTTCTATCGCAGGGATTAGGGAGCAGCTGCAGTTGTTCCTCTGCTTCTCTGACCTTTTCTGACTTTCACACTTTTATTTAAAGAGGTTGTCTATTTTCCAAGTCTCAGTAGCATCCACAGTCAGCAGACATCAAGTGCACACCATGCAAGATTTATGTACATGCTCTCTATTATCTCATGTCACCAACTCAAAAGCAAAATGGCCTAGGAGAAAGTGTGTAGATGCAAAGCATGACTTTACTCAGAATAGCTGCTAAAATGTCCCTTGCTCTATGGTGTAGTTCAAAATGATTGTTAAAGACTTGGCATGAAAGGATTTGCTGACATTTCTGCAAAAGCCCATTCTGTGCACTGTAGGGTAGATAGCATTTTATTCCAAGTTTACTCACTCAATAAATAGCATAAATTGCTCTGTTCTGCCAAAGGGTTATTTTTGAGCACTTAATTTCAGGAACAATCCTAATCTCATGCCATCTTTCTTGCCATCTCCAAAACTGGTTTTCAGGTGTACTGAGACACAGCAAGGTTACTCCCTGGGGACTTGCAAGGCAAAAGCAGAAGCACTGTAGCACATTGTATGCCATGCTGAAACCACATAGAGTAGTCCACAAGCTTCCTCAGGGAGGAGAAGTGAAGAACATTTCAACACAACCAGATACCCATTATTTGATGCTTTCACCCAAAGTTATTAATGACCTTTCTGTGTGAACAACTATGTTTGTCTATAAGCACATAAACGTGTGTGGGAAATCAGTGCTTTCTTCCTTACCATAGAGGATAATTTGGCTTATTATTTTTATCTTCAATTAAAAGTGAGGTTTGAGAAAACAGAAATTATTATACATGATGCTTTTAAACCTCTCACAGCCCTGTGCCCCCTCCAGGACTCCCAAAGCTCCTTGGCTTTGCACTCCTAGCACCGGGAAGTGTAGAGCAGGCAAGTGCTGCTGGAGATAACACCCAGAGGAATGAGGGCAAGATTTTTGTTGCCCTGAAGTGATTGGTTACCATCAGCCTTCATCAATTCCCTGAACTGCTTTATCAAACACAAAATAATTATAAATCTTCTAATCAAAAGAAATTCTGAACTGTGTGAAGGCTGTGTCTCATGCAGAATTTGATGTCACAAATAATGGAATCATAGATTGGTTTGGGTTGGAAGGGACCTTAAAGATCATCTAGTTCAAAACCTCCTGCATGTTCCACTAGACCAAGTTGTTCATCCAACTTGGCCTTGAACAATGCTGGTGTTTACTGTCAATCTGCTCTCCCCTCTTCCTTGTACCTGAAGTGGGGAGACAATTTACTGGCTCACTTTTCTGCCTTGGTGAGGCTACATCTGGAATATTGTGACCAGTTCTGGGCCCCTCAGTTCAAGAAGGACAGGGAACTGGTTGAAAGAGTCCAGCGCAGAGCTACGAAGATGATGAAGGGAGTGGAACATCTCCCTTCTGAGGAAAGGCTGAGGGAGCTGGGTCTCTTTAGCTTGGAGAAAAGGAAACTGAGGGGTGACCTCATCAATGTTTACAGATATGTAAAGGGTGAGTGTCAGGAGGATGGAGCCAGGCTTTTTTCAGTGATGTCCAGTGATAGGACAAGGGGCAATGGGTGCAAACTGGAGCATAGGAGGTTCCATGTGAACATCAGAAAAAACTTCTTCACTGTGAGAGTGACAGAGCCCTGGAACAGGCTGCCCAGAGAGGCTGTGGAGTCTCCTTCACTGGAGACATTCAAAACCCACCTGGACACGTTCCTGTGTGATGTGCTCTGGGTGATCCTGCTCTGGCAGGGGGGTTGGACTAGGTGATCTTTCAAGGTCCCTTCCAACCCCTAGGATTCCGTGATTCTGTGATTCACTTCCTGTTCACTATTTTGACAAAGTTGTGAGATAAAAAAGAAGCAGAATTGCACTTGAAACTTTACGTTTGAAATCCTAGGTGCCTCTGGGAGCATTTACAGCCAAAGGCATAGCTGAAGAGGGGCTGATGAACTTCCCCTTTTTCAGTGTCATACCTGGGGTTTACTACACCACAGAATTTTTAGTTTAAGGTTTTAAGTGAGAGATTAAAAGAACTCAGGCACATTAGGAAAGCAACAGCATGCACAAAAGACTTCAAAATTTGCCAATCCACTATTTTAAGTGTTTACAGAAGTGGGAAACTTCCCAAGCTGAGGAAAAGCTGGGTGCAGGAGCTGTCAGGTGCATGCTCTTGCTAGCACATGCAGCCTGTCAGCTCACTCACTGCCTCCCAGCTACTGCTGGTGTTTTTTCTAGCTGGATGTCTGAAAGGAGGGGGACAGGCTGTGTCACATTTTTCTCAGTGCTGCCTGGCACGCATAACTAAACTCCTCTGTCTTTGCCATCTGACAGATGTGACAAAGTGTCCTGGGCATTGCACAGTCTGAAGACTTAGAGTAGGGATAAAAGTGGAGAGACAGAGAAAAGGAAGAAGGTGAGGGAATAGCATTAGTTTAACAGGAAAGTCTGGGCCTGGGAATGGAGTACAAATCACCAGGTGGCTGGATGGTGCTTGTCCCAAACAGGGTGAGATAGCAGAGAAGATGTATATGCACAGAACAAGATTTATTGCAAACAGCACCAGGGTCTTAACTGTTTTAAAGAAAAAGGCATATGCACAGTTAAATTGTGGGGAGACTGGGAGACTGAAACAGGAATTAAGGTTAGAATGTAAAAGGTATCTTAACAATAAAATATACTACTGGTAGTTACATCAAACAATAAACTTTAACCATTAAAATGTTGGCAGCTTACTTATTACTAAGTCTTATACTAGAACATTATCACCTTTAAAAGGATCAAAGAATCTTAAAATTTAAAACTTAATGGTGAATGACTGCTTAATGTTTAGTTAACTAATAAAGACAATAAGGGAGTGAATATCTCTCACCCTTGCCTGGCCGCAGCTGGGTGTCCCTGGGTGGGTCTTAATTGTCAATAATTAATCTCTCTGGCAGGTGTCCCCATTGGAGAGAAGGTCCAGCAACCTCCTGGGAAAGTGTATGGGAAGTCCCCTTGATCAAAGATGGAACCAGGCTTTTATAGAATAAAGTGGATTGACTGCTGTCATTTAACCATTAGCCATACCCCCAAAATATCTCATTGGAGAATAAAAGGAAAACAGTGGAAAAAAACCATGAAGGCCATGTTCTCACCAAGAAAACTCTTTTGTTAATTTGTTGGTTCTTTCTTTATCTCAATTTTGGGCCTAGTTGTGGCGGGGCTGAGCTTCGTGTTCTTCAACACGGGAGAGCAGCTGATGTTATAAACATCAACTTGGCCTCTGTTTGTATCTCTCAAGGTTATTACCAGCTCAGTTTGCTAGGCCCTTTCCTTTTTCCTGGGAATATTTCCACTCCAGGCTTGGGCCTGCAAAATTGAGAGCCAAAAAGCAGTTGAATCATAGAGGGAAAATAAGGCAGACATATTGAGAGATGGAGCATCCTGCTATAGGGCTTTGTGCCATAACCCTTGTATCTCTGTAAAAAAATATTAAGAATTATTAAGTGCAAACACAGGGGACACATATAATATTGTTTCCCATCTCATTAAATGCTGCAGCATCTGTATGGTTGTATTACTATGAAAAATTGTTTTGGTTCTCCAGTAAGTTCATGTCTGAACTTGGTTTCTAATTTTTTCTCCAGACAGAAGAGCACAGCAAGATGAAATGTGACTATGCTATAAAAAACCAAAACAACTGAAACTGGATAATTTAAACCAGAGACTAACTGGGTTGGAAAAGATTTCATAACAGTCCCACTTTGGACATTGAATGTTATCCTTCTTGCAACTGATCTAGCCCAAATAGTTGCAAATTGCTGCAATTGTTCAATGTTACCTTTGTCCCAGTATTTCATAGTACAGACCTGCTTAGAACTAGCAGCTCTTTTCAGGTATCTAAACCCCCAAAAAGGCATATTTGAAATACAGGTGCAATCCTGTCAGTGGCTTCAGTTAGACTCAGCAATAACCCAAAGCTCTGGAATGGCCAGTCCAAAAGCAGGACAGATGTTTGCTCCCAGCTTTTTGCAATGACCTACCACTTACCCATCCTTAGTTCATTACTGAGCAAGTACTTTTCTGGTTTGGTTTCAGCTGTGCTGTTGAACTGTCTTCTTGTGCTCCAGAATATATGCCTTGACTATACAGATCAAGACAAAAATCAGCCTTCACCTACTATCCTGTTCCAATTTGCTTTCTGAACCTATCCTGCATTGCCTGATCTGCAGGCAGAGCTGTCTCAGTAACTGCAGTCATGAGCTTCCAGCTTTTGCCATCTTGTGTGTCTCCAATTCCCAATTCAAGAGGCAAAGACCCTGCCTGTGCTGCCTCCTTTCATGGGAGTTTGGGTTCTTGTCAGCAGGCTCTTGGGGAAGATACAACCAATCCCTTCTTCATTTTCTCTAATGCTGTGCAGGTTGCTGTTACCTGGTGACACAGACCTTCCATCAGCACACAGATCCTTCAGGGGAGGAATCCATCACTCTTGGTCCCAGCCTCAGTGTTAGGCCCCTGAATTTATCCTCCCATGGCAGCAGGCACCTTTAGGTTCTCTGCAGGGTTTCTGGTATTCCCCTGATGACCCCAGAAGTTTCTGGAAGATCTAGAAGATCTTGAAGCTGAGACCAGTGACTGCTGCATGTATCTCTGTATCTGTTGACCTTGTGTGCCGCATAAGCTATCACAGAATCATCGGAGTTGTAAGGGACCTCTGAAGATCATCAAGTAGGGAAGATCACAGGAATGCATCCAGATGGCTCTTGCAAGTCTCCAGAGAAGGAGACTCCACAACCTCTCTGGGCAGCCTGTTCCAGGGCTCTGTCACCCTCACAGTAAAGAAACTCTTCCTCATGTTAAGGTGGAACTTCCTGTGTTGCAACTTGGTGCTGTTTCCCCTCATCCTATCACAGGGCACCACTGAAAAGAGATTGGTCCTTTCTTGACATCCACCCTTCAGGTATTTATAGGCATTAGTAAGGTCCCCTCTTAGCCTTCTCTTCTCAGGACTAAACTGCCTCAGGTCTCTCAGCCTTTCCTCATATGACAGATGTTCCAGTCCCTTAATCATCCTTGTAGCCTCCACTGAACTCTTTCCAGTAAATCCCTGTCCCTCTTGAACTGGGGAGCCCAGAACTGGACACAATACTCCAGATGTGGTCTTAAGGGGGCAGAGTAGAGGGGGAGGAGAACCTCCCTTGACCTGCTGGACACACTCATCTTAATGCATCCCAAGATACTATTGGCTCTCTTGGCCACAAGGGCACATTGCTGCTCCATGGGTAACTTGTTGTGCATCACAAGGTCCTTCTCCATGGGGCTGCTTTCTAGCAGGTCAACCCCTAATCTATATCAGTGCATGGTGTTTTTTCTTCCCAGGTGCAGAACTCTACACTTATTCTTGTTGGACTTCATGAGGTTCCTCTTTGCCCAGCTCTCCAGCCTGTCTAGATCTCACTGAATGACTGCACAGCCTTAAAGTGTGTCAGCCGATCTCTAATAGTGCTTTGTAACCAGAATGTTTATCCAAACATCACAGAAGCCCATGGCACTGATTGTGCTGCAAAAATCAAACTTTTAACCCCATGTAAAATAGTATCAGTTTATTCAAAGGGGTCCTTTTTTTTTTTTTTTTTTTTTAAAAAAAAAGATCATGTTCATTGGCTAAAATATATATTCTTCATTTTTTTCTTCTGAATTATTTGAATTCATGACCAACTTTCCTCCCTGCCCAAGACTAATTTCTGTCTGAAAACCCTGGACTGTCTGAAAACACTGGACTGTCTGATTTTCTTTCGGATTCCCTGGCATAGAACAAAACCAGCTATTAACAATCTGCATTTTCTGAATTATTATTGACAGTGTTATCGCATCATCTACAAACACATCAACAGTAGTATTTGGGCTTTTAAAATTCCAGACAGTTCACTCTTCCCTTCCATTGTCCATATTATAGATTAGGTCACAGTTACACCCCTCAAGAGGCAAAATCAATTTCTCAAAATTGTGATCCATAACATTATGTTCAAAATTTCAGCTTTTCCTTAATACCTTCTGTCTTCACGATTGGTTTCAACATCTTGACTTTTTACTTGGTGAGTGCTTTTTGGAGCCACTCTTCCTGTTGTTTGTAAAAATTCAGTGCCCACGGGATGACTACAGCCATCTTACCCTGCAGAAGGCTAAGACTAAGAGTAACTGTGTAGCCTGTGCATTATCACCTGCTCTGCAAATCATTGCATCCAGGGCTGCAGATTTATGCCAGAGATAACAGACAGAGCTGCAGAATAATTCAGGTTGGAAGCCACCTTGGGAAGGATCTAGTCCAACCTTCTGTTCAAAGGAGGGCTAGCTTCAGAACTGGATCAGGAACAAAGTGCAAGTTACTTTAAAAGTAACACATCACAGATTTCAGTTAGGCAGCAATGAATATAATTCTTGGTGGAGGTTGTTTTCAAAGGAAAAAAGGAGGAGGAAGTCCTTCAGAAAACAACAGGTGTATTTGTCTCTTTCTTCGTTTGAATTTGTCTTCCTAAGCCTGGAAAAGCACCTGGTCTTGCCTTACCTAGGGAACTAGAGGCAGCATGGACTTGAAGAATGACAATATCAGGAAAAAACAGAAGAACAGCCTGAAATACAGAATAGATTATTTGTTTCTTTGTGGACAAAAAGGAAACAATGGAAAAGAACCTGGAGGGCAGGTTTTAATAAACTCATCTCGATGTAATGACATAATTTCAGTCATGAGAGTAAAGCTTCCTCATCTCCCAAGAAAGGGTTTGGCAGAAGACTTCAGCAACCTTGCAGAGGGGGAAAAGGAAAAAAAGAATAAAAACATTTTTTTTCTTTATGTGTTGGTAGGATATGCATATCTTATAAGGTCTGTAATAGTTTTCTTCTATAATAGGCTACTTCTTCAAAGCAGGCTTTAAGGGAAGCATCCTCTTTAAGGAGAATTGTGATTCACCCAGCTCTCAGTAGCAGATAAAGAGCTACAGTGATTTATAACTTTACAAAGGTGCGATAATTTGATACAGAAAGCAGCCAAGTGTGAATACAAGCTCTGTGGGGTAGCCAACAGGTCTGACTTTGACAAACTCATCTGTATGTGAAGGAACCTGGGGTTTTGTTGCTGAAATATAGAGCACAACATGGAGAGTCATGACTACTAGGGGCTTTGCCTGAGCTCAGATCACAGTTGATGTGAGAGGAACAACAATTCTCACTAATTGATGGAAAATTGCAGCTTGTAACAAAGGACAGAAAAGAATATAATGTGGAAAAAAAGAAGCCATATGCACATGCTTTTAATTTCAAACTCTATTTATTTTTATTTGTAATGTTCTGAAGGTTAAACAGATATTTATTATTTCTTAATGTTCAACAAACTATTAATCATCCTTTTTATAGGATAACACTTCAAGCTACTATCAAATATAGTATCTATTAATTCAATTTAAATAAATAAATCCCTATTTCTATATGTGTATATTTTATATATATATAACTATATATATATATAACATTTCTAACAGTGCATTCTATTTTTAAAATATATTTTAAAATCACACTTAGAAAAATATCCATCAGCATTTCCTACACTTTCAGTGGGTGAGCTCTGGTTCTTAAATCATAGATTCATAAAATGCTTCAGGTTGGAAAGGACCTTTAAGATCATGAAGTCTAACCTTTCACCCTACCCTACCATGTTCACCCCTAAACCAAATCCCCAGGCACCACATCTATACAACCTTTAAACACATCCAGGGATGGTGACTCAACCAACTCCCTGGGCAGTCTGTTCCAATACCTGACAACCCTTTCAGAGAAAAAAAATTCCCTAATGTCCAGCCTAAACCTCCCCTGGTGCATCTTTAGGCCATTCCCTCTTGTCCTATCACTATTTACTTGTGAGAAGAGACCAGCACCTACCTCTTTGCAGCCTCCTTTCAGGTAGTTACAGGGGGCAATGAGGTCTCCCCTTAGCTTCCTTTTCTTTAGACTAAACAGCCCCAGTTCCCTCAGCCACTCCTCATAAGACTTGTTCTCTAGGCCTTTCACCAGACTGGTTGCTCCAGCACCTAGTTTAAATAAATCCACATTCCAGCAGCCACTTCCACATGCCTTGTCCAAGTAAACTAGTTTCCACATGCCTTGTCCAAGTAAACTAGTTTCCAGCCTTTAGAGATCAGTTTGTGCTTCACAGCTCATCAGCTCACTGCTGGAGTCCAGATACTCTACCACTGTGATGGCAGCAGAGCAACACATGGCTGTGGCAAGATTTTAGGTGTGGCTTAAACTTCAGGTACGTTCCTGAACAGTCATGAATTCAGTATTGAATCAGCTCCTGGTTAGATACATGGCTTAATTAAAACTTCAGCATACGTTCAAACGCCTTCCTAAATTGAAGTCTCCATCAGCCTCAATGGATTATTTTAAACCAATATGCGGTTATCAGAGATCCTTTTAGGCCCCTTAAGATATATACATATTTTTTGAAAGCTCTGTGTATTCCTAACTAGCTTGTGTCATTGTATATTGTGTCATTATAGTTTGTCTTCATGTAGTCTGGAGATGACTGAGTCTCTCACTGGGAACACACCTGAACATCCAAAGTCTATCTGTGACAGATTCATCAATGTAGATTGAAATACCAACTCTTTCCTGGCATTTTAAATTTACTTACTTGTTTTCTAGTAGAAAAAGGATTATTTACTTTTTTATTGCAACAATTGGGAAAGTTAAATTGTACAGTAAGCAATTACTCTAAGTTTATTACACCTTCTAAAGAAGAATTATAGTACTTTTATATGCTTCAGAAATACAACTAAGGAAAATTTTCCCTTGCTTCCTTAGGTTTTAATTATCTCTAAAACCTAATTACTTGAACACAAGAAGGCATAGAGCAATAAATGGTGTTAAAGGAAGAAGCAAACTGTTGAAGCAGCATGTGAGTTATAAATGCACTTGCCTTTGCTGACAGGCACTGGAGCTAAATTTTAGCAAGAGTCTGGTCATTTTCTGAACAATTTGTGCCAATCCCCAGCTGCTGCTTCACTTTGGGTAACAGAGCACTTTTACGTGCAGCTGTCTGGGTGAATTGTTTTAATGTCTTATTGGAATGACTATCTTTCAATTCACTGAACCAAGGAATATAATTCCATGCTTTATAACTAGCTGTGTAGCAAGTGAAAATTACAGTAAACATCTGACTATTTTAAGTGATGTTGTCAAGAGTTAGGCCAATTCCAGGTCCATTCCCTATACTTAGTACTTAGGAAGTGCTGTAACTTTCTCCAAGGCAAACAAGAAACCTAACAAAGGTGCTGATTGCTATTTATGATGTGCCCTTTGGCTGTGATTTCAGACAGAATTTTTAGGTGAAAACATTTCCAAAGTAGGTCACTTCTCTAGTTATAGCTACACTGATAACATTCACTGAACTACAACACACCAAGCAACACCTGACATTAGTATTACATATCATGACTCCAGTTTAAACACCCAGGACCTGGTCAGCTTGCAGAATACTACTTCCTAGCCCACTCATTTTCCCTA
>NW_009953495.1:163378-184101 GCF_000747805.2 Chaetura pelagica | reverse complement strand
TTCCCTACAAATTTGAAAACACCACTAAAGTAAAAAGTTTACCTTTCATGCATTTTGTAATTGCAAATATTATTCATGCTCTGTAGTGGGTCTGTATGTTGCAACTACTAATCAAATCTTACTGTGTACCAAGACGCTGTCAACCACATTTGAAATTTGCACACTTCAAGGGTTTTTGATTTTTTTTCCTGGTTTTTAAATGTCTAATTACTTTAATGAGGGAAACGTTCAGGGAGTTGCTAATGCAGTAAAGCAATTTTCTATCTTTGTAATTTCCCCAGACTGCTTTCTGGCAACGTATATTTTTTCAAGTGCCTTGCAAGATAAACAGCTTTTCATAGTAAAATACTGCTAGGTATTGTAGAGGGTTTTTGACCTGGGAATGCAATATTTTCTATGAAATGCCACAGTTACAATAATGAGCTTTCTTTCCTACATATTCTTTCTGTTGATTAAATAAAACTGCACAATTGTTGGCAGTGTCTGCAAGATCTATGGATTTCTTTTGACCCAGATAATCTGTGGTTGTTTTTCCTACTTATTTGTAAAGATCAGTTTTAATCACTTCCCATAATTTCTTGTTTGAAGGTCTGATATTAATAACTCCACACTGGCAGAGAATGAAAATTATATATTAATTACACTGTGGTTATTTCTACCTGACCTTTCTTTTTGTTAAGAACAAGCAGGACTTGGTGTGTCCACACCTCAGTGCAGGCAGTGTTGCTAGGCTACTGCTGTGCTGGCTGGCACATGTGGGCAGCAGCATTCAGCTGGGAGGATCAACAGTACCTGAGCCATCAGCACATGTGGCCATCTCCTTCCTGTACCTGCCAGAGTGGAAGTGACATCTGGGGCTCAGACTGATATAAAAGGGATGAGTGGATTAGAACAGTGCAAATCAAAATTTGCTTCTCAAAGAAGCAGGCTCTGCGCATTGCCCTGTCCTGTGTCCCCAAACACTTAGAGTACAATACAAAGTGCTTAGACTACAGTCATCTTGCACCCCTGCCCAGTTCTGGGACAAGCTGATCAAACAGCAGGTGAAAGATGGTGCCTCTTCCTCCTGTCACTGAAACTCCCAAGCACAAAACCCACTGATGATCTTAGATGCTGATCTTGGTCAACTTTATTCTGTCTGAATCCAAACCCATGTGTCCCAGACTGCAGCAGCCTGATAGTGTCTGTGGGTGCTAGTGAGGGTTCCCAATGGTTCCCAAGTCCTTGGGATGAGGCTGTGTGTGGTACTTGCTGGTGCCCATGCCAGTCACAACTTGGCATGGAGCTGCTCATCCATTGGGAAATCCAGGTAAGTTTACCTCCTGCCTAGCCTCTGTCCTGGAGTTGTAGGTACAACAAACACTCCCTAAAACCACAGCAGACCTTGCACAGAGCTACTCTAGCTGAATACATAAGTTAAACTTCAGTGCTGGAAACTGCTTTGGTGGCTATAGTCCCATGTGGTTTTTGGGGCAGTGTTGTTCCCAGTTAGGGTGAAGGGTGAGAGCTAAGCTTGGAGTAGCCTAAATGACCCTTCTGAAACAGGAGCAGAATTACTGCCATTAACCATATTGTAAACAGTCCTAACTGAGCAGATTTCAAGCCACAAAATCCACTTGCAGGGTGTTTGGTGTTGGCTGACAGCACGTGTTTGAGAATACAAACTAATTAACCGAATACTTAAGAATTCACCTGGCACAGCTCTTTGAATGCAACTTTTCTTTAGTTGTTGAGAGGTCTCATTAGCAAGTTTGAATCCTCAAGGAAGGCATTCCAGAGACATTTGTGTGTCTCAGTCACTAATAATGACAATTAAAAATAGCAGCAAAGGCAAGTAATTTCATTATAAAGGGCAGAGAATCTTCCCTAATGTGCATTTAATCTGCTATACAGGAGAATACAGGTATATCCACAGCTGTTCTAGGTTCAGTCCCCAGGCACAAGATCTCACCAGCCTACTTGTGAGTGTCCTGGCATGTCAAGGACTTGTCAAGATTCCTCTACTCCAGAGTCACTTGAACATTCAGCTGCTTTCTGTGGGAAGAGTTCACAGATTTTTGTCCACCATTTACTGTGCTTCCATTTCCTTGAAGTTTGTTGGGGTTGCATTGCCTTTCCAACCTGTCACATTTCTTGCTTCATCTTCCCACATACAGTTTTTTGTCTCTTGCTCTACCCTAAATTACACAGAGGGAGCTCCTTCTCCTGTTGCTGATTTCTGGTGGATGTTCAGAGGTAGATGACTTATGCTGAATGTTGCTGGTATCTGTGACAGATTGGTTGCCTGCAAGAGAAGACTTGAACTTCCTTCCACCTTGTCCAAAACATAGAAGCAGAGTTATCAGCCTCATGTGCACCTTTCCAAAGCTGTTATTTATTCTTCTACAGTAGGTGGGGTAGCTTAAAGTACTGAGATGAGAATGCTAATGGCCCAGTAGATAAGGACCTCATCAGAGGCACAGTTTGAACCAGAGCTCCCTATCAACATGTCTACTTGGGATTAGGTGCATCTTCCTTTTTTTAGTGCTAGGGGGAATGAAGGGACCTGGCTCTGAGCACATAACTTCAGCTGATGGTTTGTACCTGGTCACTTAGCATTGTTTTGGGGCACCTCTGAGTTCTCCCAAAATGACCTTCTAAGATTCCTAAGTGCCAACACCATTGGTTTTTCAGATCACAAGGAAATTACCTGCATTTTTTCCTTGTCAGCTTTCCAAAATCAGTGCTGGACTGACCCATTCTCATTGAACCCATAGAGGGGCCTTTGAAGGGCACCACTTCTAGAGCAAGGCTCTGTCCTCTAATGAATCTTCCTTGGTAGCTTTAAGAATGGTAGATAAATAGCTAATAAAAGGCTAGAGTGGGTTTCCACCATCCTCTGGCTGATGAAGGAAGTAACAATGATCTTTCCTGGATCCACTGCTTGCTTGGGTTTTCATCCCTGTCTAAAGACATTTCATGATTGTCTGATTAACTGAATCACTACTTTTACCTCTCAGTTTACAGGAATAAGCTGTATTCCCTTTTAAAGATGGTTCTGGTTAAATCAGTGCTTTAGATCCTGCAGAGAAGATAAGCTCATGTGAAGTGATTACCTCTTCTAGTGACTTGCCTAGTTAGTTCAATTACAGAACTGTCTTTGCTGTTCAGTCTCCTCAACTGCTCCTGCTTACATGAAACACTTGTGATGCTGCAGGACTGGATTAGTGGGGTTATCTTAGTTTATGACCATGCTGCTATTAATTATTTTAAAGGTAATGTAGTCTTACATTTTGCAGTTTTCTTATACAATGGCCATTATCCTGCATCTGTTCTTCCTGTTTTAGGTTTTTCTACCCTACTTGTATCTCACTTTGGGGTATATGCCAGTGTAATGACATGCCATTGAAATCAGAGCCAGGACTCATCAGCTTCAGTCATTACCACCTTTTTCTGCCCTGGAGACTTAGAGCATTGCTTCTCTTCCTACTCTCAGCCAATCCTCTCGTTAACACAGTCATCACAGCCTTAGCAAAATCACCCGGAGCAATGGGCTCCTGCTATGTCCACCTAGGTTGTAGGGATGCTCTTGTTCTCTTAGCTGAGGAATCTCCTGCCTTTCCTGCCACCAAATCACTGAGGTAACAGCCAATACAAACTGTTTGCATTGTCCAACGTACATCTGAAAATCTCCCTTGTTATTATTACTCATGACTTCTTTCTACATTCAACTAGAAAGTATTTTCTCTCCAATATGATTCAGATTCCTGCTCTTTGCTTCTCTTTCTCTAGGTTTCACTACTCTTTTTCATATGGTGACCATCTTTTCTCTCCCTCTTTCTCATAATTTTCTGGGTATCCCTCCCTGCACCAAAACATAATTGTGCTTGATTAGCCTACCATCTGTATCCCACCTCCTTGAAAGGATGAAATATAAAATTAATAAGAAGGATACATGACTTGTCAGAAGCTGGAGATCCAATGTTCCAGGGTCTTCTGGATGGCTTGTGCCATCATTTCAATTTGGATTAAAATGCAGGTTGGGGAGGCAGGTCTGGGAATCCTGATTCTTGTAATGTAAATCTATATTGAAAATCATTGCAGGAGTATGATGTCGTGTTACCTGTGCTTTGCTTGTGCTACTAAATATCTGGTTTATCGTGATGGAAGTTTTTTAACTCACTTTTGTTGAAAGAGGTTTTTACCACCCAATTATGACAAAGGAATGACTGTTGGCTTTATTCTCTTGTTAAAACATGGCATAGCTATGATTTCATCAGCATTAGCAACAGATGACTTCTCTTTCTTTGTCTTTAAAGCCAGGGGGGATGGGAATACTGTTCTTTTTGGACAGTGGAAATATTCCCTTCCCTTTGGGTTGTTGGGGTTAAATGCCAGAGTTTGGTTTTGTTTTCTGAGCATTGTGTACCATTGATCTTCTCCCACCACTGCTAGCTTTTCTTCTGGTACACATTACCCTCTCTTTGGGCATCAGAGAAGCACAGAGTATGAAGAAGAAATAGGAATTAATGGTTTGCTCTGTGAACTAAAACAACTAGAGATCATAAACCATGGGGAAGAAGGCACAGAGACAGCTGTGCAAGATTCAGAACATGGAGTCTGAGCTCAAGTCAGACCTGCTACATGACTCTGTGTGACAACAAATAGCTTGGTCTCTTTTTCTGAAACCTCAGTGAGCCATGCAAACAACTTTGCTATAATCTGTGGATGATGTAACACTTCAGGACCCAATCTAGATTCCTACACTGACCAAAGTGTTGACCTTCATGGTATGTCATGGTGCTGGATCAAGGGTAAGGCCTTCTAGGGCTGAGGAGCAGTGCAAAACAGCTTCTGACGTTTCCTGTTAGGAAAGTGACATCTGAAGTCTTATGCCATTAACTAGAAGATAAAATGGACCTAAATGACCTTTTATGAGACAATTAGATGCAGTTATAGCATTTACAAGTGTTTCTGTCATACAAGCAAATGCTTTTGCATAAAAATAAAGCAATTTGTTAAAGATGAAGGCATCATTCTCAGTTAGGAGTCAAATCAGAGTGATTGCTTGTGTCAGACCATGTGTGACATTTCCTTGATTAGCCCTGTTTGCTCGTATTCTTGGAGAGCAGAGGCCGGACCTCAAAGGGCAACAAATTGGCTTCTTACCACTGATGCCAATCGATCTGTGTTTTTCTTCCCAGGTGGTTCCCTGCCACCCCCTTCTCCTCCAGGTCTAAATCTTTAATACAGAAGCTTTTTCAGAGGCAGAATTTTCTAATTTTTGCCCCCAGCCAGATAAGAGGCTTTTCAAACTTTAGAGTGGGTGCTGCTTCCAAATATAGCTAAGCTCAGAGAGAACCTTTCCTCATCCTCCTCAGGCCACTTGCTCCATCATAGTGGGATGCAATTTTCAACTGTACTTACGAGCATTGATCACAACTGTCACAGCATTTGTGGCATAGCAACTTTGAAGTTCAAAGAATGTTTAAGATGACACAAAAGGTGCAGAATCTGAGTTTCTTGAAGCACTCCAGATCTTGGAGGAGCAGCTTGTTTTCATATGCTGAAATAGAGGTGGTGGTTTCAGATCTTGGGAGCTTCAAAAAGACTCTGGACTAGGTCAGTCTGGAGCTAACCCATGCTTAAGTCTACTACTGTAGGTGGAATTACCCTAGAGACACGTCTGATCTGCCATGGCCCTCATCCAGTAAGGTATGTAATCATATGCCTAACTTTAGGGCACTGAGTAACTAACTTCAATCAGATTGCTTCTTTGAAGCTTATAGGGCTATTCAGAACTCCAGATTAGGCACAGAAGCTCAGATATCTTGCTTAAGATGATTCCTTATATTGGCCAAGATGTAGGTGAAAGGATTTTTACTAACAATGAAGTAAAAATAACATATTTCAAGTGCCGTTCATTATCTCAGCAGGGAGCATTTATACCATTAATTACTGAAATATTATCTCAAATCAGCTTTAGCAGTGCTTGAGAATTCTGCAAGTTTCACTGTATAACTAACAAAAGGAAGAGATAAATTCTTATTATAGCTAAACCTTCAGAATTCATACAGAACATAGGGAAATTAATTTCACATACTCTAAAGAGTTTAATGGATCTTTTTCTGCCACATATTTTCCCCTCTCCGTCTATTTTAGAGCTGTGGTTTTGCATTTCTATTCTAGCTAGTTAACTTTTATCTTTAAAGACACTATGTATTTTTAAATTTCTCATTCCTCCCCATGCTGTCACTTCTAAAAGTAGTAAAAATCTCCTTTGGAAAAGTACATTTGTTTTGGATTTGTCAGAATGAGTTAACAATGCATCAGTGTTATAACTAATGCCTGCAGGTATCTCAGCCCCTGTACTGGAGAAACAGTCTGGTTGTCAACACACTGTAGTGGGTAGGAGGCCATCTAAACTCCTGGTTTTCCTTCTCAGACCTTGAAAACTCACATGTCTCTGCACGCACAGGAACAGATATTACATTATTCAACCAGCCCTGTGCAAAGCAAAGTTGCTAGTGTGGAAAGCTTCTTGCAAGTTTGTCTTGGTTTAAGTTTCAAAGTGTTTGCTCAAGCTGTGCTGGTTGTCCAGGTCACACAGGGCCCTGATTTGTAGGTTACATGCTCTAAATTGTAGGTTATGATTTTCAATTATGAAGGTGGATTTGAAAAAGAAGAAGCAGCCAACAGGTTAATTGTAAGATTTTTTCCATATGACTTTTTGTTGGTTCTCTCAACATGGCCTTTCTAGCCCCAGAGTGTTACCTGAGACCAGTTCAGATTTGGAGTAGAAAATGAATATGCAGTGTGTATGCTGGCTTTGGTGAGCAAAGAACTTTGTTCTTCACGTTTGCAGGTGCTCTGCTTTTTTTCTGTCTGCACCACTTCGCTTGGTGTCTCTTCCAGATAGCAGTCTGATGTCTCCTCCCACCTGACAGTACCTCAAGCTTCCCTGGGTACATCCCCTCTCTTGGCTTCTCCAGTGTGTGCCCCGGTGGTTTTGATACTCAGCCCTTGTACTGCTATTCCTCTGCAAGACAATTCAAGAATTTTCCATGACCTGTTTTCAAAAAATCTTGGCCAGAGAACAGGGCTTTCAAGCTCTCCTTGTGTGCCCTGACATGTTGCTTAATACTTGGCTTCAACAATCTGGTATGGAGCATGCTGGTAGCTCCTGCTTTCTTCTGGAAGTGTGTGGGTTTCTAAGTCCCTTTGTCTGCATATCTGTGAAATTCTAGGTGGATGCAACAAGCCCTGCTCTGAGCATTGCTTCCCTTAAAAAAAAAATCTACTATAATTTAAGGCCTTTGGATTATAAATTGTTGTGTCTCTGAAGTGCATTTGTAGCATAGATATACCACACAAAAATCATAGAGCCAAAAGACATCCCTATTTTCATCCTATTGGGAGGTGAGATATATTTAGCACAATACGTGTCCGATTCTTGATCAGCTACAAGGAAAAAAAAATCCCAGACAGTACTGAGTGGCTGAATGATGTCGTCCCAGAACAGAACTAATTTCTGCTGTGCAGCTGAATTGACTGATGATGGCATGGCCAATATAAAAGACGGTGTTGCTGTCAGCAACATGGCAATAAACGCAGCAATAGGGGACAGGGCCAGCACTCAGGCAGCTGAGCAACATTTGTAAAGGTAATTCTACAGCTTTGGCATTGCTGAAATCGTGTGCTCTGATGCGAGTTACATTAGCATGTAACTCAAAGCCAAAGTTTTAAAACACTCAGCATTGCAAAATAGTCTTACGGTATTTTGGTTTGGGCCTCACACGACAACAAAGAGCCAGCCCGGTGACCACTCACTCAACTGTCCTCTCACCCCCAGCACTGGGATGGGGAGGACAAAGGCCGACTAGAAGCTCATGGGTTGAGACAAGGACAGGGAGGGTTTGGTCACCATTTACAGCCCCAGGCAAAACTGACTCAGCTTGGGCAAAACAAATAATTTAATTTCACACTAATCAGATGCACACAGGACACAGACAACACAACAAGCAGAGTGTAAATAAATACCTCACCTCCACCCTTCCCTTCTTCCTGGGCCCAAATCACTTCGATGCTCCTTCCTCCTCAGGAAGAAGGATTCCTGACAGTCCTTCCCTGCTTCCCCATGGGGTCACTCCCATGGGAGAGAGTCCTCCACGAACCTCTCTGGCATGAGTCCTTCCCACCAGGTGCAGTCCCTCAGGAGCAAACTGTTCCAGCACAGGCTTCCCACAGAGTCCAGGGCTGTGTTGGGAACAGTCACCTCCCCTGGCTCAGGGTCCTCCACGGCTGCAGATCCAAGTCCACAGGCTGCAAGTCCCCACTCGCCCCTCCTGGTGCCTTCAGGGAATGCAGGGGGACAGCCTGCCCTCTTCCCATGAGCTGCAGGGAAACTTCTGCTTGGGCACCTTCTTCCCCTTCTTCCTCACCATCCTCTGGATCTTCACCCCAGCACTGCCTTTCACCTCTCCAGCACAGCTCTTTCTGCTTGCTAACTGCAAGTACCAATCCAACACATTTAACAAATGGAAATAACAAAGGAATAGTAACAGCATAATGGAATAGAACAGGACATTTTTTGAGAAGGAATTATACCTAATAATGGCATGTTTCAGGGCCTTGTGTCACACAGGCAAATCCAATGAGGCTAAATACTCTTTTTTATCCCAGAATAAGATGGGGAAAGACTCAGCCTTGCCTTGCAGCAGCTCACCCAGCAGCCACAGCACTGGGGCTGTCACATCTGCCTGTGACCCTGCCCAAGTGCTCGGCAGCCTGTGTGTGCTGGGCAGGCAGCTGCTGCTGTTGCCTGTGGATGTCACAGGTTATTTAGGTTTAGCCTGAAAGTGATTTTTGTGAGCTGCAGACTTTACCTGTGTCTCTAGGCATCCCTAGAGGAGTGGAAAGAAGTGTGTGTGTAGCCATGCAAAAGCAAATGGTGAGATTATTGCTGGGCTCCTGACTTGCCTATGGGATTTTTAATGGTGAGTTTTTAATGAAACAGCTCAATAAAATTATTATTGATGCTCTTTGATGCAGTGATTCTCTCAGGCCTCAGTTCAGCAGCCACTTCAAGGCATATGTAGAAAAGTACTGAAGTCAGCAGTTAGATGTTTAAGTACATGTACTCATATACTTAAGGCTTAAATACTCAAATAACTAAATCTTGTAACGTGGAGCTGCACATCATAGAAAATCTACATGCAAGACAAGTGCCTCAGGTGCCCAGACATGGGTATGTAATGCTTTTTTAGATGCCTCTGAGCACCTAAGACTCATGGCAAAAAACCTATAGAAGACTTGGACCTGTCTGCAGGTACAAGGAAGCCCAAGCATGTCTGCTTGAAATGCACATTCACAGTGCTCAGCTGGAAGGGATCCTGTGGGAAGCTTCCCTGGAGGGGAAAGGAGCTCATGAGTGCTGAGAGTTTTTCAAGAACACTCTCCTAGATAAGCAAAACCAGTTCATCTCCTCTAAAGGGAAGTAGGCTGAGCAAAAACCTCCTTGGTTTGACTGTGAGACTGGGTCTGCTCAGAACCGAAAGGGAAATGTACCAGAGGTAGAAAAGTGGAACATTACCAGTTGGAAATTACAAGGGCATTGCCAGGGTATGCAGAGATGCAGTTAGGAAAGCAAAAGCTCAGCTTGAGCTGACATTGGCCAGAGATGTCAAAAACTTCAAGAAAGGGTTCTTCAGATACATTAACCACAAGCAAAAACAGAGGAATATTATTGGCCCACTATTAAACAGGAGAGGTGAATGAGTCACCAACAATGCTGAAAAGATGGAGACTCCCTGTTTACAAGGAGTCACAATGAAAAGACAGGGAGTAATGGGCACAAGTTGCTTCCAGGGAGATTCCAATTGGCAGAAGAGGCAAGTTTTTCACCATGAGGACAGTCAAACATTGAAATAGTCTCCCAAGGGAAGTGATAGATTCCCTCACATTGGACAGTTTTAAGTCTCAGCTTGACAGGGTGCTGAGCCACCTCATATAAATGATAGTATTATCTAGAAAGATTGGACCAGATGATCCTTGAGGTCCCTTCCAACCTGGTGTTCTGTGATTCTATGATTCTTAAGTGCATATCTGTTAAATGCCTCCAGGAACTGTGACTCATGTGCTTCCTTGGGCAGCCTGTTCCAATGTTTGATAACCTTATCAAACATGTTTTTCCCAATATCCAATCTAAACCTCCTCTGGTGCAACTTGATGCCATTTCCTCTCAGCCTATCACTTGGTGCTTGGAAATCTTCTGACAATGTTGGTCTGTTTTATAATATCAGAAAATGTCTGCACCTGGGTATTCTGCCAAGAAGCCTCTAAAAGGCTCAGGAAACTCAAGAGGGGAACTGCATTGATAATTGATGTGACAAGGACAATCCTTGCAGAGACAGAGGGAAGAAAGGCTTCTTCAGTTCTGAAGTAGCTTACTTGTAATTTTGCTCTATTTTGGGAGAGAAGTGGTGAAGGGAGATTAATACTTTGCTAGTGAGTAGAGGCAGCCACACAAGCAACCACTGAAGGGCTTCAATGACTTAATGATTCTGATCAGTAGTGATTATGCCACAGTAGTCAAGAGACAGCCAGCGTGACAAAGTGAGTTGTTGTTCATGCTTCCCACAGTTTGAGGTTTCTGGAATGTACAGTGCTTGAAGCACCTCTAAGTAATTACATTAAAAAACAGAAAGTGTTTGCAACATTGTACAAGATGCTTGCTATCAAAACAAGGGAAGAGGACAAAGACTCATCACTGAATTGCAGCAGTTTGTACTGTTCAGTGATACCCTCTAGGTCCATGTTGTACCCATCAATCCTACATAAAATACAAGCAATGAATGTATGATATCTCTCCTGAGCAGTAGTGATGATGTGAAATGAGAAATGTTAGATTAGCAGGCTGAAGAACTTTTTTGTTTGAACAAATTTCAGGAATCGGGACTTGTTTGTATAACATTTGCTTCTAATAATGCTTCTTCCACTCATGAAATACGCCAAAGCAACTTCTAAGGACAATTCATTCCAAGCCCATGTGCAGCCAACCTTCAAGGCACTTGAGCCTTCTTACAACACTGGCACACTAAATGAATTTTCTCTTGAGGTACTTTATTTAAGCAGAGAAGTATCATTATTTTCACAGAGTCATTTAGATACTGGAAAAAGGAGCAGAATGGGTGGGGCAGAAAGGTACTTAAGCAAGTGTGTGGGTGAAGAAGTGGATATTTCCTAGAGCAGCAAGCTCTCAAAAGTTTCCAGAGGGTCCTGGGTGCCATCAGTAAAATTTGCATTCACATGGAGTCTCAAGTGTACTAGTCTTGTTTTCTTAATCTGTTTTGTCACATTTCATTTGTCTGGTTTAAGTGAGAAGACATTTTGTACTCTTCCACAGTATGACTGGAACAGCTGCAAGAAGATCCTGGGTATGTTGTTGCCAGCTGAAGAAGTTGAACTCCAGTGAAAACACTTATCTTTCATGCTCAGCTTTTTCACTTTTATAGAGAGTAAATAAGAGCACTTACAAAATTAATCAGATGTTTGCTCTTCCAGTCATATGTTCTTAATTCTTTGGTCTGGTTACCCATGCACATGTATTTCTACTGTCTTCATTGCTGGTAATTTGCAAGAAATATAATTTTCCCTGTCAGGCCTAGTGAAAGAGTTAGCTGTGGATGAAGATGAAGCACACAGCAATGCATGCATTGTATATGCTAATTCTTAAAAAACGGGTCAAGAGTGTGGTGCTGTGCTGCACAATCCATGGAGAGACAGCTATTGCAGCAGATTTTGCATAACTTCTGAGAGGTGTGAAGGATAAAGTTTACAAACAACTTGGAAAATAAAATATGTTGTTAATTGTAATTTCACCATAAATTAATGCAGGGCTTCCAGAAGGAGAAAAAAAGACCAAAAGCATCTGTGACATTTCATATGAACCCTGCAGTTGAGCTTCAAATACCAGGAACTAAAGGGGGTTGAAGTTCAGGGTAAATGTCATTTAAAATTCCCAATGATGCAAAAACGGAATTACATAAATCTAAAAGAATAATGAGCAGATGCTGAAGTCCCAAATAGAGAAATATCAGAAAGGACACAATTGGGGAGCTTTATGTGGGCTCCCACCTGCTTTTATACAGACTCAGTGGCACAACCATGTGGAGACCACCTCTTGCTGAGGAGCACTGGGGCATCCATATGGCCTTTTGTACACTTCCTATAGGTTCAGAGTCACAGGAAGAGGTAAGGGAGGCAATGTTTGGTGTGACCCTTGCTCCTCATAAATAAATGAACCTTGGAGAGGCACAGTGCAAACCTCTGACTGCCCACGGCTGTGTTATTTGCCACAGCTTTATGTGCTGGGTCCCGTGCAGACACAGTTTATTCTTTAATCCTTACAAGTAAGGATTAGGGGAAGGACAATATTGGGTGAAAGGCAGGGGCCACTGACAGCAAAGCAGACCTTCTCAGGGGTTTCATTTAGCTGGCACAATGAACCTTTCAACACTCAAGCTTACAGTTAGGCTTGGCTGGACCTCATCTGGTAGAAACCAGAGTAGGGCCTTAAGTCTGACATGTAACCAGGATAACTTAAGAAATTAAAATCTTTCTTATTGGTCCTTCCCTTCCTTAATGAAGAAGAGGATGAAGTCTGTCCTGATCTCCACAGAAGGCAATGATACCAGTGGGAGATGGATTGTGCTCTTTCCATAACTGTACTGGTTTTTACTGGGATAGAGTTAATTTTCTTCATACTAGCTAGTATGGTGCTAGGTGTTGGATTGGTGACCAAAACAGTGTTGGTAACACACAGATGTTTTATTTAGTGTTGAACAGTGCTAGCACAGAGCTAAGGACTTACTTCTGTTTCTCACCCCACCCCACCAGTGAGCAGGCTGGGGTTGCACACAAAGCTGGGAGGGGACACAGCTGGGACAGATGACCCTGACTGACCAAAGCAATATCCCACACCAAATGATGATGTGCTCAGCAATAAAAGCTATGGGGAAGCAGCAGAAGGGGGGATGTTTGCAGCCATGGTGCAAACTGCATGAAGTTCAACAAGGCCAAGTGCACAGTTCTGCACCTGGGTGAGGGCAATCCCAAGCACAAGTACAGGCTGGGGGGAGAATGGATTGAAAGGAGCCCTGAGGAGAAAGACTTGGGTGAGAAGCTAAACATGGGCTGGCAATGTGTGCTTGCAGCCCAGAAATCAACTGTATCCTGGGTTGCATCAAAAGAAGTGTGGCCATCAGGTCAAGGGAGGTGATTCTGCCCTTTTACTCTGCTCTTGTGAGACTCCACCTGGAGTGTTGTGTCCAGTACCCTAACATAAGAAGAACTTGGACGTCCTGCAGTGAGACCAGAGGAGGGCAACTAAGATGATCAGAGGACTGAAGCACCTCTCCTATGAAGACAGGCAGAGGGAGTTGGGGTTGTTCAGCCTTCAGAAGAGAAGGCTACAGGGACACCTTATAGCAGCCTTCCAGTATCTGAAAGGTTACAGGAAAGCTGGGGAGGGACTTTTTACAAGGGGGTGTAGTGGTAGGACAAGGGGTAATGACTTTTAACTGGAAGCAGGGGAATTTAGGTTAGACTTTAGGAAGAAATTCCTTAGTGTGAGGGTGTCAGAACCCAGAATAAGTTGCCCAGGGAAGTTGTGGAAGCCTTATCCATGGTAGTGTTCAAAGGCAGGTTAGACAGAGCTCTGAGGAGCCTGATCTAGTAGGAGGTGTTCTTGCCCAAGCAGGGGGGTTGGATCTAGATCATCTCTAAGGTCCCTTAAACCATTCTATGATTCTATATTTGTCTTCCAAAGTTACACTTCACAGAATCACAGAATCACACAATATAACAGGTTGGAAGGCACCTCCGAAGATCATCGAGTCCAACACCCATGCCAGAGCAGGACCAAAAAAAAGAGGGCAGATCACTCAGAAAGGCATCCAGACAGGTCTTGAAAGCCTCCAGAGAAGGTCACTCCACAGCCTCTCTGGGCATCCTCTTCCATTGCTCTGTAACCCTCACAGTGAAGAAGTTCTTCCTCATGTTGAGGTGGAACTTCCTGTGCTCAAGTTTGAATTCATTGCCCCTCGTCTTATCACAGGGCACAAGTGAAAAGAGCTTGTCCCTGCCTTCCTGATGCCCAGCCCTCATGTATTTATAGACATTAATTAGATCTCCCCTCAGTCTTCTCCTCCCTAGACTGAAATCCCCAGGTCTCTTAGCCTTTCCTCATAAAGAAGGTGTTCCAGTCCCTTAATCATCCTCGTAGTCTCCATTGGACTCTCTCAAGTAGGTCTGTGTCCCTCTTGAACTGGGGAGCCCAGAACTGGACACAGCACTTCAAGTAGAGGTCTCACCAGGGCTGAGTAGAGGGGGAGGAGATTCTATCTTGATCTGCTGGAGACACTCCTTTTAATGCATCCCAAGATACCACTGGCCTTTTTGGCCACAAGGGCACATTGTTGTCCCATGGATAACTTGTTGTCTACCAGGACTCCAAGGTCCTTCTCCATGGAGCTGCTCTCTAGCAGATCACCTCCTGGCCTGCACTGGTCATTTTGTTGTTCCTTCTTCCAGCTAGGCATGAGGGAGCCCTGCTCTCCTGGAAAATGGTAAATACCTTCCTGCCAATGTTTAGCCATATCCAGAAATGCTGCTTTGCTTTATCCATTCAAGTGTCTTTACACCAATCCATGAGTTTTTACACTTTTATCCTTCTGATTCTCTCTACCATTGCACTAGGGTGGAGTGAGTGGCTGTGTGGTGCTGAGTTGCCTGCTGGGGTTAAGCCACAATTCTAACACTCTTCTGAAAGACCTTCTGCAAAATAGAAAACCTAACATCAGCCATATTTCCTACCAATTTTATCCAGCACAATGTATTTCAAAGGTATTGTGGAAAAATCTGGAATGGTTGTTAGCAAAGTCAGCATTGAGAGACTTGCCCCATTATGGAATTCTTGTGTGCTGGCTGCTTTCTTCAAGAATCACAGAATGGCTTGGGTTGGAAACAACCTTTAAAGCTCATCTAGCCCAGGAAGTGATGATTCAGCCTTCCTGTGCACGTTGGTGGATTCCTCTCTTCTGAGGGCATGTGTGTTATGAACAACTTGGGGAAGCCTCTTGACTGGGAAAGTCTGAACTTCTGAACCCAGTGCTAGTGATTCAGCAACATCTGGCAGCTGGTCCCATAATTGCATGGCAGCGGGACTGAAAAAAACCCAACACTTGGCAGAAGTTGTTAAAGGAATCATTAGAATCCCATGCAAAAATGGTGAGATATTTTCTTGGTAAAATAGTATTTTCAATAATTGCATATTTTATCTTTAATAGCTCCAGGTGTTCGTTACTGACACGATTTTTTATTCAGACTTAAACTTCAACAGTTATTTAAAACTACATTTATTATTTTTCCTATGCAGGCTGCATATGTGAGTGTCAATAATAGCAGCATGGAAATGCATCAATTTGTAATTGCAACAGCATTAAATATATTTTGCCAGTGTCTGAATGGAAAATATTTCAGATGAAAAATTAATTCCACCCACTTGAAACAGGAAATCAAAAGTTGTGCTTTAGTCTTTACCCTTTAAAAATAACTGCAAGTCAGCTTTATTTATTTATTTATTTATTTTCTAGTTTTTTATTTTTATTTCAGCTATCCTCTGGAAGTGAAAGCCACTGTTCTTTCTTTGAAATGGGATTATTTAAAGAAACGATAATAAGGTCTGCACTGGAAATGTTTGATGCCACACTTCAGGAAAACTTAAGCTACAAAACACTGACAAATAAGTTCATTTGGTGAATACATCTGAAAATATTTTCTCAAACAAACAAATGGCAAGTGAAGTGCCCATAAGATATTCTGTGCTGTTATCCAAACCTCATGACGTGTGCACGTCTTCCTACTTCTTGTAAAAGACAGGTAATTGCAGATGCAAATTGTCATTTGAGTGCCTAAGGGTCCAGCAACGGACACAAGTGTGAGGGAACAGGAATAGGCTGATGTTCATGTGTTCATGCACAGCTTGTTCAGCTGCCAGTCAGAACAACTGCCTGCTGGAAAACCCCACAGTTAGAATAGGGACTTGGAAAGATGTAATGGCAGAATCCCTAAAAACAATGGGGGAAATGACTTGATAAAAACATTCTTAATGTCAGATCCCTCCCAACTTAATTAGCAAGTCACTATTTGGATGGAACAAGTTCAAGAAGCGTTTGGATGATGCTCTCGGGCACATGGTGTGACTTTAGGGTTGTCCTAGACAGGGACAGGAGTTGGACTCAGTGATCCTGATGGGGGGGTCCTTTCCAACTCAGCATATGCTATGATTCTGTGATTCTATGATTCTAAGTTATATGTACTGCAGTTTCTTAAGCATATTAAGAATAGAAAGGAAAAAAAAATTGATAGTAAAAGTCATTACAAGAATGCAAATAAAAAATACTAGAAAGAAGGAGAAGAGCCCAAGAACAAGGCAGTGGAACAGACAGAGTAGTGCCTTGCTCCTTAGAGTTTGCACATGGCCTCTAGAAGCCTGCTTGCAGACAACCAAGTTCCATGAAAAGCAGCAGAGAGAGACTAGTCAAGGCCACTTTGACATATGGGAGAGAGAATACATCTGTGTCTTTGGCTCAGTGGTGGTCCCGGTATCCATTTAACAACAGCAACATGAGAGATGTGTTGCTGGGAAGAGTCTGCAGGAACCTGGCTATGAGGTGAACTGAGAAAAAGGGCCAGCATTATTTGTCTAGTAAATTACTTGAGATGCTGAAATGATTGAAGAAATACATGACTGTTAAATGAAGTCTAGAGAACCACTTTCTATTTTAGACGCTTCCACTTGTAATTCCATTTCCTAATGTGAAATTACGGGTTTAACTGTTATTACAATAAATTAATGCTTTTCCTGTCTCTACAAATCATGTCATTCAAACATAGGATATTCCACTCCTTTGTGTGTTGGAAATCCAGTGTAAATCCATTTCTGTGTAATTTTCTGCTGAGCTATTCTCTTCATTAGTGGATGATAACCCTGTCCTCTTCACAAGAAGTAAATGTTTGAAGATGGACTCTAGCTCAGAGAACAAAAGGTAATATTAACAGCAGTACAACATTAAAATAATGAAATACTTTTATTTTGAGAACTCAAATGTCTTTAACAATTAGTTGTCCTAAGTGTCTGCAGGTGGAATCTGGCTCAGCACAAATCAATCAAAACTGATTTTGTTTCTTGACATTCCCAACTAGAAACAAAGATCCTCCAAGGGCAGATTCCCAAGTCAACTTATGTTGTCACAGAGAAAATTTCAAGGAAGACATGACTCAATGACACAATGTGGGTATTGGAAATGAGAAGCTACTGTTCAGCTGAGGACATTGAAACTTTGGAGTTTGTTAGCACCTTTCAACGTATTTCCACTGAAATGCTATCAGAGGCAGTCCCACTGAAGAGTAGGAGAGAACCAGATTGTCCTTTTTGCAGGAGTTTAAAAAATGCTAATTTTTTTTTTTTAACTAAACCTGTCACTTTTTGAGGCTTGCCACAAAAATAGTTAAGAATTATTTGGAAATCTGCTGGAATGTTTTGGTTTAGTGCTAACACTAAAATGCTTTGAGGAAATTTTGCTTTTTTAATATTATGACACTTCAAAGTCAAATGCCATTTCAAGCTGAAAACACAACCATTGTGTTTTGTAAAGGACTGAAAGAACTGCATTGGCAGAATGTCCTGAGAGGAGTGCATCTTCTTTTCCTTTTCCTTTTCCTTTTCCTTTTCCTTTTCCTTTTCCTTTTCCTTTTCCTTTTCCTTTTCCTTTTCCTTTTCCTTCTCCTTCTCCTTCTCCTTTTCCTTCTCCTTCTCCTTCTCCTTTTCCTTCTCCTTCTCCTTCTCCTTTTCCTTCTCCTTCTCCTTCTCCTTTTCCTTCTCCTTCTCCTTCTCCTTCTCCTCCTTCTTTTTTCCTTCTCCTTTCCGTTTTCCTTTTCATTGTCCTATTTGTCACACTGAGGTTTCAGTGCAAGTGACATGTGCCTACAGAAAGGTTCTGTTTTTTCAAAACATTTTTTTCACTGGCAAGAAATACCGTATAGGAAAATGTTTGGTGCTAGTCCTCAAGACTTGTTGATCAGCAAAACTTTAGGTAATTAAATCTTATATAACCACTGCATAATGCATGATGTAAAGAAGATAAGATTTTACAGTTTTTTAAGACTGACAGAATAAACTGCAGAGATAACAGGCTTAGCCTGAAAATGCTAATGTATGCCAGCAATGTCTTTCTGTTATAGACTCATATTTCTGGCTAGCCAGAAGGAACAGCTCTATTATTTTTCTGCTAGGTTATGGGATGAGTTATTTTTTCAAAAAGGAGCCTTAGTGGCTCCACTTCTGTCCATATGAATTGACATGGAAAGCTGAATCTTGGGCATTTTTTTTGTGCTGTAAATGTGCTTTGAAACCTACCTACCACAGTTTCAGCTGCAGCAGGCTGTATCCAGACAACTGCTGAAGGGAGCAAGCCAGTGTTTGCATGGATACAGAATGCAGCCAAAGGTGCTTAAAAGCAATAGGTGTTGAAGAAAAGCAGGTTTATACGAATGCTCATTTGAGATGAAGTTCTAATATGTCCACTTTCTTACTGAGATACTGATTGCTTTTCCTTGCTTAGTTACTGGGTTAGTGTAACGTGCACAGGAGGAAGGAAAGAGGATGTTACAAAAAACCTCATCTAACTGGTGAGGCTTCTGAAAGGAGTTGAGGAAAGGCTGTATGAAAGCAAGAGAAGGAGACACAAGCACAACAGGTGACACAGGGCAGGCTAGTGCCTTCAGTTCCTTTTTTTTTTCTTCCTTTTTTTTTTTCTTCAGTCTCTTCCAAAAGGTTAACTGTGAGTGGGAACTTAATGTAATGAGTTATAACCCAGGGATACAAGTTTACACTAGTAGAGGAAAAGGTCATGATAAAGAACATTTATATGCAAATAAATGGGAGGCATTTTAGCTGGCAGGTCCCACAGGAGCCCTCCCACGGGTAGGTAGGCAGCAACTGCAGCAGTCTCTGATCAGCCTGCAAGCACCTCCCAGAGATCCTGGCAAAAAAGGGTCCAGAGGGCTGGTGAAGGATATTGTAAAGGTCACAAAGGAGAAAAAGGAGGACCTAGTGAATAAAGCAGTTCAAAGGCCCATACAGTGAATACTTCAGTGATATACGCCAGCAACTGTGGATTAGTCAAGAAGTCATGTTAAACTACCTATTTGGCTGATAAATGGGAAGTAAAAGGTGTGATATGTCTTCACCTGGGTGGGACTTTTGGCACTGTCTTGCATAAGCAGGTTAGAGAACCATGATCCAGGTGAAATGATGGTGAGTTGGGTGAATAACTGCGTTAAAATTATGATGATTCCATCTTAAATTAGTGGCACATTTTAAGTGGAGTCCTGCAGAAGTATGTCTGTTTTATTCAGTGCAGACATTAATAACTTAGAGGATGGAATATGACAAATGCTTGTAAAGTTTTCAAACGAAACAAAATTGTTAAGAATTGAAGACACTTTGATGGGCAGGATTTTAATAAATAATAATAAAAAAATCTAGCTATATTGCAGAAGTGATCCAAAATCAACAAGATAGATTTCAACCAAAGCAAGAGCAGAGAAGTGTGGCTAGTAAAGAAAAATGCAAAAAAGCAGCTATAAAATGAGAAATATCTGCCAGTGCAGCTGTACTGTGAAAAAGCATTTGAGAGCTGGAGAGGAGTGCAAGCTGGATCCTTTCTGGGGCTGTATTAGCAAAAGTGTAACATGTAAAGAACATGGAAATAAATGTGTGGTTCTTCACAGTGCTGGTGAGACCTTGTCTGGAGTGCTGGTACCAATCTGCAAAGTGGAATGAGAATATGTAGGAGACAGAGATAAAATAGGAATAAGAACAATAAAAACTCTGGATTGTATAGGAAAAGCCTGAAGGAATTGCCTTTTTTCTAGAAAAGCAGCTCAGTGACCAGACATGACAATAATTTCCAGTGTTTGGCTGATTGACACAACTACAGTGGTGATCATTATTGTCTGTAACTGGCACAGGAATTGACCAGCTTAAGTAGCAAATAAAGAGGTTCAGATGTCAACAAGAAGAAACCATTTTGGGAATTACTTGGGTCATTTTCTTTAGGCAGTATAACAGACAGTTCAGGACAGTGCCTGTCAGAGAGGTCTTCCTGGTGATTGATTAGAAGAAGGTGTTGAGTAACAGAGCATCACCCAGCCTCATTTTTGAATTATTTTGTTGATCAGCATCACCTCATGGGGACACTCTATTGCAAAGGAGATTTTAAAAGATATGTGAACAGCCTTCTTATCAACAAGGACTGCTTGACTGAGCAGGAGAAGGTGCTGGCAAATGAAGACCTTGTTGCGTAACGTTGCCTGGCACCTGCTGTTTGGAGTGGCTGCTGCACAAAGGCATCACTGTGCACTGCTCTTATCTGTCTTGTCTCGAGACTGTCACAGTCTCTGAGAAGAGAGCAGTTGCTTTGTCTGTGCAAATTTTATATTTTAACTGGGCCAGTGTTCTTGCTCGAGTCCTCAATTCAGTGACTGGAATTGGACTGTGTGGAAGGAAGCAATTTTATATCACAGAAAGTAACCTTTGTGAATGTCCTCAGCTAAAGATACTCAGAATCAGAATAAAAGGCTCCACCAGCAGTCTGGCATTGTCAGTTGCTAGCAGGAAT
>NW_009953495.1:163117-163366 GCF_000747805.2 Chaetura pelagica | reverse complement strand
GCTTTACCTGGTATGCCTTTACATCCTGTGCTGAACTGCATCACCTCCTACCTTTTGTGTCCGTGAAAACTGTGGAGCAGTTTTCATTTCCTTTGGGGAGGTTTTATTACCAGACCTGTGGGAATACCCCAGATACATAATAATCAGGAAAGCAAGTAATAACTTACAGGTGATAGTGGCAGACAGTTGATTTTAAGGTTGTCAAAGCCTGAGGCTAGTATTTGATGATAATGTCTCACCTGAGACTGC
>NW_009953495.1:160121-163104 GCF_000747805.2 Chaetura pelagica | reverse complement strand
CCTGTTGCAGTGGTCTTTGCTGTTGCCTAGGAGTGTAACAAATTCTTGCCCAAAATGATGCCAGAACTTGGGCTCATTAACCTTGAGATCAAGCCAAGTTCAGTACCCTGGGGTATAGCTGCCTTACACTTTGGGTCAGAGATGACTTGTGAATGTTGTTGGCAGGCAGCAGAGAAAAATCAGTTTTGAGGCTGAGGTGCTGCAAGCTCATAAATCTGAGATATTTTAACATAATTGCCTGCAAGGCAGAAGTGAACAGAAATGAGTTATCTTAAAATTCCTTTTATTTGAGGTAGTCTGTAAATAGCCATAAAATCTCTTAGCATGTGTACTGGATTTTTGTGTGAAGAATATGAACTTGTCCTGTTTCAGCTTCTACTGTATTTCATTTGAGGATAGGAGGACAACCAAGTAAATGGGTGTTCCCTTTCAACCTTATCATTGTAGAGTGCTTCCAGTACTAAGGCTGCAGACCTATGATCTGTTGCTGAAAACTTGGTGCCCTTTTCTGCCCTACAGGACTAGGACTGAGTGGCCGAGTGTTGGCTCAGAATGCCAATGGCATCCTGGGGTGCATTAGAAAGGGTGTGGTTAGTAGGTCAAGAGAGGTTCTCCTCCCCCTCTATTCTGCATTGGTGAGGCCACATCTGGAGTATTGTGTCCAGTTCTGGGCCCCTCAGTTCAAGAAGGACAGGGAACTGCTTGAAAGAGTCCAGCGCAGAGCTACGAAGATGATTAAGGGAGTGGAACATCTCCCTTATGAGGAAAGGCTGAGGGAGCTGGGTCTCTTTAGCTTGGAGAAAAGGAGACTGAGGGGTGACCTCATCAATGTTTACAAATATGTAAGGGGTGAGTGTCAGGGGGACGGAGTTAGGCTTTTCTCGGTGATGACCAGTGATAGGACAAGGGGTAATGGGTGTAAATTGGAGCATAGGAAGTTCAAGGTGAATATCCGAAAAAATTTTTTTACTGTGAGAGTGACAGAGCACTGGAACAGACTGCCCAGGGAGGTTGTGGAGTCTCCCTCACTGGAGACATTCAAAACCCACCTGGATGAGTTCCTGTGTGATGTACTCTAGGTGACCCTGCTCTGGCAGGGGGGTTGGACTAGATGATCTTTCGAGGTCCCTTCCAGCCCCTAAGATTCTATGATTCTATGATTTTAATCAACAGATCATTTTCAGAGAAGTTTGTGTAAACTATATGTGAACACATCTTAAAGTCACTTTTTCACTCTGGTCACACTTTTTTCTGCAGACCAATTAACTAAGAGTCCAATGTGATATCCACTGATGAAAGTAGAAAGACTCCCTTTGCCAATACTGAGACTTTGGCTTGGTTTCTTGACAGGGAATTTTAAAATATTATCACTTATCATCAAATTATCCCTTGATTATTTATTGTGAATTGATTTGGTGGACAAGCTGTTGTGTGAATTATCACAATAATATTGAATACAGGTGAGCTCAGAGAGTACAGCAAAACAAAGGAAGACCTGAAGACATACTGAAAAAAATATTGCTTCTTATTTTAATGTAGATTTGTATGGCTTTGTGCTGACAAAGATAGTTATATATATATATATATATCTCCCAACCTCTGGAACAGTTGAAGTATCCATCTGTAACTGAACTGTAAATGTTTAATTTAGATGGTGTCAAGATCACCAGGTAAAGCATCAGATAAAAATACTTTTCCAACGAGTAACTTAAAATTATCTATACTTTCTATACTCCTTGATGCCTTGACTTCAGACATCTTTTTAGTGCAGATTCGCCTTTGGATTGTGAGGACACTCTAGTTCACTGTAAATTTTCCAGCTTTTGCTTAATGAGATATTCCATGATCTCGTAGAAAACCATGTAATCTGTCCAGCAGGCTCAGTGAGACAGTCTTGAATTTCTTGCCTGCACTTGCATTAAGGTCAAAGAGATTTTTTGAAATTAGAAAATCCCACCCAGCAAAAATCTTCAGCATGTGCAGAAACATAACTCTGCTGAGGAGAGTATGGAACTGTGCACTTTCAGTTGAGCAGATGTATTGGCAATCCCTGCTTCAGTGGGACATCAGGTTATGCTTGATGCTAAGGAAATTATTAGCATGTGTTCGATAGGTCCATTTTGATGTGGGATTTGTGGAAGGACTTCAGGATTTGGTTTCATGTGAAGCCTGTAATTTTTGGAGAGCTAGGAAGAGTCTCTCCTCTTTTTAAACACATTTGCACACAGGGAAGCCCAAGTGCCCCTGGGGACCTCCCTAGTCAGCAGTGCTGGCATCCAATCGAGATCTGTCAAGAACTTCAGAGGATCTACCTCTCACAAAGTTGGTGGCTGCAGCTGCTAGGCCTCTGTCCATCATATTTGAGAGGTCATGGTGCTCTAGTGAGGTTCGTGCTGATTGGAAAAAAGGTAACATAGCCCCTATTATTAAAAAGGGAAAGAAGGAACACCTAGGGAAAAACAGGCTTGTCAGTCTCATCTCTGTGCTTGGCCAGATCATGGAGCAGATCCTACTGGAAAATCTGCTGGGACACATGGAAGTAATAGGCAGTGACAGGCAAAAGCCAGCATGGCTTCACTAATGGCAAATCATGCCTGAACAATCTGGTGGCCTTCTATGACAAGGCTACAGATATGATGGCTAGTGGAAAATCAACTGATGTCATCTGCCTGGATTTGTGCAAGGTGTTTGGCACTGTCCCACATGACATCCTGGTCTCCAAACTGACAAGACATGGATTTGACAGATGGAGCACTCAGTGGGCAAGAGATTGGCTGGATGGCCACACCCAGAGAGTTGCAGTCAGTGGTTCAGTGTCCAAATGGAGGCAGGTGATGAGTGGTGTCCCTCAGGGGTCAGTACTGGGACCAGTACTGATTAACATCTTTGTTGGAGACATGGACAGTGGGACTAAGTGTATCCTCAGCAAGTCTGCTTATGATTCCAAGCTGTGTGGTGTGGTTGGCACCCAAGAGGGAAGGGA
>NW_009953495.1:144806-160094 GCF_000747805.2 Chaetura pelagica | reverse complement strand
GTCCTGAGGAGAAGGACTTGGGGGTGGTAGTAGATGAGAAGCTCGACATGAGCTACCAGTGTGTGTTGGAGCCCAGAGAGCCAATTGTGTCCTGGGCTGCATCAAAAGAAGTGTGGCCAGTAGGGGCAGGGAGGTGATTCTGCCCCTCTATCTGCTCTGGTGAGACCCCAACTGGAGTGCTGTGCACAGTTCTGGTGCCCTCAGTACACAAAGGATATGAACCTGTTGGAGCTTGTCCAGAGGAAGGGCCACAAAAATGATCAGATGGCTGGAGCACCTCTGCTATGAAGACAGGCTGAGAGAGTTGGGGCTGTTCAGCCTGGAGAAGAGAAGGCTCCAAGGAGACCTTAGAGCAGCCTCCCAGTACCTGAAGGGGCTACGGGAAAGCTGGGGAGAGGCTTTTCACCAGAGAGGAAAGTGATAGGACAAGGGGTAATGGTTTTAAACTGAAAGAGGGGAGATTTAGGTTAGACATCAGGAAGAGGTTCTTCACCAAGAGTGTAGTAAAGCCCTGGAACAGGTTGCCCAAGGAGATCGTTGATGCCCCTTCCCTAGAGGTGTTCAAGGTTAGGTTGGATGAGGGTTGTGCAGCCTGGTCTAATGTGAGGTGTCCCTGCTCATAGCAGGAGTGTTGGAATCTGATGATCTTTAAGGTCCTTTCCAACCTTCACCATCCTATGATTCTATGATTCTTTATTTCTATTTTGCAGTGCTTTGCAGATGCACAGCCTGTATGAAATATTACAACTATTGTTTTCACTGTTGTTTTGATACAGCTAATGTATTTTCACTCTCCTTAGCATCCTCCTTACTTTAGTAAAAGTGTTTGTGGAAGACAATAAGCATTCCAAAATGCACATTGGAAAAGTTCACCCTACCCCTGCTTTTTACTATGAATCTATAGATGAAGGAAAAATGCTGAGGTTTGAAATGTAGTGGGAATGAAAAAATATAAAGGGGAAAAATTCACTTTTTGCTGATGAACTTTTTTCTTTGTCTTCTAGTTTCAGAAGTAGCTCTGAAGTCTGAAGACTTTCTTTTCTATCAGCAGTGCAACATCCTCCAACAATGATTGTAAGTGACATAGTTTACTAGGAAAGATTTTCAGTGTTTAGAAGAGCCTCTTCAGCAGCCACCATGCCTGAGCTGGGTCCTCTTTTCCAAAGCTGAATTTTCAAGCCTGATGCAGCTCCCAGTGGAAAGGAAAGGAGCAGGGTAAAGTTATCAGGCCCATAATGTGATCTGCAAATAAAGACCTTTAAAGTGATTTAACTTATTAGCCAGGCAGTGGAGAATATGAAGTGCATCTTTAATTTATTACTTTGATATTATCTCTTGCTAAGCCGGAATATGTCTATGTCATATGAATTTCAGCAAGATCTTCATCATGCATCCACTGGGAGCCTTCCAGTATTTTAATCTGAAGGCAGTTTGCTTGGTCCTTGCCTATTATTAATGCTCTGGTTTATCAGAAGTGTCAGAGTTTATAGCGTGTTGTTCCTGGCAGTTCAGGAGCTTAGAAGAGAAGCACATAATGCTTCCTCTCTTGAAGAAAGCAGAAGCATCTTTGATGCTTGGCGTTCAGATGCAATCCCTGCAGGATTTGGGGCAGATCTGGGTGTCTGTGCCTTTATGCATGCTCTTCCTTTGCTCAGCCAGCGAGCTACATGGGATAAGACACAGTATATGGAGTGTAAGAGATGGAGCTTTGGGGCTTCACCCTACAGGTCTTCATCAGCAGTTGTTTCACCCAGCAGCTGCCCACCAATGTTAGGTATGAGCAATGACAGTGCTGAGCTCTATGGGATGCCCCAAATCCCTCCATGCTTAAAGGATAATAATCATTATCTGCTTGCTTCCCTTTGAGATCACTTGGGAATTAAAGAGCAGGATCAGCTAAACTTGCTCTTATCCTTCCAGGCAGCTCAGCCAGCTCAGCGGATAGTGATGCAGGCTGCTGCCAGCTCTGATGGTCTTCACCAGGGCAAGTTCAAGTTTAGCTGAAACCTGGAAAGTACCTTGTTCACAGCCGTTTCCTCTTCCTAAAGAGCCACTGTCTGCCTGAATGTACAGCTGATCTACACGGGCTTTTCCTGAGCTTCCCTGAGCCAGGGACAAGCCCAGGCAGCTCCGGGGATGAGTGCTCCTTCTGCCTGAGGCACATGGCAGGATGGGGAGCACTCGGCAGGGGCCAAGGTTGCAGCTCCAGCTGGGGGCTCTGCACCCTCCCCTGCCCTGGTGGTGACTGGTGCCTCCACCCAGACGGAGCTGTGGAAGTGAGAGGTAGGGGTACAGGCTGTGGGAAGTGCCTAGTCCTCCCCCGCGGGGCAGGGGTAGGTGGCAAACCTGCCTGCTAAAGGGGAAGGACCTTGAGAGAGGCAGACAGGGAGAGAGAGGGCTGGATCTGAGGGCAGCCTGCAGTGAACCCACATGCTATGGCCAGCCCAGCACACACAGCAAGGAGGGAAGCCATTAATGAAGAAGGATGGAAGCTTTCAAAGGTTAAAACCATCAGGAAGAAGAGACTGTCTTCCCTCAAAGCCCAAGGTGCTCCTGCAGAACCACTTGGAAGTTCTGCAGCCTGAAGAAGAAAGCAGTGCTGCATCAGGTAGGTTGCTGGGGCTCAGCAAGGCAGCCCCATATCCTCGCTGTACAACAACTGCTGCAACTAGGAAAAAGCAATGGGTGACAATAGTGGAAGACTCTTCTTAGAGGTACAGAGGCACCCACTTGCTCACCCAACCCACTCTCTAGAGAGGTCTGCTGCTTACCAGGGCCTTGTATCAAGGATGTCACTGAAAGACTACCAAAACTGACTATTATCCACTGCTGCTGTTTCACATGGGCACCAGTGATACAGACAGGAGCACTCTGAAGACTATCAAGAAGGATTACAGAATCCTTTTGTGAAAGACTGGGGAGAACAGTTTGGATGTGGCTTTGAGTAACCTGATGCAGTGGGAGGTGTCTCTGCCCATGGCAGGGGTTTTAGAACTAGATTACCTTTAAGGTCCCTTTCAACCCAAACCATTCTATGATTCCATTATCAAAACTTTACATATGGGTTTTTTATTATCTATCTATCTATCTATCTATCTATCTATCTATCTATCTATCTATCTATCTATTTTCCACCATACCCTGGTATGCATCTACCTTCCATTCTTTCCCCAGTAAAAAGTCACAGAGGAATCTTCCTGATAATTTGGGAACAAACAAATCAATCCATCTGTCAGCAGCTCTGACCAACACAACAGAATGGAAAGAACAGCCTGAAGTGGAAGCAGCATAGCCAAAATAAGTGTTAGTTTAAAGAACATAAGTGGTACATCCCCATAGAAACATTTTTACATCACTGGCCACGAGAAGCAAAAATGTGTGTTTTTCTAAAAGTCAGCTGGTGTGTTGCAAAACAGAGTGGTCATGATGAGAATTCCTATACCCGTTTTAGGTCCATGCAGTGGCCAAAATGGGGTGATACACAAGGCACTCTGCACTGACACCTTTTTAAAGTATTTTGTGGTAAATAGGATGAAGATATTCCGAAGTTGGATACCTGGCTTAGCCAGGTCTGGAAAATATTCAGCAGATTATTGGTAGCCATGGAAATGGACTAAAAGGAGGATTGCAAGCCCTGTGGAAAAGCATTCAGAGAACTGGCCAGCAGACAGGAGGTCTGCAGTCTTTCCAAGGCCTAACAAAAGCTTATCCAAGCTTTTGTGCTTTGCACATTGCTATTGTGCAGTAAGGAAATGCACTGGGAAATGTCTGAATATGACATTCAGGGATGTTTTGCATGGACTGGGAAGTATGCCTGAGATTGCTAATGCCTCGCGACATCACAGAAGGTGATAACCCCTAGGAGAGATCGTAGCAGTTGCACCCTGTATGTTGTCAGCTTCTGTCTAAGAAGCTTATCAGAGAACACACAAAGGGAAGCTTTGGCTTGGGTATTTTGGATTCAGTCAGCTGGATCCTGCCAGGATGTTTTTGTTGCCAATGGTGGTGTGCTGTGATGTGCTCTTTGGTCCTGACGCCCTGTTGCTATAGAAGACCATATATGACAGACCCTCTTTCAAAGTGACACTGAAAATATTGGAGTGAGCTGGTTTAGTGGGAGAAGCACTGGAGCAGCCAGTTTGAATATTCATCCTTGGATGGAGAAGGACCTAGCAGTGATTCCTGTAGAGCAGGTAGCAGCTTCTGAAAAATATGTGTACTGGAAAGAGAAAGAAGCCAGCAGCTAATTTAAGTAGTTGCCTCCTGCAGCTTCCTGGGTGGAAGGATGCTGGACAGCAGGGTATCTTTCCTTAGTTTCACAATATTGATAAACTATCAAAGCTGGTTCCCAGCAAAGTCCACAGCATGGTGCTGATAACCCCTTGACGTGAACAGATCTGCTACAATCTGGGAATCCCCAGGATTTACAGGAACTCAAATGTAGGGACTTCATCTGTGAATTGTGAAACACAGAGAATTCTGTGGAAAAGAAACGGTAACAGCTTTATGACTGTAAGCAAACAGCTTCTCCATTTTGTTGTAACAGGTAGCTATCAGGCTGTGATCCAATACGACACCAGTAAATCAACACTAAGGCAAGTCCATAGCATACAAGACTTCTGTTATTTTATTTAAACTTTTGCTCTTAACCTGGGTTAGATTATGCAAAACACTATCCGGACAGAAGAGTTCTGCTGGAGCTGTGTCATGCAGGAGACAAGGGAGAAAGCTGGGGTAGCTCCAGAGATTATGCAAAGCTCCAGGAAACCAACTTTTATTAACTCTCCTGGGTATGAAACTTCTGTGATTCTTAAACTCACTGTGGGCTACGTTGGAGAAGGAAATGTCATGCTGTTTTCTGTCTCAGGAGTGACAATGCCTACCTCTGGTTACAAAAAAAGGATTACTGTTTCCAGAGAAAAATCAAGCTCTGGTTTTCTCCCAGATGCAAAAGCAAATGGTGTTTATCCCTTAACATCAACATGGCTTTACACAGAAAGCTGTCACGTGTTGCAGATCCTCCATGTCCCTTTTTCAGTGATAAACATGGATATAATGTGATCTGCCCATTAATGTGCAACCAAAGTGTTCTCTCTTGCCCTGAAGGGACAGTGCTGGTCACAAAGACACTCTCCCTGTGAAGCCTGAACGTGCTGCCAGGATGGTGCATGCTCTGAGCCTCTCAGAGCTCTTTGTGAAGGAAGGTCTGCAGCTAACTTAAGTTTGGATTAATTAGATGCTCTCCCAGGCTGGCTGTATTCAGACCATGGGGATTTTGGAGAAGTTGTGAAGGGGAAGAACTTTCCCTGAAACTAATTGGCTAAGAGATTTTCAGGTCCTCTCTGGAAATATTTGGACTTCTTTGACAACAGAAATACCATGTCCTTTTCCTCCTCGGTGTCTCTATTTGTACAGACAGCTCACCCAAGAAGTAGTTATTTACACGGCGTTGCTGCACAGTTTACACCTGGCGCCCAGGATTAGCTCTGACAGCGGTTGTGCTCAGCACTCATGTGAAACCAGGGGGAGGTCAGGTCTGGCCTGCTGCTTTCCTACCGTGTGAGAGGAATGTCAAAGGGTGTCTGTCAGAGTGGAGTTAACAGGTTTAGAGCAACTTGTGACTGGAAAGACAGTGGCCAAGGAAAGGACTTCGAAGGAAGGACATAAATTGAGAGCTAATGTGAGGCCAGGTCCTGCCAGTGGAGATAGGAGGGTCTACAGGTACATAGCCTCCATTGGCTGAGGTGGAGCCAGGTAGTCAATTTTTTTCCTGGGCAGAAGGAATGGGAAGAATCATACAATCAATTTTAGAATGGTTTTGGTTGGAAGGGATCTGAAAGATCATCTAGTTCCAACCCCTCTGTATGGGCAGGGACACCTCCCACTAGACCAGGATGCTCCAAGCCCCATCTAACCTGGTCTTGAACACTTCCAGGGAGGGGGCTTCCACAGCTTTCCTGGGCAACCTGTGCCAGTGTCTCACCGCCCTCACAGTAAAGAATTTTCTCCTATTATCTGATCTAAATTTTCCCTTTTTCTGTTTGAAACTGTTTCCCCTTATCCTGTCACTACATGCCCTTGTAAAAAGTCCCTCTTCAGCTTTCGGGTAGGCTGTTTCAGGTACTAGAAGAGTGCTAGAAGGTCTTCCCAGAGCCTTAAGATAGTGACTGTAGTCAGTGGCAGTGGATGGACATAGAGTCTGAGATGAGCTTTAATTGCATGCAGTTTATTTTTGTCCTAGTTCCTTGCCTTTCTTTCTGTCAAAGCCCCTATTCAGTTGCTGTGTAACTCCAAATGTTCCTTTTATCCACATGTAACTTTCTTTAGGTACCTGTTTGTCTACTTTTGACCAGACTTACTTCTCTCAGGTCCATATAAAGCAGCAGGTTCCTCAAGTGATGTCCCTTTCTTCTCCATTTAACTCCATAGCTTGGGGGTTTACAAGACTCATGGGGGGAGGCTGGTCTTCCCCCCTGCCCAAGGGGTCCTGAGCCCTCTTTGCTCCCTGTGCACCAGCCCCATGCCAGATATCAAATAGAGTGGGGAGGACACACATCTCAGAGACACTGGAGTTTGCACAGCCCTGAGAAAACAGTGAGAAGAAGACAGGGCCCTTGGGTCTTCCCAGGGAGGATGGATCCTCCATGTGCCCTTCCCCATTCCACAGGCACCTCAGGACAAAAAATACTAAAAAAACTTACTGGCAGAGGGAGTGCAACTCAGATTTCACCTTGTCAAGTGCAAGTCAGGGCATTGAATCTCTCCTCCCTGGTGGAAACTTGAATGATTGCAGCCAAAGTGCTTAATAATTTAATTACATTAAGTGAGTACAACCATGAACTGCTGGGTTCAGTCAGGCCTCTTACCTCATCCTCTGGGTTTAATATGGGAAGAGCAGGCACAGACAAACATGGGTGCAAATATGATGTGAATTCTGAGTTGTGAAAATTGCAGCTGATTAACAAAAACTTGAAAAGGTGATGGCCTCAGTTATGCTTGAAATGGGAGGGAAAATTCACATCAGCACTGGGGTAAGCAAGAAACATCTATCTTTTTTTTCCCTCCAGACTTCTGTTATTCTGAAGAAGATTTTCAAAGGACTTCTATGACTTCCATTGTTCAGGTCACAAATTCAATGTTTATCCCTCCTTTAAAGATTACGCTGGCATTCATAGAGAAGAGCAGCATATAGTTCAGCCAGTGCCTTTTCCTTGCTGGCAAGAGCTGTCAAACATGAAAACAGACATGGATTTTCATTTTGGGGGACAAAGTGTAAGACAAGCCTGTCCTTGTAATGGAATTTAAAAAAAAGAAACAGGAAAAAAAGCACAGGTGGGAAAATCACAATCACCCTCTCTTTTGATGGTGATTAAGGTAGCTGTTGGTAATCCTAACTAAATAAGCATTTTTTTCTAGTCAACAATCAGATTTTATTTTATTTATTATTGTATATTTTATTTTATTATTTTATTTAATTTATTTTTTTCAGAATATTGGTGAGAATTTGGCACTTTGAAAACTTACAGCATTCAGGTACATCTGATGTTTATGGATTGTTTAGCAGAGCCCATGGGGAGATGGTACCTTGTAATCTGGTAAATCTGAAGATAGATAAAGCAAATAGACATTAAACCCTCCAGCACAGCACAAGCGTTCAATTTAATGAAACAATTCTGTAATTTCTGGATGAATTGCAACAAACCCTTTAGAATAGCAAGTATGAAAATTGCTACATGATGTTTATGTCTAATTTTATGTCTTCCTGGGCATGTGTTAAAAAAAATATATTAAATGGCAAAAGAGTTGTTTTTTTCCCTTTAACTGAGAAATATTCAAGACTAATGTTTTTCTCCATGCATTGCCAATTTCCATAATCCTATTTCTTTCAGTAGCAAAAAAACGTGATTAAAATGAATAAATTGAAAGTGTTTCTGCATTCAGGTCAGTGTTATTTTACATCCTTTTAAAATACAGTGGTTAATACTTAAGTAATTTAAATTTAGCAAAGCATATTCAAATGGGCTGCTGCCTGTGAACTTTGCAGTCTTCGTGCTGGTTTAAATATCACTGTTATCACTTTGCATATAGTAGTTACAAATGAGATAATGCTACACATTAATATTTGAACATCCTTTTCAATATTTGCATTTGGTTTATTTTACTGACCCTGAAATTGCAGAGGACCCTTGGCACCTCTTATCTCTGTTGTCTGCTGCTTATCTCTACATTTGCACACATTCTGCTTCTGTGTTATAGATGATGGAGTCAACCTCAAAAGCCCATATCCTGAAGACACACTCTTCCATTGAATTTCTAACCTCCATAAACCACCAGGAAAATCACTGCCAGCTATGAATAAATAAAGTGCTACAATACATACTGGATTTTTTTTCTAAGACAGGTGATTGCAGTTAGGATTCTAACTGCATATTTTAAGCCCCAAATAACTCATTGTCCTGGTTTCAGCTGGGATAGAATTAATTTTCTTCTTAGTAGCTAGAATAAGGCTATGGTTTGGCTTTAGTATGTGATTAGGTGTGAGAAGAATGTTGATAATACACTGATGTTTTTAGTTGTTGCTAAGAAATCAAGGACCCCATGTTTTGGTAGTGTGTGGGTGCATGAGAAGCTGGGAACGTGCACAACCAGGACAGCTGACCCCAGCTGACCAAAGGGATATCCCACACCATATGATGTGGTATGCATCTACTCTACAGAGCTGGGGAAGAAGGGAAGGGTTAGAGTGTTTGGAGTGATGACATTTGCCTTCCCAGGTAACTGTTACGTGTGACAGAATTCATCTTCCCTGAGAGTGGCTGAACACCTGCCTGCCCATGGGAAGTGGGGAATGAATTCCTTGCTTTGCTTTTGTGTGGCTTCTGCTTTACCTGTTAGTGTCTTTAAATCAACCCATGAGTTTTCTCACTTATTCTCACTCTTCCACTGCTCTCCCCCACCCCACAGGCTGTGAGAAACTGTGTGATGTTTAGCTGCCAGCTGAGGTTAAACCATGACATTTATCCAGATTTCAGAAGTAGATATGGGATCTATCAACGTTACCAACCAAACCTAGTGGAAGTAACCAGGGCCCTTCTCCAGGGTTTGTCAGTGTTGTCTATGGAAAGCAGGACATTATCCAGTTCTGCCTCAGAAGCCTGTGCAAGTGCAGTGCAAGGACATGTGTGCTTGCTGCCTCCTTGGTGGCTGTAGCTGTTCCTTGGCAATAGGTACAGAGTCTGGGTCTTGCTCACACCTGTCATCTTTGTGCAAGTGCTTCAGAAATGGTGACTCTGAAATAGGAACTGCACTTCCTTAAATTATTAGGAATATCCTAAAACAATCATGTAACTCAAGTGATTTTAAATGAGATCAGGTAGATCCACAAAAGAAAAGAATATGACATGGCAAATTGAAGAGAAAACTGATTTCAAAAGCATGACAATTTCCCCTAAATAGAATCTACCTTGTAATTTGTTCCTATTCCTAGTGGAATGACATAAGTGCTCCTTGGGAGGAGCTATCTTATCCTAAGGTTTGCCTGTGAGAGGAGATGTTTGGCTTGGGATATATCTCATCTTGGGATGAGGTGGCTCAGTCTTATGGAGATGCCTATTTTTCTCCATCAGTTCCAGGAAGCCAAGGGTGACTGACTGAGATTTAAATATCTATTTCTAGCTACCAAAAGATCAACGGTGACTATTTTAATGTCTGTTTATTTTGGAACTGAAATGGGTTGTCCAGGGAGGTTGTTGATGCCCCATCCCTGGAGATTTTTAAGGCCAGGTTGGACGAAGTTTTGTGCAACCTGGTTTAGTGGTAGGGTTCCCTGCTCATGGCAGGGGGGTTGGAGCTTGACGGTCTTTAAGGTCCCTTCCAACCTTAAGGATTCTATGATTCTATGATTCTTTCTCACTGATAAAAGGCAGCCCTACAATAAAATTCTCTTCTTTGCTGCATCTTCCTTTTTTGCACATCCAGATCAAACGTGTAGGCACTATATGCCATGAAGACCTTTTATTAAACTTACTATCAGGACTGATCTCATATTTTTAGCATGAAAAAATGTTCCCTTCATAAAAAGTCTTTGAGTGAAACATGGAATGCTGCAGGGCTCAGTGATAAGTTTTGTTTACCATTCTCCTTGACATGATATTGATACAAACTTGAGTAAAAATACCTCAGAACAGGAAATGCCACAGAAAAATTGTAAATGCTGCAGAATGAGAAATGAATCTGCCTTGAGTCTAGTGACAGAAACAGCTTTGAGCAAGGCACGGGTGCAACTATTTTGCACACCATTTTGCATCCTGCCTCTTCTATCACAGTCTTAGAAATACCTGCATCTCTGTGCACAGTGACAGTTCTTTCCTCCCTCATTTCTGTTCTCCCATTCTCATTTTTTGATGTCATCAAGGTGGTTTTGTGTTTTTTTTGCATACACTTGGACCCCCAACCAATTATTGAAGTACAGTCCTTGTACTAGTTACAGCAGGAAGTATAGCTGTAGGAACACTTTCCTTCAATAGGCATTGATGATGGAAAACATCTTTGCTGTAAGAATTTTAGGTGCTTCCCTGCCCTACAGTGTCAAAGCTGACTGACAGAAAGGTGACAGGTCAGTGAACTGTTTAATTGCACACTTAGCTTTAAGCACCTGCAAGTCCCATCAGAAACACTGGGACTATATAGGTCTGACAACCCAAGGTCATGGCTCCGTGCCCTGTGGGGCTGGGCTCCTCTGCTGCTGTAAATACAGAGCAAATCCATTGTCTTAATGAGTTAGGTTGAGTATCACCACTGGGACAGAGAACAGTCATGGGGAGTTTGAATGTTGAGGGCATTGGGAACTGAAGAAAGCAGCCAACACATGGATGGAGTGAGCTGTGACTGGGGGGCTGCATAAATCACTGCATAAATTCCCTGGCATGCAGGGAACAGAGGTGTAGCAGAACTTTGGGTCTGAAAGGAGTATGCAGACGAACCCATCCTACTGCAACACTGTAGGCTTTTTGGAGGGATATGTTAATTGTACCTTCCTCAACCATGGAGTTCAGGTGTCTAAAAAATAGAGTTTCCTGTATGTAAGTCTTGGAGGTTTCCTTTCCAAATCTCCAGGACAGGGTTTCCTCAGAAAACATTACTTTTTTGTTAGCTTATTTTTGGTGTTGAGCCTTGTGTGCTCTTGACCATGTTCTACCGATTTTCTCACACTGAGTGGAAGAAGAAATAATTGGCAGAGAACAAGTCTTTTGTTGTATTTTTGTCTGTCTTCTGCTTGAGAGTTATTTATGCACAAATTATAATATTAATAGGTCTATTCCTGGTAAGTCTGGATGAATGTGTGTGCAAATACATTTTATCCTTTAGCAGCTTCTGGACTGATTATGACTACCAAATCAAGACTTTGCTTTTAAGTTTCGAGGAAACTTGTCCTTGGTGAAGCATTTTTTTTTTTTTCCTGAAAGAGTGTATTTATTTATAATATATTTGAAATACATTTACAGCTGAGTTTAGAAATATCTCGTATTTGGAAAAAGAGCATTTCTGGAGGTGCACAGCTATTCATACAAACTGTCTTGAAGATCAGTGACATGAGTACATGGATAAGACCATAGTTAACACATTTTTTTTTGTTTAAGAAACAAATTTACTTTGGAGTGATTCCTTAACTCTCCTTCTTACAACAAATACATTATTTGCTTTAGAATTAATATAGGTATTTTTGCCAGAAATTAAACATTACATTTATAATCCAAAAAGAATAAACTAATAAAATACTCATGCAATAAACATGCAGGTTTACAGTAAAATAGACTTAGCAAAGTTAACCCTCTTATCCTCTTGAAAAAACACATCTTCTGTTATTGACCCACTCAAAATGAACTTACTGAGTGAGTTGCTTTTTCCTCTCTCAAAGTTACTCTTTTGATTCATTGAAGTACCTGGTACTGAACTAGAGATGTAAGATTTTGGAGGCTGGCCATGTTCTCAGCTGCTGTAAGGTAAAATAAATCTTGCTAGGAGACAGCAGGGAAAAGATGTTTCTGAGGTGACAAATTGTGCTGAAGAAAAGGAGGATAAAGAAATTTATGGGTAATATTTATTGCAGATCGAAAAGCAAAGTGTCTTTGGGCAAACACCTGTGATGAAATGCATATTAGCTGTGCCTCATTATCATCCATTGGTTTTATAGAGTGAACGGTCACCTCTGCAGGCTGAGACTGATCAACTGAAATGGTAAATGTGATGAAGGTGCACAGAAACATGTCTGGGTTGAAAAAAAACAACAAACAACAAACTATAAAGGATAATTTTGTTTGCTTGCTATATTTCTCCTAACAAAAGGGGAAAGTACAGGATCTTGAAGGTGGTAGCTCTTTTAAAAACAAAACCAAACAAGCCAATAAGCAGAGTGATTTGGACCTGGAACGTTCAAAATCAGCAATGAAAGGAGAGTCCCAAGTTCAAGGCATTTTTCACCAGACGTAAAAAAATGAGAGTCTGAGGATATCAGAGATTTTAATGCCATTGGTGTGGTGAAAGAGGCAGCAATGAGCATACCAGAAGTGGGTTGACCAGCCTGGGGTGATGTATCGTACAATTCAGCTTTTTCACCTTCTAATTTTTAAAGATGTCTAGATAGAAACTCTTTGGCTTTGTTCTTAACAGAACTTCCAATGTTGATTTAAATTTCTTCTGTTTATCCTGAAAAGTCTCTCTGCTCCTACTGTCCTTGTCTTCTAGCATCCATTCACCTTGGATTGGGAGATTTCAGGATAGATAGGTTTGAATTTGTAAGATTTAAAAACCATGATCAGCAACAGGCTGAGAACCCACAAAATCAGGTCAGAGTTGGTTTAAGTCTCCTCTGACACATTGGCAACCCCAAATCTCATCATTCTCAGATTAAAATTAGCCCCTGTTGGTAACTACTCCCTCCTTACAATTCCTTTCCCACAAGCAGCAGCAAAAACCTTTTTTCAGAACTTGGCAGCATCACTCCAAGGCTTCTGCCACTCCTGGAAGGCTCAAGTGCTAACTTGAGCCGTCCACACCTGTAGCATGAAACTGATCAAAACTAATCGTTTCTTTTGGGATGGAAGGACAGAGTTTTGGAAAGGTACAAGCCAGAAGGGGAATTGCCAACTCGGAACTCAGGGACGGTTCCCAGCTCACGTGCGTGGCTCTGAGGTAATATGGAAACTGATGAGAAAAGGTGATTTTATTAACTGTTCCAAGGGACTGGGCTAGCAGGAGAGAATTATGTCTATGCTTTTGTGTAAATCCATTCTCACTTCATTCAGTTGTAAACATCTCCTCATTAAAAAGTAAATTATAATAAAACAAACCCCAAGGAAGTCAAATAGCGTAACAAGAATATTAATCTACTGCTTCCAAACTGCTGCTGTGTATGTACCAGCACTAAATTTTATCCACTATGGCTGTTTGAAGGGCTGCCCATTAATGCTGTAAAAGACTGCATAAGAAAATAGTCAGCTGTTCTAGATGACATTGGATTTGATTTTTCAGAAGAAGCAGTGTTTGGGACAGGTGAGTGAACAGTGGTTTTCTTCCTAATTCAAAATCTAATCCTTCTCCCATGGAAGCCATTGCAGATTTTTGTTGTTCAGTGGAAAGAGGATCAGCCCTATTGGTTTTGTGTAGGGGTTGATAAGATTAAACAAAATCACCATCACTTATTTGAAGGATTGATTTAATTATTTAATCTCAACAAAATAAAATAATTAAATGCATTTCTCTTTATAGTAATCACAAGATATCTTCAAAAGAAAGTTAAGATTTGAATTATAGGATAGTAAAAGTCTTGCATGATATTAAAAGGTTTGGGATATATGTCACAGAATGGTTTTTCTGCCTCCCTTGCCCTACAATATCTCGGTGTTTCTCAGGTGAGAATTACTTGGCTTTCACTCTGCTAACTTTACTATCTTCTGCTAACACTCCTCCTTGGCTCTGCAGGTAACAGCCACCTTTGTTCTGAAATCATCTGCTTGATTAACATTAGCATGCTAAACCTAGAGAGCTGGTTCCAACCTGTGCTTTGCCTGAAGCTTGTGGCTCCTGGTCAGGATGGGAGAGGCAGCGTGTGGACCTGAAGGCTTTGTTGTGCTTTCCAGCTGCCTAGTGAAAAGATTCACCTCTCACTAAAAGTCCTATTTTTCTTCTAATATATGGTGGAAAGAATTGTTCAACAGATGCCAAAAGGAAGATCCATTCTGGAAAAGTCCTTTTAGAGACACCAGATGACTCTGATTCTCTGCAGCCTTGTGGAACACACTTCCCCCAAAGCCAACATGCTTCAGGTTGATGTGAGCAACCCAGCATTTCATCTTCTCCAGATAACAGACTCCTAAAGCCACCCACAGCTCCCATGCCATGTACATCCTTCTCTGCTTGTGGTGCATGCCTGGAAGAGGGATGTTCCAGTGCAGTCCTTCGTGCATGGGACCACCACAACAGAGCTGGGAGGAGCAGGCAGTGTATGCAAAGGAAGCCTTGACCAACCTTTTTTATTAGGCTATATCTTACATATGTGATCTATTGAGAAGTTTATACTATTGAGATTGTTATAGATACTATCACTTAGTGCCTGGATGCCTTCCAACAGCACTTTCTGCAATATGAATAACATCTGTCATGTTGTTGGTTCTCTCTTCCTTTTTGCACTTGGGGAGTGGAAATGAATGCAGTGACATGCCTTGTTCCAGGAGGGATTTTAAAGAAAAAGTAGGCATATATGACATGTATTTATATGTATAGAGATGACAGAGTCAAAGCAAACTGCTTTGTCTGCAAGAAGCATGTGCCAGGGTTGCAATGGTCCCTAGGTACTTTTATGACAAGGCTACAGAGATGGTGGATAGTGGAAAATCAACTGACGTCATCTACCTGGATTTGTGCAAGGCATTTGACATTGTCCCATATGACATCCTGGTCTCCAAACTGACAATACATGGATTTGACAGATGGAGCACTCAGTGGGCAAGAGATTGGCTGGATGGCCACACCCAGAGAGTTGTGGTTGATGGTTCAGTGTCCAAATGGAGGCAGGTGATGAGTGGTGTCCCTCAGGGGTCAGTGCTGGGACCAGTACTGATTAACATCTTTGTTGGAGACATGGACAGTGGGACTAAGTGTATCCTCAGCAAGTTTGCTGATGATTCCAAGCTGTGTGGTGTGGTTGGCACCCAAGAGGGAAGGGACACCATTCAGAGGGACCTTGACAGGCTGGAGGGAGGCCAGTGCCAACCCCATGAAGTTAAAGAA
>NW_009953495.1:135007-144523 GCF_000747805.2 Chaetura pelagica | reverse complement strand
ACACAAAGGATATGAACCTGTTGGAGCTTGTCCAGAGGAAGGGCCACAAAAATGATCAGATGGCTGGAGCACCTCTGCTATGAAGACAGGCTGAGAGAGTTGGGGCTGCTCAGCCTGGAGAAGATAAGGCCCCAGGGAGACCTTATAGCACCTCCCAGTATGTGAAGGGGCTACAGGAAAGCTGGGGAGGGGCTTTTCGCCAGAGAGGAAAGTGATAGGACAAGAGGTAATGGTTTTAAACTGAAAGAGGGGAGATTTAGGTTAGACATCAGGAAGATATTCCAGCCATTCCATGATTCTATGATTCTGTATACCGGGCCACTTTGCTTCATCACCTAATTGAGCTACAAAAGACAATGTCTTTGCTGCATAGATAAGATGGATTCCTTTTCTAGATAGTTGCATTGCCCCCTTGACTATAATAGCCACAGCCACAGCCTTCATCCTGTGAATTTTTGAAAGCATCTTTTAAGAAATGAACAAAACCTGATTAGCTTATCAGTGTAATGTGCAGTCAGTTGTAATTTATTACTACCTCAATTATGTCTTCCTTTTGGGGAAAAAAACAGGTTATTTTTACTTCAGGCAACAGGATATAGGAACCTTGTAACATGGGGGGTGACAATCTGCCAGCTGATTACCAGCCCCTCTGCTTCTCAGTCAGCTGAAAGAGGATCTAGGAACATAGACAATTTATGATAACTCTGGACTGAATCTGTCAGGGAAGAAAGATGTTTTGCCTTTCTTCCTGTCTCAATAGACAGGACTGAAAAACTTGGGCTGTATTTGCCTGAGCATAATAAAGGAAGGTGATGCTTGGGAAAACTGGAGCTCACAGGAAAAAAATGGGTTGTTTTGTTTGTATATTTTAGTCCCATTCTAGTTTAACACACTTTCCAGACATCCTGGAGGAAGATGGGGAAGGAAAATCTGGACGCATCTACTGGGGGTCTTAGCATCAGTGAGGACTAACCAAGCTCTCCAAATCTGCAGAATGAACTGATCACTGGGTGAGCTTCTATCACAGAAATAACACTGCTCTCCGGTGTTAAACTCATCATTGTCTTTACTCTGCCCTCCACTGGCATTGAGACAATGCTCAGGTTTGACTCCTGCTTACTCTTTTTCAGTTTATCTGACCTTGCCACAGTTGTTGGTCCATCTGTTGACGGGAAATGTCTATATCTTATGGTGGGTAAAGCTGTATCTCCCCCACATACTGCTGGTGTTGGGCTCACTTGGTCTAACCACCTTACTCAAGGGCTGCTAAGAATGATCAGAGAATCAGCCAGCCCTTCACATTTCTGCAAGGGAGGTGCAGGTTCAGTCTTCTGTGAGCACCTATTAGGTAAGTTTCCATCAGAAGAAGTCCTCAGTCTGCCACACCTTATGACATTAGATTACCATCACTTCTCCTGCATCCTTGCCCACGTCAAACATCCCAGGAAGTCGAGAATATATACCAGCCTAATTTTCTTCCTGGAGGAAGTTCCTCTATCAGTGACTATGACCTGATTTAATCTCCCAGTGCTGGCTTGAATCCAGATTATGTTGAAACCAAAGGATTAGATTTGGTTAGATGCATGTGTCAGCTGTCTTTGGCTGGCTTCTATTTTGCTGTGCTCAGGAGTAGGAGGTATTTAGTGAGAATCTGATACCCATGTGGTTTTCTTCAGTGCTTGTCTTTATATGATGCACTGTTCCTTGAAAACAGATGACAAAAAAATGAGAAATCCCTGTTGAATTTTAAGTGTAAACAGGTGTAAACCAGATGCTCCTAGAGAGTGTGTGACCATCTTTTGCTTCTGGTTCAGGCAGTCTGTCCAGCCCTTTCTTGTGCATCGTGCCTTCTTATTGGAGTGGGCCTCAGTGAGATGTATGGTCATGTGGGCAGTAGGTGAGGGGAGAATTTCAGTTACAGATTGGTTGTCAACAAAGGCTTGTGTCTGGAGGTACCATATGGAAGATAATGTAGAAACAGCAATTCAACTTTGTCTCTTTTGTCATGAAAGGAGAGAGTGCTTGGAACTTCTTAGCTAGATTTAAAATTACTACAGCTACCTGGCTTCCCATAAGGACAAAAAAGAATTTTCAGTGTGTTTTATTATTACAGGAAAGAAAGTTTTTTGGCCTGAATACTAACTCAAGTCTTTAAAAAAAGGATACCTTGTCACAAGTATTTTGGCATTGAAAAGCATTAGTGTGATTTCTTCCAAAGTGCACTTACCTTTCAGTCATTTTACATATTGGGTCTTTGAGGATGAATTCATTACAAAGTGGAAAAAGCAAGTGTAGATTTTGAAGAGTTCTCTACATGCAATTATCTACATTTGCATCAATTGCTATGACAAGGAGGATGCAAAGGTCATATGAGAAAAGCCAGCATCTCTTTGTTAAAGCACTACTTTGTGTCATAGATGTCACTCCTTCTATAAATTGGACCCTATGCTTATGGCCCAATTATACTGCAAAAAAGGTGGTCTTCTGTAAAAGACAGATAGCATTTACTTTCTTTTTTCCTACTTGGGAAAATGGCCCTGCCATTTGAAAAGCTGAGCTCTGAAACTATTTTAATGACCAGCTATGTTTAGCTCCTTTGTCAAAAGCACGTTTGGAAGAAGATGTGTAACTTTCATGTCTGGCCATGAAGCTCATGACTTTTGGTGAATATTAGAAAACAAAAAAGAATGGAATGTGATTTGCACTCTGAAAATCTGCTCAAGTTTTTAAAAAGTTACCATAAAAAAGCACATCTCTGGTTACAATGTTAATGTCTGGACACAGTCTCATAAATGAAATCATAAATGAAATCATGGCATAGTGTGAGGCTGCTACCTTGAAGGATAATGATGACAATGTAGTGCTGCTGTTTCTCTTAGTTCAATCTCATTGCTGGGAATGAGAAGAGCTCTTATGGAAGGCTGTTTCTGTTTTGAAATCTCAAGCTACGGTCTATAAACACCAGGAACTCAATACAGTTAATTAAATGGAATCTGAGGCATTCAGGAATAGCCTGGTAGGGAGGGAGGGGGCTGGTGAACAGGATGCAGGAGCTGTGGGAAACCTGGTATTGTAGTATCGTTCCGGTTGGAAAAGACCTTCAGGGTCATCAAGTCCAACCACTACCCTCAATCTGCTGCATCCATCACTAAACCCTGTCCCCTGGCACCACATCTGTCTTTTTAGATGTCTCCAGGGACGGTGGCTCAACCACCTCCTTGGACAGCCTGGATCATGAAGTCCAACTCCTGCCCCAGAACAGGACAACCCCAAAGTTCACACCATGCCCCTGAGGGCATTGTCCAAAGGTTTATTGAGTACTGTCAGGCTCGGTGCCATCACTGCTTCCCTGGGGAGCCCATTCCAGTGCTCCACCACCCTCTGGGTGAAGAATCTCTTCCTAACGTCCAACCTAAGCCTCCCCCTGCACATCTTCCTACCATTCCCTTGGGTTCTGTCATTGGTTACCAGAGAGAACATGTCAGGACCTACTCCTCCTCCTTCCCTAATGAGGAAGCAGTGAGTCTCCTCAGTCTCCTCTTCTCTGCCTGTGACCTTCTGGGCTAGCAGCTGATTACAAGATAAAATATAAAATAATTTATGTGTCTATGAATGAACAGTAGTATCTTTCTGTATCTGGGGGTTGGGCTGGACCTCCACTGTATTCACCAAGTGTCATCTTCATGGAAATCACGTGATGGCTGTTTTCTGGGGGCAAATCCATTCTCTCAGCATTCTGGATCATAGACACCTCTAAACTTTACCTGGCAGGCTGCAGCCCTCAAAGCTACATCTAGAAAATGTAAGAGAAATACACAGGACATTCCTGAGATTTACTCATCAATAGTAGCTTAAGATAGATTAGCTTCCATTTTTCTACATGTCAAGAGAACTAGTGGTGTCCCCAGTGGTGCTACTGGCACAGGTGGGCTGAGATTCAATTCCACTGGGTGAGCATGTCAGTTCAAGTGTCTGAACATACATGTGTCCTGTTAGAGTCAGTCAGTGGAGGCTGAATTCCCTACATACATTCACCTGGTGCTCTTTGAAATGCCCTTGGATATCTGAGACTTCTTCAAGGATCTAGCAGATATGACATGGGAACTGTTGGAAGTGTGTGCCTTTAGGGAATGGCAGCTCCAGAAAGTGGTAGCCAGGTGACACTGGAACAGGCTGCCCAGAGATGTTGTGGTGGCTCCACCCCTGGAGGTGTTCAAGGCCAGGTTGGATGGGGCTCTGGGCAGCCTGTTCTAGTGGGAGGTGTCCCTGCCCACACAGGGGAGTTGGAACTCAATGATCTTTAAGGTCCCGTCCAAATAAAAATTTCTGTGATTCTGTGTGGGATCCCCAAGGACATCTGACTGTCTGGGGAACAGATCTGAGCTTGCAGGACAGCTTACAGGACAATTCAGCTGAATCTAAAGTAGATACACATGAAGTCATTGGATCATCAAACTTCTTGGATTGATTGGCTCATCACTGTCTTGCTCTTACAGGACAAAGTAAGCACAGATGCTAAACAGTACCTCATCCCTGTCTCTTCCCACTTCTGCAGGAAATGCCTGTAGGTTCTGGCACTGGAAATAATAAGATGCTGCTTAAAAAGTCAGGATAGATTTGGGTCAGATAATGGTGCTGAACTTCATGAACTGAAGAAAATTTAGCCCTTTTCCTCAGCTGGGATAGTAAATGCCTGTTCAGCTGCCTGTGTAGCCTAGGCTGCTACAACTTGGAAACGCAGGCACAGACTGATATCTGAGGCTTTTCTGCAGTGTGGGTGAGGGTTATGTGTTATGTTTCACAGATGAAGAACTAGACTAAAGGAACCAAGATGCTCAAAGCATCAGAAGGGAGGTTTTTCCCTTCAGGCAGCTGTTCCTTGAGTTACTTTCCACTTGAGAGATTAGCAGCACAGACATCTTTGCAACTGCCCAGAGATGAAGGAGATTTCTTCTCTTCATTCTTTTCCCATGTGTTTGTTTTCTTGCCAACATGTAAATTCAGAAACACTTGAGTGCCTCACCAGCTGGCCCATTGGACAAACAAGTATTTTGACTTTGAGTTTGGGTTATCACCAAAATAGTAGGATTTCAAATACTAAAGGCCAAATATTAAAGGCCAAATCAGTTCAAAGACTCCCAGTTGACAGTGAGTTTCCTAGAGAGAGATAAAAAGCCTCTTCTGTGAAGAAAATTGACTGTGGCTTGAAAGCTGCCCTATGATCCTTGAAGAAGTTTTTACAGTTTTAGGAAAAAAAGACTGTGACCTATTTTTGGTTTCAAAGCTGGTAACTATTTTATTCAGGAATCATATAGATATTGTCTCACTCTGTGTTTCCACCATCAACACCACCACCATAAAAACAGGGTAGCATCAAGTCAAATTTTTGTGGAAAGCTTTTTCCACTGCTTTTCTGCTCCTTTCCCTCAGTTTGGAACATGTATCTCCAAGGCACATGATGGATGGTGGCTCGGTATCACGTAGGGGATAGACAACAGCAAATGGATCTCCAGTTAAATTAAATTGCTCTTCAAGGGCTGCTGCCCTAGTTTGAACAGAGTACACGGGTGAGAGTTTGAAGAGCTGCAAATGCATCTTCTTAGAACTATGATTAGTCTCAACTAAATTTTTGAGTTCTCTCCCCCTACCTCCCTCCCCTACCATGTGCTTTGGAGAGATTTCCGTGTTCCACGTAACATAGAAGGACATGTCTCTGAGTGGCTTGGAGCTGCTGTATGCAAGTTTCTTTGGTCAGGACAGCAGAATTTCTCAGTATATTGCCTTCCTGATCTTCAAGCCAGCTCCTTCCCACCTTGGCCTTCAGGCCCTTTGGAATTCCTGGAGGGCTAGGACCTGTTCATGGGTAACTTCACCCCAGAAGGGCTCATATTCTGGTATACATGCTTCTTCAGTTCCCATGTCCCTCTGAGGGAGGAGATGCCCTGTTCCTTAGGCTCACATCTACCCTGGGCATACATTCAACCTCACCATACTCTACCACCCTCTGCCTGCCTCCTCTGCTCCCTGTCTGCCTGTTCAGGAAGCCTAAGCTGGCTGGGGAGGACCTGCAAGTTCTCAGTACAGATCCAGGACAAAATCAGGAACAAGAGAAGCAGGGTGACTGGGAATGGCTTGTCACAGAGCAAGGCAGCCGTATCCCCTGACCCAGTCTTTGGACACCCTGCTTGGAGCCTTCTCTATATGCTTTGCCCATTACTCCCTGCACAGGCTATTATAAAACATACGGAGTGAGAGTGCTACGCTTTCAGAAAGGCACGTTTTGTTTCACAGCTGGTTGAATGAGATGGATACTTACCTTCCATGCACATATTATGGCAGGTCTCAGGTCCACAAATGGTATTTTTAGTCCCTGGCTAGGAATGCTCATTTGATTCATTGCAAAGTGTTAACTGGAGGGCTACCTGCCAGTCCCTTACTACACTGCTGTAGCAGAAACCAAAATCTGTCCAAAAGGTCAGTCCCTTTCCAAATGATGTAAAGAAATGACAAAGTTTTGCAGAATTTCCTCTACCTGATGCAAATACTGTTAATTTTGAAAAATAAGCCAGGTCCAAGCAGAATCTGGCTTCAGGTAAAAAAGGACTGTTCCAAACCGAAGAAGTGATTGTGTAAAATAAGATAGAATCCAAGTGCACTTTACAAAGTGGGAAGTCCTTCTGGCCTACTCCAGGAAATGCTTTTATTCTCAGCCCTCCATAAGATTGTCACCTTAAAGTCAGTGAAGTGCATGGAATGACAAACACGTCTGGGGAGCCTTCTCTCAGCAGCACTATTGAAATGTTCTACCCACAAAATATTTTAATGAAAGCCAAACAGCTTTTTTTTTTCAGATTAGGCTAATTCTCCATGAGAAATAATGTTCCAGTAACCAACAGAGACAAGTTGGAAATCAAAGGAAGTGCCTGATGAAGCAAGATGGTTGAAAAGTGTCAAGAATCTATTGAGCCCTTGAATATTTTGTTAACTCCATGCTGTAAAAACTGCATGCTGGAAGGGATACTTTCTAGTTCTCAAGAGCTGGCAACTTGCCACCAAACTGCAAAGATAAATTGGGTAAACAATTTAGAGAAGCAAACAAATGTCTGATTGCTCTAACTGTAGACACACTTGGCTCAATCTTTATTGTGTGAAATGCTGAGAAAATGTCTTTCCTTCTCTTCAGAATCAATACTTAGTACAACTCTAAAGTTCAGAAAAATGAGCAAATATTTTGTGGCTGTTTAAGAGAACTGGGAAGGCTATGGGAGGCATCCAGGCAGGTTTAGCTTAGGCTTTTCTCCCCACTGAATTAGGACAGGGAGGATCTCCTAGTAGTCACAAGTAGGACTCCTTTATTTGTCATCACATATCATGAATGACATATGCTGGGATAATACTGTGTGGTTCATTTGCAAACTTATGGGCATAACCTCACTAAAAATTGCCTAGTAATGTCACAATTTCTTTGGGAGCTCATGAAAAGCTCCTTTCCTAGATTTTAGCTCATAACTTGCCTTCCAGTATTCCCCTCCTCCTCCTTGTCAGATTTGACTCACCTCGTTGCACATTATTGCAAGGTCTCCAGGAAGGATGTCAAAATACCCACAAAAAGCTAAAAAACTAACCATCTCAGTTTATGAGAAAGAAATGAGATTTGACAGCTTGTGAAGTTTTATGGAGAGGATGAGGCAAAGTTTTTGTACTGAATGTTGCTCACATTTTTCCACCTTATTCTCAGTGATATTTTTCCTTGGTTATTTTAAGATAGTGGTATTGTTCAGCTAGGAGAACTGGGGTATTAATGTAAATTGGGATGAAGTTACTTGCCATACATGTTGTTCATAACTCAAAGATGAGTGGATGATGTAGAGATGATCCATCTCCAGACTAGTAGGAGACTAGTTCTGGTTAGCCAGAGTTGAAGATTTCTATTAATTACCTCGGTGAGTGTAATTGGAGTGTGGATCCAGTTCACCAACTGTGTGATTCTGGCCTGCCTTCTTGGCTGGAGACAGGACATGCATTTCAAGTTCCATAATTTCTGCAATTGCTTGACTGCAACCTGTTATGATCTGACAGTTGTTTTTGTGTCTCTTCTTCATTTTGGGTATGTCTCATCATCAGAGGTTCAGCAAGAAGGGCAGAGGAATAGACTGGGATCAGTCATTGCCTTTATGAAAACAGAATGACATTGTGCAATTACTTCTAGTGCATTTCCATCACCTCTCGTCTGTGTCACTTGGCTCTTTCATATGCAGTAGATGAAGCATGTCACATATACAGAAAGCTCTCTGTATTCTGCATTGATGGTGACAGTGTTAAGGAGTTGTACTTTTTCATAAATTATGTCCAAGGTGCATTCTAACTTCAAACACCCAGTTTGTTATGGGGCAGCCTGTCAGATTTCACATCTGACATTATTGTAAAAAAGCAATCCATCAGTCATTGTTAGTCACACTAACAAGATTTTGCAGTGTGGCAGGGTGTTCAGCACAAGGGGAAGGTTTCAGGAACCTCACAGAGGTTTGAGAACAGTTGCTTGACTTCACTAGCTCCTGTGAGACCTGTGGTGGAAAGACAGATAAGCAAACTCTGCAGGTCTGCTGGGGAAGGAGTCTCTTGTCTCTTACAGAGGCTGCCTGAAGGCAGATAGCAGTGAGCTCAATACTTAAGGGTTCTGAATGGTCCTGTATGTAAGGTCCTAAAATCAGACAATGTGAACACTCCACCACAGGAGTATGGAGAAGACACCAGAGGATGGAGGACAATGACAGCCTTGGCTGCAGTGATCAGGAGATGGTGGAGTGCAAGATCCTGCGTGGGAGGAACAGAATGCCTAGCAGGACCAGAACCCTGGACTTCCACAGGGCCAACTTTGGCCTCTTCAATGAATTACTAAGAGAAGTCCCATGGGACAGGGTACTAGATGGTAAAGGGGCTCAAGGTAGTTGGTCAACATTCAAGGACCACATCTTGCAAGCTCAGGATCAGAGCACCCCAGTGGGTAGGAAATCAGGTAGTGAGGTGGATCATGAACTGGTTGAAATGAAGAAGTCAGAGAATTGTGGTCAATGGGACAGAATCTAGTCGGAGGTCTGTGACTGGTGGAGTCCCTCAGGGGTCAGTACTGGGACCAGTACTATTCAGTATTTTCATCAGTGACCTGGATAAGGGAACAGAGTATGCCCTCAGCAAGTTTGCTGATGACACTAAGCTGGGAGGAGTGGCTGACACACCAGAAGGCTGTGCTGCCATTCAGTGAGACCTGGACAGGCTGAAGAGTTGGGCAAGGAGAAACTTAATGAAATTCAACAAGGGCAAATGTAGAGTTTTGCATCTGGGGAAGAACAACCCCATGTGCCAGTACAGGTTGGGGGCTGACCTGCTGGAGAGCAGTGCAGGATAACTGGATCTGGGGGTCCTGGTGGGCAGGAGGATGACCATGAGCCAGCAATGTGCCCTTCTGGCCAAGAAGGCCAATGGCATCCTGGGGTGTATTAGAAAGGGGGTGGTTAG
>NW_009953495.1:86770-134541 GCF_000747805.2 Chaetura pelagica | reverse complement strand
TACTGTGAGAGTGACAGAGCCCTGGAACAGACTGCCCAGGGAGGGTGTGGAGTATCCTTTGCTGGAGACATTCAAAACCCACCTGGACACATTCCTGTGTGATGTGCTCTGGGTGATCCTGCTCTGGCAGGGGGGGTTGGACTAGATGATCTTTTGAGGTCCCTTCCAACCCCTAGGATTCTGTGATTCTGTGAGAAACAGGAGTTGCTCTATAGCACCAGAAAAGTCTCAGTGTAAGGCTCAGTGCAGAGGCTGGAGTGGATGGGGTTGGCTTTAGGTCAAATGTGCATCTCTAAAACTTTCAGAAGCAACCCATGATTGTATCTTCTGTCTGCAAAACATGACCATCCCAGCCCACAATGTTTTAATAAAACCCCCCACACATTTGCACCTTTTTATACATTTCTTTACAGAATGGTAGAACAGATCAGGTTGGTAGGGATCTTGAAAGATCATCTGGTCCAGTCTTTCTTGGGAAAGCGAACCTCAGTGAGATTATCTAACACCCTGTCCAAATCGATCTTGAAAACCTTCAGTGATGGGGAATCTGCCACAACCCTGGGGAGCTTGTTCCAGTGGTAGGTTGTTCTCACTGTAAAAAATTTATTTCTTATATAAAGATGAAACCTCTCCCTGTGCAACTTACACCCATTGTCCCTTGTCTTCTTCATGTGGGTCCTTGTGAAGAGAGAGACTCCATCCTACTTGTAGCCACCCTTTAAGTATTGGAAAATGTGAAGAGGTTGCCCTGAGCTATCTCTTCTCCAGGGAGAAAAGACCAAACTCCTTCAGTCTTTCCTTATAGGGTAGGTTGTCCAGCCCTGTGATGGTCTTTGTGGCCCTTCTTTAGATCTCTTCCAGACTGTCTGCATCTTTCTTGAATAGTGTGGACCACAACTGGACACAGTGGTCAAGGTGCTGCCTGACAAGTACTCAATACAGGCGGATGATCACATATTTATATCTGCTAGTAAAGCCCCTATATTCCTTCCTTCTTCCTGACTGGAACTTCTATATTTTAAAGCAAATGTGCCCCAGATAGATACAAAACATCAGGGGAAAACTGCAACAGCTGATGAAATAAATTTCCCAGCCTTGTGTTGTAACCTTTCACACAGCACATTGCTTTTAATTTCATGTCCTTGAGGGAATCTCAGTGATCTATTTTAATAAATGTACAATTTGCCAGTAAGATTTCTTTTTTTCTTTTTTAAGTTAACCTAAAGTAACTTGAAAAACTCATTCGTTGAATCTAAACCTTGATGCTGAACTGGACTTTTTGGAATCAAGAATCAGACAGTGGCTTAATAATGAGGATAATGGATAATTAGAGGAAGCATATGGCAACTTTGTTATTCATGCCAGAATATCACTGGGCAAGCAGTGAGAGTACAAAGTATTCCCAGACTGCTAAGTAAAACATAACTAAAACCTGTGCAGTGCTCAGACTGGATGAAGTGTGGGATCAGTAAAGAAAACCCCCACAAAAGGCATGGATTCTACTTCTTCGGAAACAGCAGTGAACTTTTCTTATTTTCATCTACTGCACCCACTCTCCAGCAAAAAAACCCATGATCTGGCTGGTGATGCAAAACTCTTCATTGTGATACTGATTCCCTGTGTGCTGAACATGTGTTGGGTCTCAGTGGAGATGTTTCCTCTGACAGAGTGAACATCTCAAGTGGGTGACTGGACATACCACAAGGTAACATCCAGGCTGTGAAGGACCAATACATGATTTGGTCTTAAAGTGCCTTAAATTAGGAAGAACAGTTGGAATAACTAGCATTTTCTTAGTAGATCTGAAATCTTGATTTGTACAAGAAGTCAACATGTCACAAGGTTCAGAAATACAAATTGTGCCCTTCTGCATGTTGTTGGGGGATAACATCTCTGAGCTTACCTTATTCATTCTATTTCGATCCTTGGACTGCTGTAATGTTGAAGGAGTGCTGAAATCATGCTTAGTAACAAGATGCAGGGCACTGTATTTGTCCTTATCTCCTCTCAGCCCGTAGGTCACCAGATGACGTGTACATGTGCCTCACAGCTAAGCAGAAGTATAACATTTGTTATAAATACTGCGGAATTATATGAGTTTAGAAATGTTTACCAGTGGGGTGTCCCTGTTTCTTCACTGTTATTCATCCGTGTAGTTACCATTTTCTCTTAAGCCTTTTGTTGTGTTGCTGGCTGATGACAAGCTCAATCTGAGCCAGCAATGTGAGCTTGCAGCCCGGAGAGCCAAGGGCATCCTGGGCTGCAACAGAAGAAGCGTGGCCAGCAGGTTGAGGGAGGTGATTCTCACCTTTTACTTTGCTCTTGTGGAACCCCACCTGCAGTGCTGTGTCCAGTTTTGGTGCTCCCAACACAAGAAGAACATGGAGCTGTTGGAGTGAATCAAGAGGAGGGCCACAAAAATGAGCAGAGGGCTGGAGCACCTCTCCTGTGAAGACAGGCCAAGAGAGTTGGGGCTGTTCAGCCTGGAGAAGGGAGACTTTATAGCGGCCTTTCAGAACCTGAAGGGACCTTCAGGAAAGCTGTGGAGGGACATTTTACAAGGGTATAAAGTGATAGGATGAGGGTGAACAGTTTCAAGCTGAAAGATTTAGGTTAGCTATTAGGAAGAAATTCTTCATGGTGAGGGTGATGAGCCACTGGCACAGGTTGCCCAGGGAGGCTGTGGAAGCCCCATCCCCGATCAGGGCCAGGTTGGGTGGGGCTCTGAGCAACCTGGTAAAGTGGGAGGTGTCCCTGCCCATGGCAGGAAAGTTTGAGATATATGATCTTTCAGATCTCTTCCAACCTAAACCATTCTAAGATTCTGTGATTATTAACTATAGCTGTTGGTCAGTATAACAGTAGTTAAGAAGGCTTCTGAGAAGTAACTATCAACATTGGCTATTTTGTAGTTCTCCTCTCTGTTTGGTGTCAGCCTCTAATCACCTACAATATGCAGCTGAATGCACTGGACTTTTCACACATATATTGATTCTGCAAAGTGTCTTTTGGAGAAATTATTACAGATGAACCTCTTTCTACTATTTCTAACGGGAATCAGCTGCTTGTTTTAATAATGATGTACTGAGACACAGGCTAATTTCAGTGTGATTAGCTCTCCAAGATGGATTAGAATTTAGCACCTGAGACTTGTTAATGGAACATTTTCCAAGATAGTTCCTCCACCATGTAGTCTCAGCTTGGATTGCAATAGGATTGGCAATATTTGACAGCTGTCTTTTATTCCCCATGAATACAGTGTTATGTAGTATGTCTGTGGTGCAGTTCTGTGCAAAGCAACACAGAGTTGATCAAAGCAGTATATCAAGAATAAGGCTTAACAACACCTGCATTTCTCCATTTCCCTTCTAAATTTTTTTTAATAATAACATCCAGCAGTTTTCAAGTCACATAAGTGGACTTTAATGAAACCTTTTATCCTTGACACCACAAAGTTTGTAACCAAGTTAAAACTGGATGATTCTTTTCCATTGTGTATAAACACTCACCTTTAGGTGTCATGATAAAAAGCCATTGGGGAGGCCAAATAAATAGCAATGATTGGGATCTCAGTATCCATGAGTAACATCCAGCTGGGAAAAAAAGAAAAAAACTTTGGTGTGAGTGCAAATCTGCAGTGGTGGAAAGGGCACATGATAAGTTTAGCATATCTACATACTCTATAGCCATTTCTGTCAAAAACAGGTAATAAATTACATGTAGAAATGACTGACAAAGGCCTTTCCAGCCTGGTGGAAAACCTCACACTTTTCATCATGAATGTAATTTTTGTCTTCCTCTTCTGCATTTTGTTTTTTAATTTCTAGTGATTTTTCAAGAGCACCTGCTACTTAAGGAAAATGAAAGACTGCAAAGTCTAAAAAGAATCACATCGTAAAAAATGGGGCAAGAAATAGTTTATGGACACCTGAACTAAGTGTATGAAATAGCACATGTTGCTGAGCAATTTGAAAACAGTTAATCAACACCCTTTGATTGTAAGCCCAACACAGTTCACAACCCACTGCTGTGACTCAGAAAGAAAGTCCTCTATTAAAATGTCAGCTTTGTCATTTATTCCTTTTGCCATTTACTTAATTTGTTGAGGAAAACTTTGTTCATTAATGCTGTTCTTTATTCTTGGCAGCAGTTGTGCTCTGGTGAGCACTTCTATTTGCATTCGGTCCTGAAATTTGGACTCTCTTATGAGAAGTTTAGCAATGACCCAGTGCTGCAGGTAGTGTTTGACTCCACATGGTTTTGCATGTGTAAACAGCTATGGCACCACACAGCAAATAATTAAGTTAAAAATAAATAGCTTGGACAAGTTCTTCTCATGGTCAGGAAGAACAGGAGAGAAGAAGGCAATGAAACGAGCTTGGAACTTATTCTTCTCATGGTCAGGAAGAACAGGAGAGAAGGCAATGAAACGAGCTTGGAACTTACTTTCCTTCTAAGAGAGTCTTCAGGAACATAGGCATTCAGGACTTGAACACTAGATATACAACAAGCCTGGGGAGGATCATGCACTGGAACAAGCTGCCCAGAGAGGCTGTGGAGTCTCCTTCACTGGAGACATTCAAAACCCACCTGGATGCGTTCCTGTGTGATGTGCTCTAGGTGACCCTGCTCTGGTAGGGAGGGTTGGACTAGATGATCTTTCGAGGTCCCTTCCAACCCCTAAGATTCTATGATTCTATGATCAATTAACACTGGGGTACACACTATTTTCAAACTGACCAGGGACCAGGCAATGATGAGAGACAAAGCCAGGGAGAGAAAGTTACCAGAAATTACCCTTTCCTCCTCCCTAAAGAAGCCTCTGATTTCACTGTCCTAAAAAGCTCTACAGGGACTACTGAATGTTCACTTGGGTATTCATAGCAGAGGGTCCTCAGATTGTTTTGCTGTCTTCTCAGAGAGCCAGGGCAGTGTCTGGTGATTCTGCCATACACACAGATCCCTCAAGATCCGTGGAGACCAGGGGAGCAAATTTAAACTGTTCCCTGAAGTAGCAAAAATCTGGAACTCTCACAGCATTATTTATTCTTGACTTCATTACAAAGAAATTTCTGTCAATCTGAGTGGTATGAACTACTGTACTTGGACAACTTCTGTATCTAAAAAATTACAAGAGTGTTCTTCCTGGGAGGAATGAACACTGTGATTATGTTTCTGTTACCTGAATTGGACAAGAATTATCATGCTCAAAGCTGCAGTGCATTGTTTCCTTAAGGCTGATTGTGAGTGACACCCACTACTCACCTTTTAGATAAGTAGATAATGGGAAATGTGCTTTTCTATCATCTCTGACTGGATCTCTCAGAAAATCTCTATTATCTCTCTATTTTGTCCTTTAGGGAGAACAGAGCTGCTTCTTTAATATGTCCTCCCCAACTTCCAGCCACTGTGATGAGCTACTTATTCCATGTTGCTTTACTGTGTGGATAATCTCTCCTTCAGTCCTTGGAGCTACTGACAGAGTAAGGGGCTACTCTGTGTGAGCAGCAGCTTCATTGTTCACCCTAAGATGTTTTTCTGGGACACACAATAGCTCTTACATATTAACATCACTCCACTTACTCCACTGTAAAATGGGCTTGCAGTGGTTGACATCCGTCTGTTTTAATCCCCAAGTATGTCCTCCTCCATGCCCTGGACGACTGCTCCCCTGAGGCTCCTTTATCTCCTTTCCTCCACTACACATCCTCTCCTTCTTTGCTGTTTTCTTTCCCAGAGGTTGCCATCCCCTCTTCTTCACCTTCCCTCATCCTGGACCACCATCTTTTTTATGTGCACCCTGGCCAGCTCTTAGCTCTGGTTGTGCCTATGAAAAACTGGTGGTAACCAGCACAGCCCAACCCAGCTGACTATGATGGGACATTGCTGTGGTTACCAGCCTGAGCCTCACTTCCTGTCCCAACCGTGGATGAAAAGCATCAGTGGTTGGGAGCTGGGAGCTCAGAACACCTGGGAAGTTGTCCAGAGCAGCTTCTTGGATGGCAGGCAAAAGAGCAGAGCTGCTTTCCTCCCCTACCCCCAGGTTCCTATGAGGTTTTCACCTGAGAGCTGGGTTGTATGCTGCTTTTGGGCAGCAAGGGTCTTCAGTTGTCCCTTCTTTGGTCCTGATTTACACCAAGTTGAAGGCAGTAATCTTGTGAAGGTGAAAATGAGACTCAGAGGCCTTAAAGTGAGGGCTGGGAGGCTTACACAGAACAGAAGTGAGACTGTATTAATCTCCAGTTCCTTAGAGCCAACCCATGTGCTGAGCTGGCTATTTTCATTTTGCAATGATAACTCACTGGTTCCATGAGGTGCATGTAAGCTGTGCTGTGTCAGCATGTACTGGCAGTGTTATAAGGTTACCCCCAGTCCTGGACAATCTTTATGGAAGCAAACTTACTCAATATGCTTCTAGGACTGCAATAAGTAGGTTGTTTACTTTGCAGCTCAGTAGCGTCATATAATCTGAACAAGATACTTGCCTGTTTATACCTTACAAATAATTTCTCACTTTGACTCCACAAAATTTCCCTGTGTTAATATCTTTTTAATGGATATATCTGGCTCGAAGTTTGTTTTTTTTTTAAAAAAAAAGGGCTGGTGAGAAGAAACACAGACTGACTTTCATCTAACTGACTTCCAAAAACCTTCCCACAGACTAATCTATATTTCATTAGATGAAGTACATAAGAGGCTGTATCCCTCTTGATTTATGAGCAAAAGTCTTATGAGAAATATGAACTGTATAATGTAGCTGATCCATCATTCAGAGATAAGTATTAGTAACCTTAGGCAAAAATAAAAATTCTCCTAGGCTGCTCTCCAGTGCTTCTATGAGATAATTTTCCAGAAGTCCCAGAACACTACAACATGGGCAAATTGGCCTTCAGACCAAGTGCTATGCTAGAATGTGTAGTGTCTTGGAAAAGGATCATTAATCTCAATTTTGACTTGAATTAATATACTCCAAAGATGACAACACACTTTGGCTTGAGATTTGTGTGCAGCCACAGAGAAGAAGAGAGACACTTGAACAGATCTTATGAAAGTCTTGTGTTCCTGCATGCAATAAATGGTCTAATAGATGGCGTCACTGCTCTCTAGCACTATATTTAGACCACTAGTGTTTCAGCAACACACTTGTTATTTCCTGATGGGTACAGATTGAAAGAGAGCTCATCCTATTGCTGAGGGCTGGGTTATAGCCCTGGATGTGGCTTCAGGCTGAGACCGTCTCTCCACCTCTGTCTGCTGGACAGATGCTGTGTGAGGCTGCCTGTGCATCTCCTATGTGCAGCAAACAGAGCATGTCACTTGTTCTGGGTAGGCCTGTAAGAAGGGTCACTTTTGGGATGGACAGATCCATGCTGTAGGTCATGGATCATAATTTGCAATCATAATTTTAGACTGGGGGAGGGGAGGAGGGGAGGCAGATTTAGTTTTCTAACCTCCATTCCTGTGGGGAATTTGCAAAGGCAGGACAAAGCTATGACTCACCTCAGTAGCATTCCTGGGTTCAGCCCTTGCATTGCAGCCAATGTACAGTTTTGTCCAGCAACACTTTCACACAGAGTGCACAGCTGGAGCCAGAGCCCCAGACATCCCCTCTGCATTTGGATGCTGAAATTGCTGGGCCACGGGACGAGACTTTGATGTGCTCTCATCATCTAGCACCAGAGATGTCATGTTTCTGTACCACAGGCCAAAAAGGAAGGATACCATCTTCCTCCCATGTTCACTTCCAGTTCCATGCCTACATGGAGCTTGGAAAGAGAGAAATACAGGAATCTGCACTGTTTCATGGTGGTACCATGGCCCATTGCTTCTCAGGTAAGGGGGAATTAACTCCCATCCTTTACACAAAAGGCAAGGACTCTCTCTCCAGCCTTTTCTTAAAGATTCAGGCAGTTGCCAGCCCCTGCCCCAAAGGGATCCCTTTGTGTGAGTGCCTGTTGGGGAACCTGGCTTCTTGTATGTGCCTGTGTCTGAAGCAGAATGGTCCATCCCCTTTGAAGTTTCATTCTAAGGGATTGTGTACCCTGCCCCAAAACTTGGTGTGCTGCTACCTGTGAAACCTGTTTGGAAGCACTGTATTCTAGCTCTCCCTGGGCATGGTTTTTAGTGCCAAAAATCTTTTGTGTGGGTTTGGCCCAAGTGACTGTCCAGAGTCTCATATGGTGCATGTAAGGAGGGGATGCACTGGTGACAACACGTGGCCACTGCTCAAACTCCTGAACTGTAGGCTTGTTCCAATCCCTTGTGCCCTGTACTTGACTGTTCTGCTTAGGCTTTTGTCACCCTTCTTGTCACCACAGGGTCCTCCACATTCCCCTGAAAGCCTAAAAGACTGCTCCTCCTCTCCAGTGGCTCCAGGACTTAAACTATTCTCAATGAGCAAGACAACTGGTACTTCTGTCAGAGTCTGTTGGTGCTGTGTTGAAGCTGATGCTGCAGAGCACATCAGCCTCATGCAGATATGTCAGAAATCATAGGGCATCCCAGATAGTCCTTGGCACTCAAGTTTATTGAGTTACTTTCTGAAATTGATGTCTACAACCTACTGCTAAGTGTCAGCTCTACCACTAGATGAGACACCTCACCCAGCCCAAAGGCCACATGACAGCTCTGCCATTTTCTATGTGTAGCACCATCCTTATCTCCTCATAACTTTAAAGTTCTCATACTGTTAGTGAATTAGCCCTCAATACTGACTCTGGTTTTAAATTCTTTTCCTCACGCTTGGTTTTCAATCAGGAAAAGGAAAAGCTGTTATCATCATCCTGGAAGAAGAATGAGAGACACTCCTGAATTGAAGACCTGCCTCTGATGTTGGTTTCTCTTGCAACATTGAACAGGTCACTTAATCTCTGTATGTGTCAGAGACTGGTGGCAGCATCTGTGACAACAGTGCTCCCAAGGGATTTTCCAGGAAAGAGGCACCTAAAGAAAGCTTGTAAGAGCACTTAACAGCAGAATCTGACTGGTAAATTGCCATCTAATGATGACACAAATTTCATAGAGTTTAAAGAATGAAGAGAAGAAGCAGAGTATGGGCAGATAGGGTTGACTGGTAGAACGAGGTGAAGGTAAACTTGTAGCTTTTGCATGATTTAATTGCAAAAACCAGAGAGGACTGAGATGTTTTGACTCATGAGGGCTCTGGAGGACCTAGATTTGCTGAGTTCAAAATCTTCCACCATGGCCAGATGGTCTAAACCTAATGAACTGAAAATACACCATTCTTCCAGCTTCTGATCTCTCTTGCATAGAGGATATGGACCTGTCATACCATCTGTTCTGAATACTTTAAGAAAAATCCTGCTGGATCTTCATAACATTGCTTCTTGACAGACTTCCACATTGCTTTGTGTCTGCTTTCTCATTGCACTCTACCTTTCAGAATATGGTTCAGTTTTAACCTGTCTTTATACAAACTAGTTTCATCCATTTGCACCAAAACACCTGAGAGGATAATTTAGCTGCTGGACAATATATATCTAACTATATATTTAGCTGACATCTACTATGTCTATCTACTATGAAAGCTTTCCCTGTAACTATAAAAGAATATCAAGGTCTAAATGTCTCTGTAGTTGTTGAAAAGAGGTTACTGAAGATTCTTTCTGTAGTGCTTCTGGATGCATTTTCAGAATCAGCTACTTGGAGGTAATAACTAGGTACTGATTTTTGCCTCTTCTGAATGTTGATCGTAATTCGTTTCTGCTCAATTACAAATCCCCTTTAGTATTCTTGAAAGAGAAAAAGCTCAGAGAAAATAGTAATTCTCAAAAACAGTAGAAAGTTTTAAGAAATAAGTAACTTTTCCATGTTGCCAAGTATCATGCTAGTCACTAAAGCCATTGTTTCTCAGTCCATCTCTGGGGACTTAGTATTGTTGTTTTTATTACTTATCCAGGTCACCATACTCATGGAATATTTAGAAATATTGCTTTTTACACATAATTCTTCTTTTTTTGAAGACTAAAAGCAAAGGCATAAAAGCAGGCTGGGCTAGATGTAGAGTTTGTCCAAATCAGTAACATGCCTGTTAAAATAGCAGCTTATTCCTGAAGCAATCTGAAGTTTGTTCTAGAAAGTTTATCTTTCTGTTCCAGCTATTTCTTGTTCCAGAAACTTTGCCTACCAGATTTCTTCTTATTTCCCTGAATGTCTGCTCAGATTATGCCTTGGCAGTCCTTGCTGTTGTCTCTGCCCCCTCAAGCAATTACTATGTTCAGCTCAAAGGAAATAAAAGGAGGAAGGGGAAAGGGTGGGAAGGGGATTGTGAGTTTCACAGTGTTTCTCCAAGTATCTATTTTTCCTCCCATGATATGGTGATTTGGCACCTAGAATCTGCTCCCACATCCAAAGCATAAACATGTACAGAAAAATGGAAGAGGGAATGTTACAGTAGCAAGAAATATTAAGGTAAGAAGCATAGAAAAATATCATCACCTTTAGCATAAATGGTGACCAGAAAAGCATACACATTTCTTATCTTGAAAATAGTTCAGTTTTTCTACATTTTTCTTATCTTCCTTAAAATAAAAATAAAAACTCAAGCCAGCAAAACCTATTGTCTTGCACAGAGTATCTAGTGTCTATATGCATCAAGTGGCCTTCATCTGACAGAAAGAAATAAATTTACAGTAAAGCTGTTCAAATTACTAGTCCAGGCTCCCTTTATAGCCAGGATATGATTATAATTTCAGGATGTGATTCATTCCAATTTAAAATAAATGCCTGTTTTTGATCACGAGAGTCATGTCCTGAAAGTACCTGGTTCCCTTTCCTGTGTATAAGAGGAGCTGGGAAGAACAGTTCAGGCAGTCTCTGCTTTGCAGACTTCAGAGGGGTTGGTTCCTACCAGCACAGCGTTTGAAGGGATAAACTCAAACTTTCTTCCAAATCAAACCTGAACCCAGGCTGAGTGACCTGTCTACCAGATGCTTCAGATGGTCTTGGCATTATTTCATACTTCTAGTTTTGCACTGGTGCTGCTGGGCTGTTAATAATTGTTGTTATCAGCCAGATACACAGGAGGCAAATCCATTTCAGTACTGGGTAAAGTGACCTATCTTAATTAGCTTCTATATTATGCTGCAAAATGTTGTGGGTTCCTTTGGGCTGAGAGTAATTAAATACATAGAAGCTATTATTGTTTAATTAGCATTTTTTTCTCATAATCCTCAGTTTTTCCACAGGTTTCCTCATTTTGATATTTGTCCTAGTCACTTCTGAGAAGCTATTTTCAGTGCAGCTTCTGGCCTTGATTATATCCCTGCCTATAACCATTCAGAATGGGTTAATTAAGGTACATTTCCTTGGTCTTAGATTCTGATTTAATCAGAATAATATTCTGACCCACTGAGTTTCATAGTGATAAAATAACTGGTCAGGACAGATGTGTTCTCTCCCAGTGGAGTGCACAGATCCATTTCTGTACTACTGCTGCTATTTGGTGTCTGCTCATTAGGTTTGTGTTGTTGTGGGCTTGTTGGTTTTTTTTTTGTTTGTTTGTTTTGTAAAGTATTTTAACTCCTTCCTCTTAGAGGCCTTTTCTCAACCTTTGCCGTTTTCTGTGGTAGAGTATTAAGGATCCCATGAAAGCATGAGAGAAATCAGATCTTACCTGAGGCTGCCATTACATACACTTGACTTACCAACCATGCAGAGGGAAAAATAAACAGTGACTTTGCATTTAAAATATTTTTTTAAGATAACCTTTCACTTATTTTCTTAAGAGCTGGGTGATTTCCCAGTACTTATAATTGAGCAATGCTTTATTTAATCCTTTTCCTTTGCATTACCAATTGATTGTGTTAATTTAATGCATTCAAGAGCACTGACAGAGACTACAGCCTGGCTTTGGTGTCTCCTGTCAGGAACATGGCAAGACAAAGTCTCCCTTTCTGAAAGTTTCCTGTTTTTGTCCTCCAGCTGTGGATGAAATTCCAGAGATTCGGTGCCTGTGTTACGAGAGGGGAGTGCTGCCCACTTGGCTCCAGTTCACTGCTTCCAGCTGGGGGTGCCCAACTGGAAGATGCCTCCTGCCCTCCACTGAGGCAGCCTGTGCTCCCAGCCCTGCCACTTCCATTAAGTGCCCCTGATGGAGGCAGGGGTGAGGAAGAACCAATGACTCCAGGTGGAAAGCTTGAAGCCCCTATTTTACCCCTGGGAAGGATCCAGTTGTACAACAGCCCTTCTTATATCCTTGCCTTGGCTGGATCCAAGTGTCCCAGCTCACCCCAAGGGACCAACATCCCACCCAGCAGGCCAGGATTAGGGAATTATTTACTGCCTGCTAGATTTAACCCCTGCTTCCTTCCTCACTCTTCCTTTGTTGCCACCCATTCTCTGGACATCTGGGGCCTCCTTTTCTCTTCAGCTGACTTTGCTATTACTGTCTTCTTGGTTATTTAGGTAGGACTGCTGATGGCCACAAAGATCGGTGGTAAATGGGGTGTGACAGATAAGAGTTGTGTACCCCCAGGGTCTTAAAGTGTAAAGGTAATGCATCTAAACCCAAGCAAACAAACAGAGAAGAAAACAGCAAGATCAATCACAGACTAGGGAGGAGAGCACTGCAGTCACTATACTTTTTGGAATATGAGCTTCTGAAAGATTTTGTTGAGGCAGTAAGAAAATTGAAGAAAATTGAGTAAAGGATATTTCAGACACTTGGGGGACATTAAATATGCTTTTTCTTTCATTTATTCCTCCTTTCACAGCTACATTAGCAGAAGGTAGGTAGTCAAGGATGGAAGGCTCCTTGTTGGAGCAGATGATGATGTGGACATTTGTGGAGAAGTCCACTCTGCAGGGACAGGCTGGTGGCAGGAGAGCCCAGTCTCCTGTGTGTGGAAGCATCCCTCTATTAGCAGATTGCTTCCAGGCCTAGGTGAGGTTCAAGCATTTCAAGGTCTGGCCATGTGTCTCTGGTGGAGAAATACATCTGCTCATTCATCAGTAACACATCAGTTCCTTTCTAATCAGAGTTTTATCAACAATTGTAAATGTAACAGCTTTCTGTCAGCTAATGCTATTTGAAAGAAATGAAATTAATTCATGGTTGTGTACTGTGACTGTGTCAAAATGTTTGGGGGAAATTATAAAAATATTTGTTAGATAATAGGTTGTAACATTTCAGTTTGACTTTATTACCACATTCATTTCAGAGTGAGACAGCTGAAACAAAATATGGAAGTACAGTCAAAGTGAAGTATTTTTTTGTTCTTCTTTTGTGCTTCTAGAATTAAACTAAGTTCCCCTTGAAGTTCCCCCCAGGATAAGAAATCTGAATTTTACCAGCCAGGATTACAATACTAATATTCCTTCCTATATGAGCAGCTTGGCTTCCTCATCTGTGCTGGGAAGTAAATGAGAAGGAAGAGAGGCCATTTCTCAGTAGTAGCACCATGTACTCTTTCTCCTACTCCAGGTTACACTTGACTAGCTCAATATTGTGATTAAAACCCATCTTGCCTGCACCTTGAAATACAGGTTCACTCTAGGAATAGCTGGAATAAAGCTGTCTTTGTCTAGAACATGTCTTCCCTTGCCAAATATATAAACTATTCAAACAAAATGTAGCAATTTGTCTTTCATTTCATGATGAACATTTGCTCTGATATTTGTTCACTTTTCCAGAACTGTCTTAATTAAACTGCTGTAGTCTATGTTTTCATACCAAACATGGTTATTTCATTATTCAAAAGACACAGAGCTGGCACAATTTCTGGTGCTTCTGAAGTGAGGGTGTTTTATGGAAATGAAAACTTATTGCTTGTGGAGGCAGATAAAAAGAATGAATTATATTTAATGCAAAATTAACTCCATCTGAAAAAGCTGCTGTTTTGTTTCTAGTTGAAAAAAATCATGATAGTATATGAACCACAGTAACATGTTTCTCTGTTGTTAAGCAGTCACTGGCTAAAAAATGTCAATCCAAATGCAAAGTAAAAACATGAAACCAAGACCACTGCATTCACAGGAAAATTCCTATTTCTTTTTCAGCTTTTTGAGGATCAAATTTTGCATATCAAGGCAGTAGTGGTGGTAAAGAAAACATGATCATAATTTCTGCATCACTTAAAAGAAGACAATCTGTATGAAGAGTGACAGCTGAAAATCCACCTGAGCTTGCCCATTTCAGACTCCTCTTCCCGCCCAGTTTCTCTGCCTGGTGCCTAGATCCAGGAAATGTTCTGGCACAAGACCAGTTTAAACCCTTCGAAACGGGATTTCTCATGTGTTTGTCATTTAACACACCTTGCTATTAAGGCCCTTGTTTCTCCCCTGACCATTATGAAGATCCCTTGTTCCTCTGTGACAGATAGTGTGCTCATGATATCATTGCCATGCTGGATGGCACTTGGGTATGTGTCACCTTGCAGAGCAAGAGGGGTCTGATGGAGCTGCTGGTGCTCAGTCCTGCCTTCCCCATCTTTGACCTTTGCATCCCCAAAGAGGCTGTTGTCTCACAAACCACAGCTCCATGCAGACACACCTGTCTGCACGGTGTATCACAGCTCTCTCAGACCCAGCACAAGAGGCACTGTCACCCTTGAGTATGACCCAAATGCTGTCATGAGGCTGCTACTCCCCAGTCACTGAGCTGACCTAATGCATTTTATTGGTGTGTGCTTTGAAGACTGATTGTATAAGGAAAACACTTCTACATTATACTCTTTCAAGATTAACATCAGCTTTGAGAAGTAAGGTCTCTCTGTTACAACCATGCATACTTTTGAGCACTAAATAGCTAAAACATTAACTCATAGCCATGTCTCTGTGGGTTTGGAGCCCAAAGCTAAACCATTAAATCAGTCTGAGCACAGCCTGAACTCCCAAGTGCCTGGGAGTACAGTAGAGAAGTGCAAGAAGGCAGAGGCATTGGCTAACACTGGTACAGAGCTCAGAAGTCCTGCTGGATCTAGGCTGATGCCATGCAAAGCCATGCAGATGTCTCTACTATCCTCTGCTCCAAGAGGCCAGCAGCCCAGTTTGCTCAGGCCCCAAGCCGTGAGACCATGGCATCCTGCTCCCAGGGCTTGTGGCAGGGGTCCCATTCTTGTCCTGTCTGCAAACAGAGAATCAGGTTTTCATCAGGTTAACTGTGAACAGTTGATATAGTTTGCACTTCTTCACAGCCTAGCAGAGATGAGATCTTCCTGTCTGAATCTCAGAGCTGGACTAAGCCTTCTGTTCTGCAATATCTTGTGAGTTGCCCTGACAGACTGCCTCTCCATGTCTGTCTGCCTGCCTGCCACCAAGCCAAGGAGAAACGCTTCAGTGGCTGTGCATGCACAAACCATCCCCCACTTCCTAACTCCTCACAGCTGGATCACAGGACAAAAATCTGAACAGATCCTTTTTTTTTTAATTTTTTTTTTTTTTTTAATGACTCAATTCCCATTCAGCTAAGGGACAGGATTTTTATTGTCAGAGGGGTAAGGAATGGATGGATAAGTCTTACTCCTTGCCATAGGAAATGTGTTCCCTTCTGCTCTCCTAGCTTCGACAGGGCTAACAGGGTGGTTGGGTACAACAGCATTTGGAGCTGAATGGGTCTTGCAATAGCTGTGTACATAAACAGGCAACTCCCCTTTATCACTTGCTAGAAAGACTTACTTGTTAAAGCTACTTACTTATGAGCTTTGGACCACATTCCTAAGGTCTAGTGGGAGGTGTTCCTGCCCATGTAGGGGCATTGGAAATAGATGTCTTTAAGATCCTTTCCAACCCAAATCATTCTATGATTCTATGAATGATCTAAACTGCACTTCATTTCAGTTGCTTTTTCTAATAATGAAGCTAATAAGCTCAGCAGTTTAGCACACAGGGAGCCATGCAAACCTGTAGCTGTCATTCAAAGAATGAATCTCAATGGCTTTAAAATTATTTGCCCCAAAATGAGAGCAAAACACAGATTCTTCTGTTGCCAAAGAGGCGACAGAGAACGTGAAAACTGAGAACAATTTTACATTGGCCTGGGGTGAAAGAAGAGGAGTTCTTTTGTAACGACCCTTCTTGGTCTGCTGGTAAAACTGCCACAAGCAATTATACCACTATATCCAAGAAAGGTGGGTAGGTCTAATGGCCCTATTTCACCTATGTATGAATATTGAAGCTAAAATATTTGCTCCAAGCCTATAGAAGGAATCTGAGCAGGAAAACAGCTCTATTGTATCTATGGTACTCCCCAAGAAAGTCTGGAGTGTGCAGGACAGCTACAGCACAGAGCAGCAGATATAACCATATTACCTCAGTGCTGCCCTAGTAGTCTTATCCCCAATGCAGAGCTTACCAGCTTCAATTTGGTGCTTCACACTGTCCTAAGGCCAGTTCTAGTTAATGGACCCCTCTCTTATGGTCCCCTGTGTGGTGCAGATGTGCTCCAGCAGAACTTCCTGCTACCACCCTCCTCTGGACCCACAGTGACAGTCCAGCCCCTCCACCATCTCCATTCATGCTGAGCAGGCTTGTGCTGCTTTGAGCTTACACCTTGAAAGAGTCCATTTAAGAGAATAACTGACTTCCCAGAGATAATGGGTCAGTGACTGTCCTGATTTTAACACTCTCAATCTATCCATTACATTTCTCAGTAGAGTTGTTAGAGTTACAGTCTCTCTGCTGAGACAATCAGAGAAAGATGAAACTCCTCATAACCTCTTTAATCAAGTTCTGGTGCAGTATCAGTAAGGTCCAGCAGATCCCTATGAACATTTTCACTTCCATTGTTCTTCCCATATGCTTTCTGGGTATGGGCTTGAGAGAAAGATTTCTCATCTCTCCACAGAGGTAGGCTGGAATTAGACTGCCAATACTTGCATGTGCTCTGGCAATGTAATTTAGCAGGTCATCAGTCTGTAATGAAGGCTTAGATTCTGGTGTTTTAATTTTTTTGAGATGGCTGAGTGTCTCCTTTCTTTGTTGCATGATTTTTATGTAATTGTTCCAACTTACACATAATTATGTTAGATCTGCTATTTAAACACCACATAATGCTCTTTACTCAAAAGCCTGTGGCTGTTATCAAACTTAAAAGACCATGGAAACATGAGACACTTTCATAGCAGTAACAGTCTAAGTCACCCTTTTAAACTTCCCTCACTCTGCAACCTGAAGCACCAAATGCACAATCATGTGCCACTCACAGCTCTGAGATCCTGCTACAGCAACGGAGAGTGAAGCAGGAGGGTGAACATTTGACCTTTCTCTTCTTAGCTCCTATTATTTATGCTCAGATAACCACTAGCTTGAAGCTGAAAATATGTCAGTGTAGTAACTTTTCTAAAAGTAACCACTTTCAGGCTTGAAGGCCTTCTCTTTTGAAAGCATTTAATCTCAAAAATGGTTTTTAACTGTGCCCTGCTCATGGATCTTTATGGCATGTAGATGATGCCTTTAAGCCACAGGAGACAATGCTAATCTTCTCTTGAACTTGCAGGGACTCCTGAATCTTCTATTCCTCCAGTCTTTTAAAAAATGTATTAATTTGGAGAAATAGTATTTTCCCTGAGTGGAGGTTATTGCTTGGTTTCTGTTAATCTTTTATTGCTTTATCTCCTGTTTTTTAAAAGATATTATGAATGATATGGCTCTGTGTCTATAACATTTCCTTAAATAGATAATTTCCTTCAAGTGCCATTTCACTCTTTGGATTTCCTTGTGTGCTGCTGCACACCAAAGCAACCCAGGAAGTCAGTAAGCCAAGCAGGGTCCTGGTGAACATTTGTTATGTTTTCAGCATTCTGTAAATTATTTATTAGGGGCTGTGGCTCAGCCTATGTGGTATTACATAAAATTACATTAAAAAGCATTTAGAATGACTACAGATGAAACTCTTGGAGTACTTTATAATTTGCCTGTTGTAGGGAGAAGGACTAGAAGTGATGTTATTTCTATGCATTTTGGTTGGTTGCAAACTGGACACGCACCAAACACATAATTTTAGACAGGGCTGATTGCTGTGCAGGTCAATAGAAGTGTCTGATGTGTCTCATGCTTAGACCCCATTTTCAGTTTTTTCTTATGTTGGTAGCAATTATCTATCTGAAGCAGTTTTTCCTGACATGTCTACTCAGCTAGAATTACAAAGAAGTTTTGTTCCTCCTTTTGGTTGGCTTACATTTTGTGTTAAGAATATGCCATTTATTCTTCTGGTGAAAATGTGTTCAAGTCTTCCTACTCACAACTTGATGAAAAACAAGCTTGTAAGTGCTCAAGAGGCACTTGCTACAGTTTGATTTTCCCTGACTTGCTGTTTTCAAGGGTTGACATTTCGCATCTCTAAGGCACACTCTGTGCCATCAGTGCTTTTGGATTTAAATAAAATGTAAAGTGATCAAGGACCTCTAGCAGTCTAGATGGGACCAGAACACTTGTCTTCATTGCTTCTTCTGAACCACTGAAATGATATTAGCCAAATCTGCTCATCTTACCACCTTAACCTTCACACAAGACTAAAGGATGGGGCAACAATGTAGTCTCATTTCAAAGGCTTCCATGAGCTCAGTCCCTATTGCAAATCTATGGGCTGTTCTGACCAATATGGTCCTGTACAGTCTCACTGGTGTATTTCTGGTGGTCAGAGTACCTGGGGAAAGAAGCTGATGGCTGTGACTATATAATGGGTTTCCTCTCTGTGTTACAGGTGGGAAATTTCCAAGGAGGAGGGTCTCAGGAGATTATGAGCTTGTAGACAAGAGGATAGTACAAAACACTGCTTCGGTCTCTCTGTACTTGGTCTTGATTTTCCCTCATCCAAGCTATTTTTAAGGCCCCCCCAAAATGAGAGGGCATTAGGTGATATTAGACTATTCCCTCATTGCTTTGCTCACTATCTAGGTCTAGTTTCTGCCACAGCTGTTTTGGTTCATTATTTTTCAGTGTACTGCTCCTCTTGTTTACCAGACATAATTTCAGTATGTTTCCTTGTGCCCTGCGTGGGCCAATTTGTCTTACCTGAGCTCCCCTCAGGACAGCAGGAGAAGCTGCGGCACAGCTCAGCAGTGGTTGTCTGCTCAAGTATTTACCCATCTTCCCAGCAAGATTTTGAAGTTGTTCCTGAATTCTCAACTGCAAGAGAGGTGTTATTATCAGCATCCCACCTAGCAAACAGAAGGCCAGTTTGGTTATGTCTGCAGGGTGGTTGCTGGAGGGTGTCTGAGTACAGATACACTCTGTAAAGGTAAATGCCTCAGGCAGCAGGTGTCCTTGCAGCCAAATTCTTTGATGCTAATGGCAGTCACTGGCATCGTGGGCAGTAACACAGGATGCCTTCTGCAGGGCTGAGCCATTATTTCCTTGGCACTGAAGATGCTTCTAGCAATGGAGGGGTGTATTTGATCAAGTCTAAGCTCTTCCCCTTCAGCCCACACACTTCAGCAAGCTCTGTACATCAGCAAAGAGGGAAATCGACTCTGGTGCTATGAAAGACAGAAAAAATAATCAATGCCATGTAATTATTAGCAGTTCCAGCCCAATACCCATCATCTTGCACTGCATCAAAATCAAAATCTTAAAGTCCAATATTAGAACATCAGTGTTAGCTGAATATTGCACCTTTGAATATATGTTGTCTTCAGGTTCCTCAGTTATTATTTCTTCCATTGTTTTTTTTTAGTAAGAAGACAACAAAGAGCATGTCCAGTTTGCCCTATTTTTCAGCAGTTTGAATCAGCAGCACTGCACTTCTGGCAGTGACCTTACAACAGCAGGAGCAGACATTAGACAGGAAGGGCCTCCTGAGCCCCAGAGCCACTCTGGCTGCAACCATAACATATCAACTGGTGTCACCGTTTGACTCAGGTCCGACAACAATGCTCTCGATCCCCTCCCCCTCCCACCCAGGTAGGGAAGGAGAGAGAGAAAAAGAGAGAGACTTGGCTGGATTGAAAACTAAACTACACAGCTTTAATTAAAACACTAATGAATCATACAAGAGAATATATACAATTATATACAGATATATTCAGGTATGGGCAAAAGCCTCTCGCCTCCCCCCACCCCAGCAACTCCCACAGCACTTCCCTGAACTGGGAAGAGTCCCGAGGAATCCCGGAGCTGCTGCTGGAGAAAGCAGAGAGTTATGGGGGTCACGAGAGATCAAGCCTGAGAATCGACAGTGATGGATGAACAGAGTCCTCCCTGGACGCCGGCCATGGACGGAAGAGAAGGGAGAAGAAGAAGGAAGGAAGTTGTCTTCAATGATCTCTGACCTTCCTCTGAGCTTATGTAGATATATGGAATGGAATATCTTTGGCCAGTTTTGCTGTCTGTCTAACTCAGCCTCCTACGGGGGGGTCACAGATCTCCCTGTGGTGTCTGAGCCGGCAGAGTGCAGGTGCAGCCTTGAAGCCTCAGTAGTTAGAAAAACATTCCACTGTCTTATCGGCCTAGCAGAACACACTGTTGCTAGCTACAAGAAAGCTTACTGAAGGAAAAAAAAATCAGTAAAAAGAAAAATTGGCTTCATCCCGGCTCAAACCAGGACAACTGGTTCAGCTCAGTCTTAGCTCTCATGAGGCTTTTTGCCCCTGCTTTGACCAAAATGTGGTTCCATAGCCTCTCTCTCTCCTCCAAAGGCAAGAGGCCTTTCATTTCCATGCTAAATATATGCACGGTCAGTCAATTTAATGAATTGCTTAACACACTTCCTCTTTGGAACCAATGTCTTTTGTTTTTCTCCACTGGGTTTAACCTACTTCACAGAATCACATAATGGTTTGGGTTGGAAGGGACCTGAAAGGTCATCTACTGCCAGCTCACCTGCCATTGGTAGGGACACCTCCCACTAGACCAGGTTTCTCAAAGCCCCTTCCAACCTGGCCTTGAACATTTCCAGGCATGGAGGATCCACAACTTCTCTGTGCAACTTGTTCCAGTGTCTCACCACCCTCACAGTAAAGAATTTCTTCCTAATGTCTAACTTACATCTACCTTCTTCTCTCTGAAAGGATACACAAATGAAGTTGTTTTCCTTTCCCCCAGGATAAAGTGCCTATTGCTTTGGCCATCTGAACAGAGCTGCTCTGCCTCTGTTTAAATGTAAATTCAAGTATTTGAATACTGATGACCAGATTTTTAACCAGTTATCAAGTATTTTGTACAGTAGTCCTAGCATCTTTTGCATTCTTCTCCATTAATAAGTAGTTAGCTCCAAGCAGCCTTCAAAAGTATTTGCAATGTCACTATATAGATATTTTCATTATTAGGTGATTTAATTACTTTTCATTAATTTCTAATAATGCTCTGTCTTCAGGAAAGAACTTGCAGGCCTATTTTCACATGCTCGTCTATTTAATATAAATTCAGCTTCTTAGTATTTGGGATTTTATTTTTAATGTTAAATCTTTTTAAATGGTGTTGGCAATTACAAGTCCAATAAAAATAGCATATAATCTGTTGGGTCTTTTTTTGACTATTTGGCAGAGAAATCTGCCATCCATCCCACCTAGAAATAACTTACCCTGCTAATATACATTTTTTCTACATTCTTTATCTAGGACATCAAAGTGTGGTTTAATGATGTGATTATTAGTAAAGCTCTCTTTCTAATAAGATTATTTAAATATCTATTGCAGCCAGACCTCATAATGAAGTTATACAATGGTTTCTTAGCTCAGTAAAACCACTTTTTCCTTTTTTGTCTCAGTGACATTGAGACAAATACTCTTTTGCCCATATAATTTTCTTTACCTTTACATTTTCACACTCAGTTCCTTTGTTGATGCACCCCAGTGCCTTTGTCTTAATCTCTGTCTTTCTTCAGACTGCTTTTCCTTGAGATGTCTGCTCTGAATGTGGCTGCTATTTTACCTCATGCTGCCATCCCTTGTGGTGTCTGATTTCACATCCTGTTCTGAGAGTTTGACCTTGCCCAGTCTGTTGTCAGCATCCTGTGTTACTGTGTGATGAGGAAGCAGTTTCTTACCAGCCATCACCAGTAACTCAGCTGGGAGAGAAACAGTCTCGTGGCAGTGATACCAGCTACTTGACTTTGGTTCCTATCACTATGAGTTTCCTTCCTCATGCTCCATCAGATGTTGCCACATTTTTGGTTACCTCATTAGTTATTCTGGAGAACTAGAACCATGCCCAGTTTCCCCCTTCATTTTTTTGAGTCTTAAGTCCTTTTTATGAGCCACACCAACCCTGTTTTGGGAGAATTCAGAATTCCACGTGGCAAGCTACATCGTCTTTCCCATGACTGCTTCCCTGCAGCTGGTTTCCCCAGAGTGTCCTCAGATATGCTTCTCACAGTCTTTGCTTTGCAAAAAAAGCATGAAACCTAATAGACTGAACTTGAAGATGTCCTACTTTGCAGGTAGTCCCGCTTTTCAGTAGTTTCCAGTCATAGGACGAGAGGCAACAGGCACAGGCTGGAACATAAGAAGATCCATTTAAAGATGAGAAAAACTTCATTACTATGAGGATTAACAGAGCACTGGAACAGGCTGTCCAGGGAAGTTGTGGAGTCCCCTTCTCTGTAGATATTCAAAACTCACCTGGATGCAGACCTGTGTAATGTGCTCTAGGGGATCCTGCTTTAGCAGGACAGATAGGATTCAAGTATGTAATTATTAACAAAAAATGCTGTGATTGCCCTAAATGTCTCCTGATAAAATATAGCAAAGTCCTTTTTGTGCAGCAGACACATCAGTGGGAGTTAATTATTCCAGAAATGTCTTTTATCCAAATCATTTGTTTCAGCTTTCAATCTACCAATATTCAACACAAATTTAGATTCTCTTTGTCCTGTAGAAAATTATTGCTTATAAAATGTCAGTAATTTATATTAAAGATGTGTCTTCACTGAGAAGCCAGCACATGTGAAATTTTATTTGTGCTGCTTCGTTCACTTCAGTGCCACATAAATCTGTCCTGGCTCTGCTCACAAGCTGTGCCAGTCCAATACTGGTATTGTGGGAAAACCTGTTTGAAAGTGCCATTACTCTTCCAGTTCAGTAAACTAAGCCAACAACAGGAAGGGTTACACTGTTGTGGCAGTGAATGAAAGTCATGTTCCAGGGAAAAAGGATGCTGATGGCATTTTGCACTGATGTAGAAACACACAGTGTTGTGGAAGTGTAGGCAGTAAAGACAATCAACAAAATCCCCCTGAGCTGGTCAGTTATTTTGCAAGGCAGCCTTGGGCCCAGACTGGCATTACCACACAGTAAATTGAGAATAATCATCAGTATTTCAACAGAAATGTTATGAGACAAACACTGCTGATCTGTCAAGTGCTGAGCTGCTTTCTTTTGTCATCCTGAACACAGTCTTTAGTATTCTGTTTATTTCCCATGCTGAGGCTTCTCTTCTGGGAGTTCTTTTGTTTTTATATGCATAGAAATTTCAAAGTTTCTGATTTCTGGGGTCTTCCCAAATGAGGAGTCTTACTGAACTCCTGCCAAAAGCCTAGTGCAGGCAAGGTCAGGACTGGGGATGCAGTTCCTGTTCAAGTGTGGTACAAGGGTGGCAGAAACACAGCACAGCAATGAGAAGGAATTGATCTTTCAATGCTAAAACAACCTAGGAAACTTCCAGTGCTGAAAGGAGGATTTGAGAGGGGAAGGAAACAAGGCCTTTCTATGAATCTGCAGGACAGGGTGGCAGAAGTAATGGTTTTTGAGTTAATTTGAGAGGTAGAGATCTGTCAGTCCAGGCCAAATCCAAAGAAAATCTTGAATCCTCAGCTGGTTTTGCTGTAGCCACCCTATATAGGATTTCTCTCCCATGTGCATGTCATAGGAAGCCAAAGCCTTGGAGCAAGAACCCAGACTAACCCTGCAGCAAAGACCCAGAGAAGTAGATTTGAGAACATTTGGGAGAACCTAGTTGCAGGGAAGCAGTCATAGAAAGAGGATGTAGTTTGCTGAATGAAATTCTGAATTCCTAGAAAACGGGCTTAGCATGGCCAATTGTTCCCTATTTTAGACATGATTACCCACTGTAACTGGATGAGAGGTGTTACTTAGGTGCACCAGTAACGTTGTTTGTTTGGGAAGTCATTGGAGGTGCACTCTGGACTGGTGTGACAACAGGAGAGGCACACGTGGGTTGTTTGCAGCTCTCTTACTTGCTCAGTTCACCAAACACAGCTGAACTTGAAGGAGCAGGTAGCAGCAGCAGAGGCAATGGAACAAGGTCCACACAGACTCTTAAAGAGGTTTTGTCCTACAAGTTCTCTGTAAAAGAATATACGTCAACCAGCCCTGAGATTCAGGCCAGAATTCCTGTGGAGGACTTACACTCCATTTTTGAAAGAGTATGTGTCTTAAATGGTGCTCAAGGTACAGTGCACAAGTCATCAAAGCTGCTGACATTGATATAACAGTATTACAGGTGGTTGGAAACTATAAAGCTTCAGACAAGCTACTTCTGCTTTCACTGTGCTCGGCCAGGAGGATGTAGTCAGGCCACCTTGAACTATCCAGATCAGGTGAGTGAAGAGCAATGAAGGATTTTCTGTTGGTGATAAACTCAGGTTACTATGTGCTACTTTGTTCCCCATACTTACCAGGTTGCACTATATTTTTCTACCATCACTAAGGTCTTTATTCTCTAGCTAAGCAGGGAAAAAAAATGAGTTTTTACTTAATTTAAAAATATCTATTATTCATGTCTTTCTTCATGAGTGGAAATACTCTTAGTGTCATTAACTTAATGACCTTAATGATCTAATTCACCTTAACTTCAGGTGCTTAAAATTTAAATAGGATTTTGAAATAGTCCCATAGATATTTTGTCTTTGATGCAGAGAAGGGGCATGTCTGGATGTGGTTTGTTTTACTGTTGGAGATACTGGTCACCTGATGAAACTGATACAGACAGCTCTTTTCTGGGGAATGGTGGGATCCATACCTGTTAGAAACTTACTAACCACCTTTTAAGAGGAAGTTAATTATTAAACTCTTATAAAGGAGAGTAACTACCAATCTTGCACAAGCTTTCTCCAAGACATACAAACTTCCTACAGTAACATGTAACAATAGGTTAAAAGTTTCCATACTTTTGTTGTACTTTTTGTTTGGTTGGTTGGTTGGCTTTGTGGTTCTGTTTTCTTTTTTAATATATACACACCTATGTTTAACTCTATTGCAGGGTACTTATGAATTTGTGCCTCTTTAGGGTAGCTTTTGGTGGGGATTTCAATGCTTACTTCCCAAGCTTGCAGAGATAGACATGTGGCAACTCCTCAGGCCAAACATGAATATTGGAGTCTAGGACAACATTACAAGGTGAAAGTGATTTTTTTGGGTGTTCCAATGTATAACAACCAACTGTTCATGTCTTCTTAATTACCTTGATAATTAGTAAAGCTATTTTTGTTTTGTGCAATATTGTTCTCTTAAAACTCTGTGTATTATATGTGTGTGTGTACAAGTACAAAGATCTATTAAAAAAAATCCTGCAGAGATCACCACCAGCTAAAAAGCATTAAAGTCAGCAGTGTGGTGAGATGAGTCACTCTGATACGTACCTTTTTTCTTCACCAGCTGTGAGGGGAGCCAAGAGTGATCAGCTCATAATTGAATTCGACTTTAAGGTGACCAAGAGGTGGCAAAAGAATTACGCCCTAAACTTCCTTGAATTACAGGGCAGCAGTTTAAATGTATTGATTTTCCAATTAGTACCATACTTTTTCTGTAGTGGTTCCTATATCCAAATATGTGGTGATGATGGCTTTTTTTCTCCACCTTCAGTGTTTCCTTGATTATGAGAGCTTCTGCAGTTAAGCCTCACACATGTCTGCAGAAGATGCCCAACCTTTCCTTGCCGTGTGAGGAGTGCACTGACTTGCTGCTTCAGTTTGTTAGTTCGACCTTTGGGCCATTTACAAAAAAATGGTTAAACCCTGATTCCTTCTACTTATGTCAACCTGTCATTAAGTTTCCTTTCCAATTGGTTTAAGGAGTGAAGAAGGTTTTATTTACTGCTCTTGTTTCACTGTTAAGAGGGAAGATTTCCAAGTATCTTAGAGTCTGTCAATCAGTTACATTTCAAAAATAACAGGATGTTGGTTGGGAACAAGGTGTTGCCTGGAGCTGTGAAGGTGAGAATCCTAACACAGATACGTGACTAAACTATGTGACAGTACATAAACTGCATCCTAAACTCACTACCTTTGCATGCATCTCCAAAATGCTATGGTGCATGTAGGTATCTTCAGTTTTACTTAGCACTTAGACTTGACTGTCAGTTTACAGCAATTAGTCAACGGGACTCAAGCTTTTCCCAGCAGGCCAGGAGCAGCCTGGTGTCCTGCTGTAAAGCAGTCCCTTGGGTCTTTGCACTGGCAGCACAATTTCATCATTTCATGCTCTTTCAGTGACTCAGAGGTTTGACAATCTGTACAGTTTTCTTGTTGGCACCATGATCCCTGCAAAGAGAGGATTTTGGTGTAGCGAGTCCTGGTTTAAGAGCAAGAACAACGAGTCACTGCCCTGGGTATATCCTACGGCTGATGTGTTGGATTATTTTGATGGACCTGGTTCTCAGAAATGCAACAGAAAATATACATTATATAATTAGCACCCAAAATTGCTTGGGATTCATTCACGGTTACTTGTGAGCACTAATATCCAGCCAGACATTGCTCTGAGGAGATGTGTGCACTAATACTTCCAATTAGGAAGTCACCACAAAATGTACATGTACGTTTCTGAAAAACTCAGCTCTGCAGCAAGTGGAGTTGGCATTGCTTGCTGGCATTGCACACAAAGATGTTTGGAAAAGAGCTAATTGCATTGTGCTTTGACTATGTGAACTGATGAGGTTCATTAATGAATGTGCCTAAGCTTATTGCTTCACTAATGTTAGTATTTGCTATTAATGACACTGTTTACAACTGTTTGTGCAATACAGTCCTGTTTTTCACAGTGTATGCTCAACTGCTCCTTTGTTTCAGTGAGTCTTGAGTAGATCCTTTGTTGTAAATTGTTCCAAAAGTGTGGGACCTCACTGTGAACAAAATGAATATGCAAGGACAATTGAGGGCATTCAAACTATCCTGAAACAAAACACTGGGAAGGTGATTCTTTGCTGGAGTAATGCAAGACTTTGTCACAAGGAAGATTTTAATCCCACACTCAGTGTTTTGAAAGATTGCAGACACCAATGTTGTGTGTTCTTATTATCTGTGAAATCCAGCAATTCTTCCCTACATTCACACGGCTGGAAGCCTCCAGGACCTTGATTTCCTGCAGGCTGAGGCAGACAGGCAGAAGTGAAGAAAGCAGAGCCCTTATGAGTTAATGCTTCATGGGAAACATGTTTTTTGACAGTTTTTGTCTCCACAAAAGGAGTTAGCATAACTAACCAAGAAACTAGTGCAGAGAGCTGAGCTCAATGTTAGATTCCCTTGATGTTTGCAGAAAAAAATTGATAAGCAGGCAAATGAGGACAATGAACTGAAGTATTCAAGTCTAGTGAAAACACTGGGTAGTTTCCAATGCAGTTTTCAAACTATCCAAGATAAAGAGACAGTTGATGCAATCGTTTTGTCCTCCTAAGTTCAGCCTGAAACTCAGAGGATTATGTGATATTGTCTTTGTCTCTTTTTCTGCAGTCTGCTGATTTTGAACTCTTCTTGAAACTTCTTGATTTGGTGTTCATCCCTACTAGGATTTGCCTTCCTGAATATTCGGTTGTGATACTGGATGAAAAATAAATCTTAATTGTTGCTTGTCTGCACCTGGAATTCTGTTAGCTCAGTACAGTGTGCAGGGGTTCATGTACCAGTAGGTTTGATATACAAGAAGCATTTGTCCATATAGCTTTCTGCATTTCATAAGGCTATGGATTTCTTTGCTGCACATAGAAGCTGTTGTGCTGGATCAGATCTGTGGTGATTCATTGGCTTAATGCTTCTAGAACCAGAAGCAACATTTACGTGAGAATTTCAACTCAAACCAAGAAGACATGTAAGATACACACTTTTAACAGTGAGGGTGATTCACCATTGGAAAAAAACCTAGACTTGGAAGTAGTAAATTTTTCATCTGTGCTTGCAAATTAGTGGTGGAAGTATTTCTGGAAGGAAAAACAAGTGGCCAAAACCAAGTTACTGTGTTCAATAGAAGGATAACTGAGTGAAATTAGCTAGCATATGATAGAAGAATGAGTTACATGAAGAGACAGTCTTTTTAGTTTGTCTTACATGCAGAAGAATAAAGTCCCTAGGAGCAGAAAAGACTGGCTTTCTCAGGAGGACAAGGACTACCTCTGACTCGTCCTCCTCCCCCAGCCAGCAGAAGTTGAGAAGGTTTAATGCTGCTGGCTTGATGCCTGCCTTTGACAGAGACCATTGGCATGGTAGTGATTGATTCAGTGCTGAAGCTGCGTGTTCTCACTGCAGGGCTGGCTTTAGAAAGTCTGAGTCCTTCTGCAAAATCAGCATGTGTTTTGCATGGGAGAGAAATGATGTGGTGGAGTGTGTGTGTGAGGAGGAAAGCAGCAAGGAAGATCAAATTCATTTTCTGTTCCTAGCAACTGGGATATGTAATCACCTGGGGGTTATTTGTGGTTTTGAAATGTTCAATAAATTTGAAATAAATTGTGAATATGCTTTACTACATGGTTAGTTGTCAGGGATACAGGGATACAAGTAGCACACATTTGGTTTCATTGGCACAGATTGTTTATGTCTCTGAATTTGTTATTCATGCAGGCCAGATCCTAGTAGGTGTTTTAGTGTACAATCTCTTTTTTAAGGACCATTGTGATCTCCTGTTGTTTTCTACCCTAGAAAAGGTCATATTTCATCTGTGGCAGTAAAATAAATCCATGTGCTAATCAGGGCCGGGATCAGGCCTCACTGAACTGCAGAGGGACAGCACCTACAAGGTGATGATCCATCATGCCCTTATTTTTTTTGCTGGGATGGTATAGACACTTTCATTTGGGTATAATTTTTCTTTCACATTCATTGGTCTTTCCTCTAATTTACCTGTTAAGATTTACACTCCTGGATGGCCATCAGTAGACATCAAACTGAAAGGAGAAATCCCACAGTTCTCCATGTGCTTTAGAGTTCACGTCTCTTATAATTAGCAGATTTATGGGAACTGAAAGAAAGTTCAGATGTTCACAGCAGCTAGAAGCACACACAGTTGCAAAAGTAATAGCTCCTGTCTCCATTATTTACAGGCTTTGGCCAAAGTGGTAAAAGCTAGCTGCCAAATCATCAGTTGCAAAATCAGCCCGTAAGTGTTGTGTTTCTCAAAGTTACTGAGTATTCTCCCACTAGGATTCAGAGTGGTTGAAAGTGGGGTGCTGTGTTGTCTAACTTTGCTGTGCCAGATCCTAGGAGTGAAATCCAGCAGTGGTTCACTGGTTATGTGCTGCTCCCGGAGAGGCTGGGGGCTTGTTGATGCTACATTTGCTCTGTTTTGGACAATGACAGTGAGTCCTCTTCATGACAGTGGTGGGACCTTGCTTCTGGGGATGATCCATTCCCAGCATCCCTCCAAGAATGCAGCAGGTATGAAATACAATCCTTCCAAGTATCTCCAACAGTTTTACCCCTCAGCACCTGCAGCTTCCTTTGTGCCACACATACTTTTGGCTTCATGCTATAGTGGCACCACTCAGCTGGGCTGCACTTTCAACGTTTCAGATACTTTACATTGCCAGAACACACACAAAGAAGAACAATTTTGTCTGAGTGTCACTGGGTGAGGTGGGGGTAGGGGGAGGACATGAAGAACAGCTGAGTGTTGTGTTGGGTGGTTGTGGTCATTCTTCTCTACAGAGTGAGCAAAGACCTTTCTCTGGTTCTTCTTAATGAGCTTTATAGATATAGACTAAGATGTGTCAGGAGAAGAGCTAAAATACCAGCATGTTGAGCAGAAGTTTCCCCATTGCAAAATGCCTGGGATGGAGTTAGAGGACATCTTAGGAAATGCTCAGACAGGATCTGGCTTGAAATTGAACACCTCTCTTGAACATAGACATCTGAACTAAAGCTTCCAGGAAGCACTTCAGCCAAACTGTTGGCCACAGGTCTGACAGGTGGCAATATCCTTCTTTATAAGATGTTGTGACGCTCATGTTCTTCCTTCAAGATGATAAGAAAGCTAATGCTGCTTCGTTTGACTACCACTACCTTCTGGCTTTTGATAGAGGGAAATTCTTTTCACAAGGAACCTGATGCTGGCTGTCTGGCAGGTTTTGACAGTGATGACCTTGTGGGATATGTGCCATATGAGGGGGGCTTGATCTGGCTCAGTTCCTGGGCTGTGTAAGCCTGGGCTCACTCCAAAAGTGCATTAGAGCTGTAGGTGCTATGAACTTCATTAAGAAGAAGACATGGTTGTAAGTTAGGTGGCAGATGACCTTTGGTCTGGCAGTGGGATACTCCATCTGTACTTTAAGGACACAAGTCCTTTTGGGTCCTGGCCCTAAGGAGCAACTGGTCTGTACTGATTTTCTGCAGTAAGAAAAGTGACCTATGGGCTTATCTTTCCATGGGTGGTTGTCCTGAGCACATCTCAAACTACTTGCCTTCACCAAAAAATTAGTCTTTTAGTAACTGGCCATTTTGAGTGAAGATCAAGTCTGTTCATCACTGAGGGTGTCAAAATGTGAGCGATCAGACAAAAATCTAGTTAGCTTGGCAGAATGACATATTCAGGATGAACTCCAAATATTTCTGTGCTCATGAAGAGGAAGACTACAACAAAAAGCCTTGCTGCTAAACCCTCTGTCTCCCTGTTTTCCTGCAGGACTGAACAAGAGCATGTGGCAGTTCTCTCCCCTGCATTTCTTGCACATCAGCATTGGTCTATGTATGTATGAGTTTTGAAGACAGTGGCTCTTATTGAATTACTGAGCTACTCTGTAAGACAATAACCTGACTTCACTGGAATTTCACATCCTGAATTTGATGGTTGTGTTATCTCCAGCCTAATATTTTTCTTGAGACTGCCATGGCAACAAAGGGACAGTGAGGTTTTATTTCAAGCCCTGTCTGTGTGTTATCCAGATGAAGTGTTCGTATGCCCCTGGTTATTAAATGTAACTGCCCTTATTAAACAGCTTCCAAATGGGCATGTGTAACCAGGTATTTGCTCAGCATCACGATCTCCCCATTTTCCTCCTTCTGTCAAAAAAATGTGAAATGAGAGTTTGTTTTAAATAATTGCAACGCTGGAATAACAGCTGACTCCACCAACTGTTTTTTTCATAGGGCTATTTCCACTCTTTTGGTGCCAAATTGTCCTTCTGTCCTATCACGCTCAGCCAGTGGGTCCATCATCCCCAGCATGGTGAAACCCCAGAGCAGGAACCCTTCCTCCATGTGCTCTACAGTGTGGATGTCAATACTTTGCCTCCTGCGTGAAACTCCTCTTTGTCCCACTTGCTGTCACTGCTGTACTGAGCCACAGGAACTTCAGTAAATGAAACACTGTTTAAGTATTTCAGACTCAGGTCTGAAAGATGACAAATTAAAAAACAGAGAGAAACCACCCCTGCTCCAAGCAGTGCAGTATAGTTGATTGTGAGATTTTGTTCTAACTCATATTTTGTCAATTTTTGTACTTTATTCTTAGAGACTTCACAGCCAGCTGCTTTGTCCCCAGCATTTATATTTTGTTTTTCATAGCTTAATCTCTTATGGTTTCTAACTTTTACCTCCTGAGTGTCTAGAGTAACAGCTCTCCCTCTGATATCAAAAAACAACGTATTTGTGTTGACATTGGCTATGCAGAACACCGAGCTACAAAAGTTGTCCATCAGACTAGGACAGTCACTCAGGAGTTTCTCTATGAGTTATTTAAAACTAATCACAAGCTTCATTTCCTCTCCCAGGCAGCATTTTTCTAGGGTATGAGCTTTAAATCCTATTTCTTAATGATTTGCTATAACCATGAGATGAGGATCTGGCTATTTTGACATTCAATTTATTTTAAGAATTCACATCAGTAGTCAGGAAATATAGGTGCCGATCATGAGCTGGAAAATTCATCTTGCATGCTGATACTCCTGAGAGATTGCTTTTCTTTGTTGTGTGCTTTTGTTGTATTTGAAAAGCATCTTGAAAATTAGTTCATTGAAAAACACTCTATTTTCCTAAGGTGATTCAGATCCAGCAGAAGATGTAAAATACGTCAATAAAGCATGAAAATTGCACTGAATTAATTAATGCTAAAGCTACCTGTGATTCCCAAGGCATTGCTGGACAAACATCATTACATTAATGTGGACTGAATTTATTAAGAATGTTGTCATCATAGATTCCTCTGTTAAGAAAACAAGTACTTGCATAGACTGTGTTTTTTGTTACTTTTGCACAAGCAAAATCAAATATGCAACACTTGGAAAGTCCCCTTGCCTTTTCAAATAAACCTCAGAAATTTACCTATAAGTAGTAATGGTTTAGTTTGTGATAGATTTGCAACGCCCTAGGGCCCTTCCACAATATTTATGCAAAACAGATAACCAGCCAAACAGGAATTTAGTTCTCATTAACAATTATAGTAATTTTGAGAAAAAAATCTGTTTTTGTTTTTTTGTTTGTTTGTTTGTTTGTTTGTTTGTTTTCCCCAACAGATGCTGGGTTTTAATAACTTTAATTTTCCTTTGTTTTCTTGAGCTTTTTGTATTTGGGACTAGAACTTCCTTCATATTTTGAATTCCATTAAAGAAATACTTACTGTGATGCTAGTTTGTTTTCCTTTCACTAGTGTTTTAATTTATGTCGGCTGTGTCCCAAATTATCAAATGTACCAGAGTGGAGAAAAGGTGTGACTCAGAGCTGGGAAGATGAATGCTGTGTGGGGTGATGGCTTATTTGTGTTTCAGCCTGCCTTCTACTCTCACCATGTCTTAGGGCCACAGGGGAACTCAATCTGTTCCTCTCATTTACATCACAGCATCCACTCATGCATGTGTGTGTTGGAATGAAATTCAGGAATCCGTGTGCTGCAGAGTTGGGGAAGAAGAATAGCAGTCCAGCTTGCCACCCTTAAACCTGGGGACTCTGGTGCTCTGGGCCACGAATTGATGCCAATTTGTCCACAAGTCCCAGATTAAATGAAAGTCACCCAGCCACCTTGGAGTGTACAAAATTCCAAGTGTGTTCACACTGTCACCACCACACAAGGTGCATCACTCAGCAGTAAGTGATGTCCCTCAGTGCTCCCTGAAGGATAATCAAGGCTTTAAAACAACAGTAGGGAGTTTGTGTTGTTGTCCCATGATCAGCTCAGGGCTGGGAACTCCATTGAGGAAAATCTGAAAGGCTCTGAACGTTTCTGAATTTCTGTCCCACTTGACTTATGCTCTGCATTCCCTGCTTCCACTGCCACCTGACATAGCCCATGGTACTTGGTGCTTCATGTGCCCTGCTTGGCAGGATCACATCCAAGGGGATCAGGGACGTGATGGATGCAAATGACATAAAGCTCAAAGGGAAAGGAAGGGTAAATTATGGCACCGTCAGGATATTCAAGGCACAATACTGATTAAAGACATGGTATTGAAGTACTGATGAATTAAAAACAGGGAAAGAAACACTCAGCTCTGAGAACAACTGAGAGATAATAATCCCATGGGATTTTGTCTTTCCAGACAGTAAGGCCAGCAGCAGCCCAGTTTGCTGTCTGTGGACAAGGCATGTCAGCAGAGGGAAAGCATGACAAGTGTGTTGTCATGTTCCCTTCTGAACAGAGCCACAAATGTGCTTCCTAAATCTCATCAGTGCAAAGCAGTGTGAAAGTATGGAAAGGCAGGAGAGTGGCATTCCCAGTCTCCTGACAGTACGTGCTGTGAGTGAGCAACAGATGGAGCCTGCAGCATCACCAGCTTTTTCAGGCAGGCTTGCTCACATTGTAGGCTTGTTAGGTATTTGAAGCTGTGGGAAAGGCTCTCACTATGAGGTTCCTAGCACCCATATGGAGCCTAAATCCTCTTAAATTGAAAGTGATGCTTGAGTGCTACTAACAATTTCACCAGAGCATTGAATACTTGTCCTCTCATGACCTATCCTGACACTGCATACATACAAGGCATTTTTTGGGGAAAAGGATGGATGAAACATCTGAATACATGGAGCTTCTTGCTACGTTTTGATATACCACAGACACCAGGTTCCAGCTGGAGCAGCATGTCTGATGGTGGCTGGAATCAATGCCATAGTGACAGGAATCCATGCCATGGTGCCAAATGGGAGCTGTGAGTTGCTTGTCCAACTAAGGTACACAATCCAGCAGCTAGTACCCATCGTTCTTGCTGCAATTGTTTCTGCAGTGCAACCACAGTAATCAGGTGAGAGCACACAAGCTGAATCTGTCCAGAAAATTCCACTTGCTCCCAAATTACAGATGACAGGTAGGTGGAAGGCAGAGACACTAAGCTCCTCTGCGCTCTGAAGCAGAACTGCTTCTTTTACATATGGGGATTTGCCCCCTTTCCCAATAAAAATGAGTGGTAGGGCCTACGATTTGCACTGCCTTATTTTGAGCTTCAGGAAGGGATAATTTTGGCTAATGGGTCATGCATAAAATTTATCTATTTATCTATCTATCTATTTATTTATTTATTTATTCATTTATTTGTTTTTAGATTTAAAGGTTTAGAACATTACTTGACTCATTGGCTGGCTTAAAATTTATGCTTCCTTTATTTCCCAGATGGAACGTCATGTCTGATGGCTCGGGTGCTGTTTTAATGAGCTATCAGTCTGAAAAAAAACAAATATACGGCATAATTAAAAATAAAAACATGATGCAGGGTGGGGAAATTATCCTGTGGAGGAAGAGGACAGCCTCTGATGCAATTATCTTTTCCCCCAGTACGGTATATCAGAAAGCTGTTCCACAGGAAGATTAAGGAGACAGCTACTGCCCACGAGGCATCTGCTGAAGTCAAAAGTAAACATAAAAATCAAGCACATTTGTGTTTTTACAGTTTAAATGAGCTGTGAGACAAATAACCAGAACACCCTCTGACTTGCAGAGGGCTACTCGGTTGCTGCTGAGCAGGGCTGATAGGACTTGGCCATGCTGCTGCCAGTGGGACCTCCTCACCAAAATGCTCAGGGGATCACAGTCAGCATATCATTGTGCTGTGACTGTCACCAGGCCACGTGTTTCTACAGTTACTCTCGTCTGTTCTCCCTCTGAAAATGACTTTTGTTGTGCCAAGCAAAACAGAAGGAACAAAGGCTTTGAAGTGCCTGCTGACACCCAAATATTCTTGCAGGGAACGGAGTGTCAGGAATGGGACAGGCAGCAGCAGCTTGTCACTCAGAGCAGTGACAATCATCACATGCTTGTGGCTGCCCTGGTGACTCGTGCTGGCCCAGGGAATTCACAGTCTTCAAAAATGTTTTGTAGATCAGCTGTGGTTCAGAACCATTCGTTATGTGCCATGTTGGTCTTTTCACACCATGGAAATTATTTGAGAAGGGCTCAGAGTCCTTAAGGATTAGAAAAGAAGCTTGTCATGGGAGAGGAAGAAGCAGGCTATAAGACCAGAGGCTTCACCTCTTTGCACTGAAATAAAATGGTGATAGGAAGGGAGAGGATTTGCACATGCAGTGCAGCCTGTCCACTCTGGAAGACCCTCCAGTCCCATTTTGGTCAATATGAGAGCAATTCTTATTTGATAACCAAGTTCCTGTCCCCTTGCACCATCCTGTATGTGTACATGCTGTGTGTGTGTCAGGTCTTGCTCTGATACATCTGTATCTGAACCTGTCACCCTGGCATCCCCCTATGGTCAGCAGAAAGGATAAGGTACCTCCAGAGGAATATGCTTCCTGTTGGAGGAGAAATGCTGAAGACATGTCACAGGAATACTGTTCACTGAAAGTTAAACTAGAGGAATTGCAGTCTTCACTTCTCTGTGATACACAAATGGGAAACATTTATTCCTTCTTTCAACAGGATGGGGTCAAAGAGCTCAGAGGTTGCCCATCAAATACCCTGGATGTTTGGAATATGTCTGTGAGTTCAGCCAATGGACACTATTTTGAGGCTGTTGTTCAAGTTCCCAGACTGTGTCTTCCTGAACCATTTGGAGTGACAAACTGTGCCACAGGAGCAGCTCGCCCTTGTCAGAATTACAGCTTTTCCAGGTGAGGTTCTGTATTGTCCAAGCTGCACCTGTGGGGCCTCTAGTTACTGTGCAGCAGCTCTATGACATTAAGAAAAAAAATAAGGAAACCCCATTGTGTGTGTAGTATTGTACTGGCAAAACTGAATTATGGAATGGGGACAATATGAGGGGAGGAGGAAGGGAAGACAGGCAGGCAGGTGGGAAGGAAGGAAAGTGATTAGCTGTACCAATAAACATGTTTTGTTAGCTATGTTGTTTTTTTGTTTTTTTAATTATCATTCATTATTCCACTCTTTTAGAAAATGCAGCTTGCCAGGCAGGTAACACAATATTGCCATATGTGTGTGATATATCACATGAGAATCACCTAATTGTCAGAGTTGGAAGGGACCTCTAGAGATCATCTAGTCCATCTGGAAAGGGTGATCAGTTAATTTAGGTAAGCATTTGTAAAGTCTACCTAGACTTTATCTAGCATTGATAAACTCACAAATTACAGCCCTCAAATGACCAGTGGCTTTCCCTGTGTACCACATGCACAAGGACCAGGTTTTTTTCCACCCTAGATATCTGTGTTGTATTTTTTGCACCGTGTTGCATCTTTTGGTTAATTCTTTACATGAAGTGAACAAAACAAACATAAGGATTAACTATAGTCTTGGAAGGTCTCTTGCTGTCCATATTCTTCTGTTTTGTCAGGCTGTGTGTGGTTTTGGGTATATTTTCCTTGTGCTCAACAAGGTGAATGCTGGCAAAGCATCACATCTGCTGTATTAAGAACCTGTTTTTTCATTCACCACTCAAGGCAAAAAACCAAGTAAACATTATTTTCCTTGTATACAGGCAGTTCACAGGAGCTCCCCTGTGAAAACATGCACTTATACTTAAGGCTAGAGGATAAATGGTCTAACTCAAGAGTCCTAAGAACTAAGTGGTGGTTGCTCCCACAGCAGCTGCTGCCTCACAGCTGAGACAGGCTCTGTTGCCTCCATCAGTTCCTTGCCAGACACAGGTAAAAATAATCTTCTGTCTCATGTCCTAGGTTTTGTTTTTCTCTAATGATTTTTTTTTTCACTAGTTATGTGTTTATTTTGTGACTAGGAAAAATCCATGGTTCCTTCAGCAGAGGTGGTGCAGCTGGCACAGTTACCAATATAAATGAATTACTTTCACTGTCTTCACCTTTAAATTCTGTACAGAGAGGCAGCAGCTTAATACACATGCTCTTCTTTTTGCAAAGAGAGAGAAGGATTCAGTGAATGCAGACGTGGCTCTACCCTTTCACTTGGTAGCATAAATCAGGCTTTATAATGTCTTTGGCTAAATTGGGATGGCATTTTCCTCTGGTATTTCTTGATTATTTTCTTTTGGTTCCAATGTTTCTCAGCATGCCATCATTCTCCACATCATTTTAGTTTTGTGTTGATGATCTCTCATTCCTTTCAGGAACAGAGACAGGCACAATAGCCATAGATCTCATATGCAAAACTGAGACAGTTATTGAAAAAGTGTGTATAAAGCTTAAAAGCTGTTCCTAATTGCAGTGCAGTTCCAGAGAAGCATCATCCAAAATATTTTCTCCTAAAAAAAACCCTAACCCAAACATAAAGTAATCAGCAGAGAGTTCTTTGTTCCTTAAAACTACCACTGTACTCAGCTCCAGCTTGACAGGGCCTAATAATAAAGGCAGGTTAATGTCATCTTGCAGCTGGGAAGCCCTTTTGCTATAAGAAAAGAGCAATGAGGTAAGTTCATCCTCATATTAAATTTCAGCAACTCTTTCAAGTTTTCAGAAAGATGGGTAAGGAGCATGCTAGATCTGTTTGAATCATAAGCAAAATTATTTTAAACTAAGGTTTATCTCTGTTACAGTAAGATAGATGGTATGCTTCCAAAAAACACACTTGTCTATGAAGCATATGCCTCCAGCTGTTCCTCTTTGTGTTATTTCGATGAGCATGTGCAATTTCATCTTTATTCTTCCAGAAAAGAATAGTCATATTCAAGAGTTTCCTGACTATTTTATTTGATGGAAAGTGATTTTTTTCAACACAGACATTTTTATACCAAAATTTATCTACTGTTGATTAGGTTTACATTTTATGTGGGAATTAAAAAAAACCAACCAGCATAAACCAGGATTGTTTGTAAGACCAATCCATATCTACACATTTCCACTATCTAAATTGGTCAGTTCATTACATTTTGGTCAAGTGAGTGTGTATGGGTATTTGCATACCTCACCACACAGCTTGGTGTCATTAGCAAACTTGCTGAAGGTGCACTCAATTCCACTGTCCATTCCCCACTCTACATCCATGTGCATATAGGCATTTAAGTTAGGCCCCTGGTGAAGGTGGTTCACTGGCTGGAGTAGCTGGAATTCCTTTGTGCTGCAACTCAGACTCTCTGCTGCTGACCGGGGATCCTTTTACGTGTGTCTGTTGCTGACACTTCACAGAATCACAGAATTGTCATGGTTGAAAAAGACCTCTAAGATCACTGAGTTCAACCATCAACCCAGGAACAAACCACCATGCCCACTAGACCATGCCCTGAAGTGCCATATCTACATGTTTCTTTAATGCCTCCATGGATGGTGAGTCAACCACCTCCCTGGACAGGCTGTTCCAGTGCCTGACCACTCTTTCAGTGTAGAAATTCTTCCTAATATAAAATCTAAGCCTTCCTTGGTGCAACTTGAGGTCTTTTCCTCTAGTGCTATCATTATTCACTTGAGGGAAGAGGCCAACACCGCCTCCCTACAAGCTCCTTTCAGGCAGTTGTAGAGGGCAATGAGGTCTCCCCTCAGCCTCCCCTTCTCCAAACTAAACAATCCCAGTTCCCTCAGCCACTCCTCACAGGACTTGTTCTCTAGACCCTTCATCAGCTGAGTAGCTCTCCTCTAGACACGCTCCAGCACTTCAGTGTCCTTCCTGTAGTGAGGGGCCCAGACCTGAACACAGCACTCGCAGTGCATCCTCACCAGTGCCAAGTTCAGCTGCTCCATCACTTCCCAGCTCCTGCTGGCCACAATATTCCTGACACAAGCCAAGATGCTATTGGCCTTCTTGCCCACTGGGACACACTGCTGGCTCATCTTTAGCTGGTTGTCCACCAGCACCCCCAGGTGCTTTTCCACTGCATCAAACTGGTAGAAGTGGGATGCACTGAGGTTCCCATCCCTCAGCAACTTGAAACCTTTTGGAAGAATGGGAGACTAACATGTCTGAACTGCTGTCTACATGGAATCTACTATAGCTTAAAACAGATGTATAGCTGATACTGCTTTGAAACAAGCTGTTTTCACACAGGAAAATACATGGAAATAGTGCACTCTGAGAAGAACAAATGCTGTAGAATTGAGTGTAATGCTTCAGTATTTATATCAACTGCTTAAGTACCTTAATTTCGCATGGGATGAAAATTCAGATGTTTCTACTGACCCTGCAAGAATGCAGGACTTTGAATCTCACTTGGGAGAAAAAATTGCAGACAAGGTATATTAAAAATACAAGCTATCTTTTTTGAAACGATGTAACTTGAATCAGCTCCATGGGTTTTTTAGGTACATTTGCAATTGAAACTACTTTTGTAGGCATCAAATCAACTCAGAGGTCTAGAAAGAAATATCCAGTTTTGAAAGTCTTGCTTATCACATTTTATAATGTTCTAATTTCATGCAAAGCCACAAAACCTTCTGCAATAATGAGCCAATTTGTTACTCTGATGATGTTGAAGTTGTTTCTGACTTATGCAGTGCATGGAACTGCTCAAAGCTACCATAGATCAGCCCGCTGGGACAATTTGGCTGTGTGAATCCTGCCCTAAGACATCCCAAAATTCTTCAGCTCCATCCTTACTCGTAAATGCATTCTAGAATGAGCTGAATATCACATATCTGAAACGAAGATGGCAGCAGCAGCACAGCCTGGTAAGTCTTATCTGTGTGTCCAGTACTATCACACAAAGTTGGTCAAAAGATGCTATGTTGTGCTTAGTTTCTATCCTGCCCTAGTTCAGCAAAGTACAGGGAAAATGTACAGACTGAGGAACATATTAAATATTAGGCAGGTATTTTGACAGTTTTGCAACACTGATGATTAACAAAACAAAATATTTTATGGCTCATTAATCACAGGTAGACAAGTTCCTTATACAAATAACAGTCCTATAACCCTTTGCCCAAAACAAACCTCTTCTGTAATGGTAAGAGAGTTTAAATAACTGAGCTGTTACTTTTCATCTCTGTGCACTAGTGGAGAGTCTAGAGCAAACTTAACAAGTGTACCGTGTTTTCTGGGACACCAATAAACCAATGTTCCATGCAAGTTCACTTCCCTGAGGTTTCCAACCAGTTTTGCAGGCTTGGGGTGTGGGTATATTCTGTAGCAATTCTGGCTTGGCAGCTCAATGAAAGCTGAATGTCACAAGATTTGTTATTGTCTGTAATGCTGATGGTACTTAGGAAAATGTAGTCCAGGCAGGTGAATCACACATTTCCAAATTGAACTATAACATCCTAGAAACAACAGCTTTTTCTTCACCTATACTTAAAAAAAAAAAAAAAAGAAAAAAGAAAAAAGAAAGTTTTATTCCCTAATACTTTATTCACAAAGGTTTAACATTTATCTGGTACTGGTATGTCACTAATTAAATGTTTATCCAAGATAGAAAGATTATTAATCTTTCTCCCTTGTAGTCAGAAACTTTCCACAGGCTTGATATGGTTTTTGAGGAGGCATGGAAAATCTGCCTGTTTGCCAGAGCACACATAAGAAGTCTCCCTTTCCAGTAACGATGAGGTTCGTTTTCCTCTCTTACAAGCAAAGATGACTGTAAATATTTTCTTAGCTTTCTTCAAGAAGTCTCATTGGAAAATAAATTTTAATTGTTCTTTAAAGTGGTAATCTCTCAGCAGGATATGAGACTACCTATGCATGTGGCAGGGCAGGCTAAGATACCTCAGGCATCAGCCACAGGGTAAACTGTAACAGAGCCCTGAAGGGAAAAAGAGACCCAGCCAGACTTTGCAACTTACACTGATTTTTGAAAGAGACCTTACTTCCACTTCTGATGGCAGACAAGAAGAATGAAATACCAGTAAAACTTGTTTTGTTCCTGGTTAACCTCAATTTAAATAGCATGTTAAAATACATTATGTTCCCACCCCTGTCCTATTGACAGATGCAAATGAAATCAGTAACTTGTGGTCTTCTTCAACCAAGAGTACCTTTTCCCACATTTGAAGTTATTTCAGGCCATACTACAAATGCTAAATTACTGTAATGAGTTGGAAACTTGTAGCATTGTAGCTGTGATTCACCCTTCAGTAGCAGCAAACTTCCATCTAGCACAGCAAAAAAAGACTTTCACTGAGTGGAAGAGCAGGTGTTCATTCAATTTGAACTAGGAAACTATTTAAGGAAATTGTGCCATTAGGGACACAATGATAATACATCAGGTAGATCATCCCCAACCAGGAGTGGGCATGAAGACTTCACTGGATACTGCTAAGCACTTGATTTCTTCAAGCAGCCCTTGCTCAGTACCACCTTACACCAGAAGCACAGGACTGCCCCGACACTTGCCTCCTAGCCTATTCCTGGCAGGGAAAGCCAGGAAGTCCCAAGGAGGCAGCTGAGCAGCATGATTGTAGTGTAAATGGAAATTTTGTCAAGAACTATGTTAAACCAGTACAGGTGTAGCAGAGAAACAAGGCCATTTCTACATGTTAAAGACACATGCACTACCCAAATTTTAGGATTTCTGTCTTTGCAGAAGGAGTCATCAATCAAAAATAAGAAACCAGAGGTATGCAGGGGAGCTAAATATCTCAGACTCAAAATCTGAACTTGGACCACACTGAAAATCCAGAGCCATTACCCTCCAGAACTCCAAATGCCTTTGGACCCTACAAATATAGCCAAGGTTAAAAGACAACTGAACACTCCATATGTGGAGTCAATGGTTGATTTTAATTTCTGTGCAGCCAAGTGCTTCTGCAGAGGCAGCACAGGGGATGTGCAGGAGTGCTGCAGGACCAGTGTGGTGTGAAGCTGAGCAAAGGTGCCCCTGGCACATGTTGATGGTTCTCCAAGGCAAGAGCTGAACTGGTGCCTTGAGCAATACAGGTTGTACCCGAATATCCAACCCGCACTCTGGAAGCAGGAGAAGGTGCCTTGTCGCTCCATGATTGATGGCAGATGTGTTTCAGCCTATTTGGAGGCAAAAATGGCATTTTTTGAGAAGAAAGCTACATCTTCCAACACAGCATGAGATAAAATAAGATGTTAACAGGCTCCTTTACCTCAGCTACCCAGCAACTAGAAAGGATTAGATCTTTCCTGAAAATCTTCCTGATAGCAGCGCCTGCTGAGATTTAGAAACTCCTGTTTTTTTAGCTCATTCCAAAGCAGACACAGCCTGTTTCTTCCTCCTGATTTACAGTTGCAATACAAAGGGCCCAATCTCACAGCTTTTAGTCATACACGTAATCCTTTTGCTGAAGCTGAGTTTGAATAAGAACTGTGTAACCAACCCACAGGGACTAAAATTTAACCTGAAATGCTTGCTCTGGATAGAGAGCCCTTGAAACTTCTCTGTCTGCTAGACAGAAATGAAGGAATCTCCACAAATGAGTAGAAGACTCTGCACGTGGAGCATAGTTGCAAGATTTCAGCTAAAACTACACTTTGTGATTAACAATATAAAGCTTGCTTCCACAAGTGATCTCAGATGTCTCACAGCAGTGAGCTGCTAAACCTATGGAAGCCTGAACACGACTTTCCAGCCTGTCTGAAGACAACTTTGCAGTTTATGTTACCCAGGATTTTGGACTATTTTTTCACCGCTGTCCTTCTGGTCTTAACAATCTAGGAAAGCTGCTTCAATTAGCAAGTTAATGTTTTCTGACTGTTTCTTTGATTGTAAATGTGACCATATTGTTCACATCACATGAAGGGAGAAATGTTTCTATTGAGAGCATTTCTTCATATTAACAATCTGATATAGGAGCCACATGAATGGTATTATAGTATCTACATCCTTCGGGATGCTGAAAAATTGGCAAGAGAAGGTTCTGGGCAGCCTCATGCAATTTCAGAGTAGGTCTTACTATGAGCAGTGACCTTCAGAACTCCCTTCTAACATGGGTTATTTAGTATTTAATGATACTCTGGTCTAGACTGTTAGGACTTTTAGGCTTGGATTTTTTTGGAGGATAAATAGTCTGTTAAAAACAAAAATAATATTTTCCTAGAACCAAGTTGCCTAGTGTATGCCTCATGTATTTACACCACTGGACTTGCCTCACTTTCTGGAAGTACAATACATCTGAAAAACAGCTGAAGAACTGCAGAATGAGAAAAGAAAAACTGAAATTCAGTTCCAGAAGAAGACTAGAGTGTCTAATATTGCTAAGCAAAAAAATAGTCACAGCATTCAAGAATTTTGCAAATAATTCTTCTATACACAGACAAGCTAGACTTTCTGCTATCTGCTCTGATAGAACAATTTAGTTTGTAGAAACTTCTGAGCCTTAATTAAACAACTTTTATTATGCAGGATGAACACTCTCCCTCACCCCTTCCCCCGAAGTGCCTGAGCTTAATTTTGTGCATTGAAATATTAAAGGTCTTAATTCTTAGAGTCTTTAGTCCTCTCTCACGGGGTTAGGACTCACTGCTATGAGTAGACCCACTGGACCAGCTGAACTATCACTGCTTGCTCTCAGCTGTGTATGAATTTTACCTCTACCCAGAGGAACAGCACGAAATCCTTGTATTCCCAGTAACTACCTGTGCTCCCAGGACACACGGCAGAAACACTAAAACAAACCTGCAAATGCCTCAGGCAGACATTCTTACAGGGATGCTGAGTGAGATCTGAAAGACCTGGTTAGGGGGACAGATGTGTGTACCTAAATCACAAGGTTATCCAAGAATCACCACAAAGTAGTCATATTCATTAACTTTCTCTTACTATTCAGGGAAAGTAGGATTTTTCTGGACATGAATTTTGGTAATGACATCCTCTTAAAGTTAATTAGAGCCTGTGCCCATTTTTCTAAATGCTTATGAGTAACTAAAATGCCCTCCAAAGCCAGACTTACTTGCTAATCTTTTCAACAATTGGTTCATAATTTAAATGTCAATTTAAAACAAATCATGATCTTGTTTTACTGCCTACATAGACCGATTTCATCTGGATGCATTGCAGAGTCTAAACACATACTCTGAATGTATTTAATCTGCTTTCTAATTTCACCTGATATTTTATCCGTCATGGAAAACTTCTGGCAAATTACGAGTCAACGTTCTCCTGTAATATACTACAAAAAAATTGACCCAAGTCAGATATAAACACTCCTGCTTTAGAATCTGCTTTGCTTTGGCTATATATCTCTTGCACATAAAAGGAGCAGCCTGGTGCCCTAATGGAGCCACAGTGTGTTCCAGCAAACACATTAGAAGCAAATTTTCCTTTGGAAATTTAGAGGAGGTTATAGGACACTGTCTGTAAGGGATGATGTGATCCCTCTACAAGCAGTTCCTCCCAGTCATTTTGGGCACTTCAGGGGACAGAGTGAAAATCTTACTTAGTCTTTCCTAGACTTCTTGGTGTTAGAGAAAGAAAACGCTGTTTGGGCATGTTCTTAAGCAGTGGGGCTCAAATTTGCAAGGATTTTCATGCCCAGTCTCCCATATTTCACTGGACTTGATTTCCCTGTGAGATCTCTCTGCATACCTGCATACCTACTAGTCACTTCAGTCAGGGTTAGGGCAAGAAGTGAGTATGTGGGAGACAGGAAGGACACACTGTTTGGTTTAGGTGTCTTTTTTTTTTTTATTAAAAAAAAAAAATATTAACAATTTCTTTTGTTCCAGTGAGAACCAAAGGGTTCAGGAGGCAAAAGGAACAACCTAACAACCTGTGGAAATCTAGTCTTGATTTAGAAGGGTTAGTATTTTATTTTTCATTCTGTTGATATTTCTCAGGGGAAACTAATTTTTTTTCTTTTAATCTATGTTATTACAGTTACAGAACAACAGTACTGGACAGTTTAACTGCTTTAAGTAAACTCTTTCAGGAGTCACAGTGCAGGGGTGAGGAACAGTCAGACCAGGGATATGTGAACGCACTGACAACATGCACATATAAATATACAATGTGGTTGAGATTATCTCTTTCAGCAGGTGATCATCACACTTTTAATTTCACTGTGTTGTAATTCACTTTTTGTTCACGCCTTTATCCAATGCACTCATTTCTAAAATTGAATGAATAGTACCACATTGAAGAAGGATTGTTAAAGAACTTCTCATCAGGCAGGACTGGCTAACCTCAAAAAATCTTGTAAGTGACAAGGATTTTACAATTATCACTTTGCATTTCTGAGTCACAATATGTGCCAGCTGTTTCTTATTTTCAGGAGCAGTTGTTAGAGTATTTTAATACAGGGGTAGAAGAAAACTGAGCCCACTTGTGCACAGCTAAAAAACTCCACTATAATCATTACTTATTCCCTGTAGGAGCAGGATGGGAGAAACATCCTTTGGGGAAACCAATTCATGCAGCTGGGGTGATAATTCCTTCCATGTTAATCCAGACTTACCACAGAAATATCTCTGTTGATGATTATTCTGCATAGATGCTATTCTTGATTTCTGAATCCCCAGCACCAGAAACTGGGAAAGTGTCTCATATTGACTCATGCATTCCTTCGTGGGTTGCTCATAAATAAGTGGTGCTATCTAATTCTGGCTAACAAAAATGCCATATGTAAAATTAACAGAAGCAAAACTCAGAAGGATCTTTCTGCGTTAAGAATCTGTCCCTCAAAAGCTGTTGTCTGATAAAGCTTGAAAAGGTATGTTCCTGACTACTCAGGGTGTCTGCTAAGGAAAAGCACTGGGCACTGATAACTGTGAACTGCTAACTTTTCATTCTTTGTTTCTGAGGATGGAAGAAACAATACTCCAAGCAGTGAGACTGAGAACTCTTTTTTTCTACTGCCTGTTTGCAATAGACCAGCTGCTAAGACATCACAACCTTTTTTTTTTTTTTAATGTGATTTACAAGAAACATTGAAACCCACAAACTCTTTCTGCGTTAAGAATCTGTCCCTCAAAAGCTGTTGTCTGATACAGCTTGAAAAGGTATGTTCCTGACTACTCAGGGTGTCTGCTAAGGAAAAGCACTGGGCACTGATAACTGTGAACTGCTAACTTTTCATTCTTTGTTTCTGAGGATGGAAGAAACAATACTCCAAGCAGTGAGACTGAGAACTCTTTTTTTCTACTGCCTGTTTGCAATAGACCAGCTGCTAAGACATCACAACCTTTTTTTTTTTTTTAATGTGATTTACAAGAAACATTGAAGCACCCAGAATCCCATGAGTTTTGCCTTAATAATATGGATATGCAGTCTATGTCTGAGAGAAGCTGAGAGGCAGCAGTCAGAGTGAATCAGACTTTGTGTAACACTGAAACTGGAACATTTTTAGGTCAAAGGGAATAGATTTCAACAGTGCAGACCTCAGATGGGGTTCATCTTGACAGCACCCCTCACTTTTGAAAATTAACTCGAATCAAAACCAGATATCTGCTCCAGATATATGTAGTCCACTGATTATAAACAGACCCTAGTGACAACAGCCTCTCTGACTGATGTTACAGTGAAAGGACACAAACTTAACTCCTTCACACCCTGAAGAGGTGCCCTCAGCACTAGATGAGAGGGTTATCATCTTTTCTGCATTTCTGTGAACTGAATTAATGTCCATTCCCTAGCCTTGTACACTGCTTTTACTAAAATGCTCAGGAAGATGAATACAACACACCATTTACAACACTTACTCTCTTTGGTTTCACTTAAAACTCCAGGAAGGTTTGACTGTGAGCTGATGTGTGCATGCATGCACATACAGAGATTGTTTTTTTCATTCTGAAGTTGGGATGAAAAACAAATTATTAAGATAGATATTCTGCAGATCATTTCCACAGCTGCTGAAGCTGTGGTGTCCACAAAGCATGTGGACTAATTGAAGCTGAAGCCACTAAAGGCTTTGAATGACCAACGCCTGAGTAAGACACTCCAGGTACCATTGTGTAGAATTCTTTACCAGGCTCAACCAGGCTGAAGTAGCCTGAAGTTCAAAACCTGAAAGGTTTTCTCCTGGTCTCTATGGCCTTATGCTGCTAATAAACTGGGTGAACTACATGAGCAGAATGTTCATTCATAGATGAGTTCATCCACTGATGGACAAAAGAAGTGGGAGAGCATTACCAGAGTATCTCTCCAAAGGTCCCAACTTCCTTTCATTGAGATTCCACAATGACAAGTATAAATTCCTTTGTGATCTCATGAAAAAACAGTAAATCTTTCCTGCTCAGCCCCTGACCCAGCACTGGATGAACCAGGGGCAGCAGCACCCTGGGGTGCCTGTGATCTCTGATGGGCAGCCATACATTTTTGATCTGTCTCATAAAAATTCACCAAAAACACTGCCCCACTGAGTGATTGCTGAAGTCAGTCAATATAAGCAGCATTAGTATTTGCAGCAGCACATTTTTGGGGAACTGCTGCAGTTAGTAGTGCAGCAGAGTGAGCATTGTGTCCTAGCACTGCTCTGTCCTGAACTGCTGACGAGCACTTGCAGAGAAAACCTTGCTCAGTACTAGGGTGCTGAG
>NW_009953495.1:62043-86427 GCF_000747805.2 Chaetura pelagica | reverse complement strand
CTCAGTACTAGGGTGCTGAGCATCCCTGCTCCTGCAGATTTGTCTGCTGGTGCTCAGAGTCAGCCCAGAGACAGCCCCGAGCAGGGCTCCCCATTTCTCACTGCTGGCTGTGTGGGGAGTCTTCCAAATGCACTTTGGTGGGCTGGTGACAGGACTGACCCTCAACTTGCTGGTTCTGCTTCCAGCCGAGCTTCTCCCATTTTGCCCATCTTTTCACTCATCACTTGAATAATCTCTCCTTATTAGGCAAGGTCTGAAGAAAACAAGAACTCCTTTACTGAAACCTGATGGTCAAACTCAGAACCGCTGTGACTCTGAGGAAGAGTTGAATTCCCTTTGAAAGGCCTTCACATCTCAGTGCCTATGCAAGCAAATAAGGTGAACGAGGGTAAAGCAACTAATTTTTCCCAGCAGCACAGTCACACAACAATGTATCTTAGATATTTCATTCACAACAGGAAAACTACCTACCTACCTGAGCACTAGACTTACTGGTGCAGACAAAAAGGCAGAGGGAAGGCTTAGCCATATTAATAAATGCTTCAGAAACTGCTTTTAGGCCTATTTCAGAACGCAGCTCTGATGGCATCTTCCAAAGTGATCTAAAACTCAGTCTGTTCTGATGTAAACTCCCATGATGGTTTTCTGCACCATAACTCCCATTATTGTTGTCTCTAGAGGGTAATTTTCCAAAGCTTCAGGACAGGAGCTGTACAAACAATTAATTTTTTCAGCTCTTTAACTAACCTTAAAAATTGAGATTGAAATGAGTTGCAGTCTCTGTCAAATGGCAACTTTTGTCTTTTTTTCTCATTTGGAAAATAGACAAAATAGTTGCAGTGTAAAATTCATTTCAGGATTCAAATCTTGCAAAGTTTTCCTTTGGTTTTAGGATTTTAATTTGTTGGAAAAGCTTTGAGATTAAATTTGTGGTACTTTCATCTGTCTGCTTTCTTCCTGTGACTGAAACTACTTGCTGAATGTTACTTCTATGTTCAAGTAGCTATGCCCCCGCTTTGTCCTACTTGCATTTTCAGGGTAGAATCACAAAATCATAGAAAGGTTAAGGTTGGAAGGGACTTTAAAGATCATCAGGTTCCAAACCCCCTGCTATGAGCTGGGATACCTCACACTAGACCAGGCTTCACAAAGCCTCATCCAACCTGGCCTTGAACACTGTCAGGGAGGGAGCTTCTACAGCCTTTCTGGGCAACCTCTTCCAGCACCTTGCTACCCTCATGGTGAAGAATTTCTTCCTGATGTCTGACCTAAAGCTCCACTCTTTCAGTTTAAAACCACTACCCCTTGTCCTATCACTGCCCTCTCTGGTGAAAAATAGAAATGGTAGTAAAATAATTCCGTCCAAGTTGCCTGTCCTCTTCAGGGTGGCCAGACACCCATTGCACAAGGCAGTGGTTCTTTCAGCTGGATCTCCTTGTCTTGTCCTCTAAGCATGTCTCTCCTAACCACCACTTGGGAGAGGGAGGATGCCTTCTGGCTGTAGCTGCCAAGAGTGTGTGGCTAGCACAGTTAGCAGCTTGATGTCTTCGTAGCAGCCTTCACCTAAAGAATGGACAGTCTTGGGTATACCTAGCTGAGAAAGATGTTTTCTGGTGAGCTAAGTCTGATAGGTCTTGTCTCTGGGTTAGCCTAGCAGACAGGCTGAAGCAGGCCCTGGTTGAGTTCATTACCAGCGACAGCTTCTGGAGAGTGGGTGAGGGACCAGAAGACTGGAAAAGGCCATCTGTGGGTCCTGTCTTGAAAAATAAGGGCAATAGAACCTAAAAATGAAAAACAAAAAACCAAACCCCACATCACAACAAACCAGATAGATTCATTCAATTACTGGAAAATCTGTGGAACAAAATGAACTAATATGAAACTGCAGGTCTCTAAGGAGAGACTGAGTAACTGTCAGTGTGGATTAGTCAGGAGCAAACTATTTGAAACCAGTATTTTTAATGAACTAAGGAAATACGGGTATAACACTGGGTGGACAACCTCTCCAGAAAAATAAATTGTTGATGGTTTGTTGTCAAAAAAGAAGAGGTTCCTTAAAGACTTCCATAAAATCTGAGATTACCTTAGTGTTGCTTCTGTTTTGTGTTTTTGCCTGTTACTTGGATGGTAGAGGAGAAAATACAGATATTACGCTGGCTTATAAAAGAAGTTGTAAGCGACTGTGAGACAGGCTCAGACTCCAAAATAAACTTGGCAAACTGGAAAAGTGGTCTGTGAAAATAAAACAAAGAAAAAGGATGAAATGTAACAAGGACGGGTGCAAGATACCATACAGGAAGAAATGCTTCAGTAAATACAGAATGGGGAACGACTGGGTGGGTCAATGGAGCTATGATGCTTCACATCATCTCCAGATGTGACCTTTTAACCCATGGGAAAATCACATACACAGACATGAGTGTGCAAGGGATGAGAGGAGGAGCTGTATTAGTCATCGTGTTTCTATTGGATCCAAAGTCTGTAATTCCAACAACAAGATGCTGACACTTCAGCTGGATTGCAGAAACCCAGGAAATCCTGCAGCTGTTGGATTGACAGAGGTAGTGACTATTTTGATGCCTGCAGACTTCCATGGGGAAAGAAATGTTGCCACGTTAGTTTTGTGGATATTTGCTCTCTACTGTCTCCAAGCCAAGCGAAAATGAAGCTTTCCAGCTGCCAGCATGCAGGGGAGCTTGCAGTCTGGGCTGCTGCAAAGCTTATTGCCCTGCCCCATGATTGTGAAAGAGATCAGCCCATGTAGCAGTGACTCCATCCTCAGTAGCATCTGCGGGAGACTGGAAGGTCAGGAGTGCTCTACTCCCTCTGCCCTTGCAGCTGCAGGAAATGTGTCAGTGGAGGACCAGAACAGACAACTATATTTATAACATCTTGAACCAGTCTAGTTTAACTACAGCTGCCATAATGTCTAACCTATTGCACATTTTCCATGAGAGGGACACCCTTTGGCTGTGATCATAGATAGTTCTACTACACCTTCAAAAATACTGCTCCACATGCTGGCTTTTCTCCTCACTTCCCTCAAAAGTAACCTTCACCTTGCAAGGCCCAGCTACTTGCTTTGTGGCTGCAGTAGCAAATGGATGCCACCCTTTGTCCCCAGATGTCTGTCACCCTCAGCAGCTGGGTACATTGCCTAGACATGAAACCATATCTGATGGCTACTCTAAGTTGCTCTCTGAAATTCTTGGTGTCAAGAATGAGCATAGGTTGTCCCTATACAGAAGCAGGGACACCTTGGCGGTGTTTAAAAGATGTTTAGATGTCGTGTTTAGGAATATGGGTTAAGCACTGGACTTGGTAGAATTAGGTTAATGGTTGGCAGAGTTAGGTTATGATTGATGATCTTAAAGGTCTTTTCCAACCACAACAATTCTGAAGTTCTATGATTCTGCAAAACACAGCCTGAAAACTTTAGTGAGAGGTATATACCCAACATGGGGAATATTGCAATCAGAACTGATAACATGAAACAAGTAGAAACTCCTGAGAGCAACAAACTGCTGACTGACAATAGACTACATGATACAGCAGCAGTAACAAAAAGCAAGGAATGCAAGGAAGGAGATAACAGCTGGTTAGAGGTACTGGTGAGAAAAGGGAGAAGGGAATTGTGCTGCATAATACATGTGGCAAGAGATTTCAGGGGTATAACAGGTTTTTGGAAAAAGTTGGCACATGTTAGATAATGTGCAATAGGTCAATGAAATGGACAAACCCCATAACATTTAGACATCTGCCAGACTTCTCTAAGTCTTTTGAAGATTTCCCCAGTATCTTTCCCCTTACTCTGACCTCTTAGTACTTGTCGATACTCTCCACTACAAGAGCACATGCATGAACCCTAGAAGTGCACAATGGATAATCTCCAGAGGAAGAATTCACTCATCTTCTCATCCTTGCTAAAAAGGTCAGGGAAAATGACTTTGTGGGAACACTGGTAACACAGTAAAATTTCTTGGGGTTGTAGAAAAATCCATGTAAAGTATATATCAAGACTCAAAGTTGCTGCATCAATGCCGTCCTAGGGGAAAGGGCAGATAGAATTGCAGGCTCTTGTGCCTGGGAGTTCTCCTTGCTAGGCCACATTGGGATAGACAGAGGGTTTTCTGCCACTGCCTCAGCAGAAATTACTCTCAGGGTGTCTACATACCATAGGCCTGGAAATAATACTTAGTTAAATAACAAACAGCAAGGGAAGCTTGCAGGTGGTAGCAAGTCATGTTTGGAGAGGAACAGGTGTGCAGAAGCAACATTTTTTGAAAAGTACCTTCCAGATGCTGCATCTTTTGCATTTCTACCATGTGAGAAAGGCCTTTTTCAACCTGCTGCTCCACCCTGTGTTTTCAGGGAAGGAGTGAGTTGTTTGGTGGTGCTGCCTGACAGCTTCTTCCCCAGAAAGGGAGGCACCAGAGCACCTCCTGGAAAGGCAGCTCATACTGAAGGTAGCACTTGAGTGCCAAAGCAAAAGGTTAGACCCATGTCATTGCTCTTCCAGACCTGAAACTTGAGTGTCTGGGGGACTGATGGCATCCATGCACTTAAAGAGGCAAATCAGCATTTTGCAACTCAGACCCCTGCCATTCTTAGCTGATAAGTGGTTTTGGAACATCACTTGCAGAAATGAAAACAAGGGAGAAGTTGAGCCTTTAGCCCATGGCAAGGCTCTCATTTCAGCAGGGAAGGCTTATGTCCTCAGGTGAATATGATATAGGGAATAAACACAGACATGTAAGTTGATGTTTGTAAGACAATTTTTTTCTATGTGTGTCCCCCCGCCCCCGTTTTTTTTTTAAAGTGGATATTTTAAAAAAATTGGAAATTACCCAGCATCACAGTAAATGAGTTTACATGGCCACTGACTGCAGAAATATGTTACTACTCCACTGGAAAAAGGTAGCCCAGCCATGAAATAATGGACTGCACAAATATCTAAGCAAAAAGGGCAGAATGGTAGTTGCAGAAATTTTAGCTGCATGATGACAGGGTGAGGCATGTGAATTGGAGCAAATAGAGCTGGAGGATATGTTTGTGGGGGTATTATTTTTAATGTGATGCAAAATACCCAGAGACAAGGAAGAAAGTTACAAATCAATGCAACAGAAGATGATTCACACAGTAAAGAAGGTCAGATGAGGAGAATCTGGGAAAAGCTATTAAGACAGATGAATGTGTGGTACCTTCTATCAAGTTCTTTGTTAGCTCTGAACATAAAGCCTAACTTTTTCAAACTTCAGGGAGATGACTCTGAATGAAGACCGAATTAACATGATAAGGGATTCTCAGCTCCTCCAGCAACACTCAGTCTCCTGACCCAGGACTAAACAGAATAAATAAGCCTTTGCAATAACCACATCGGGTACAGCTGGAATTGTCATCCTTTAGTCCCTTTGCTACTCCAACAAATTAAAAGTCTCACAATTTCTCCAGGAAGATTGCATTCGCACTCAGCATGCCTGTCACGGAGGCAGGAAGGCAGCCCTGCATGCCAAAGAGCAATCTAGTTCTATCGTATAAATGCATTTATAATTTCATGTTATCCTGGCTGTGCCAGGTGCCCCTATTCATAACTTCATGCAGTGCCCTGAGTCGCTTCTCTCAGTAACTCTTGTTTATAAATTTTTAATTCACAGCCTAATCATTATTAAAGTTTTTTGCGGCGCATAAATCTCACATCTCTTCCTACAAGCACCAAATAACTGTTTGACTTATTAGATGAATGTGGCATACCAGATAACACCCTAGAATATAGTCTTGTATAATTTGTTGAGGGCTTTCAGGTCATTACTGAAGAATAGCTCAAAAGTTGCTGAAGCACATTTTTCAGGCTTTTGTGAACCAGGGTCATATTTTTAAATCCTGAAGTCATTATTTTAAAACATAAATAAATAAAGCCAACAAAAATAAAATGTTCCAGGGGAGGAAGAGTTCCATAAAGTGGAGAATGTGCTAGAAATTGACTTACCTCTAAACTGTTTTCTCTTCAAAACTACTCATGCTTTTTAATGCATACAATCACACTACTGGTTTTGGAAGTTCTGTACGCTTCTGTTTCAGAAAAGCTTTCAAAGCACCTTTGACCTGTAAAAAATTAGAACAACAGTACAGTTCAAGGAGGCATTTTGTAGTTCTGAGATCCTGGCTTTGCTTGCATAACCTTGCTTTCTTGATTTGTTCCTCTCCTGTGTATGGATGGTTTCATTCATCTTCTTCTGTAAGACGCTCAGATGAGGGATGCGTGTCCCTGCTGAACTCCCCTTTCTCTGACCAGTCACATTGCTCTTGTTTACTGTCACTGTACAAGCAAATAAGAGCTCCAAGTGATCTCAGACATTTTTTTCTGAGTGCTTTGCAGGCACAAAGAGACAGTGGGAATAGCAGAGACATTAATGTTATGGCCAAAGGACTGCTTTCTACCTTTCTGAGTTTCTGCTCCCAGCGATGACCCACCAAGAACCACCATGCCCATTCCCAAATGGGTCACAAAGTCAACAACGAGCAGCATAATATCCAGGTTTGTATTGGGTAAATAGGATGTGGAATATGGACAACAAAATTTAGGATGAACAAACAAGAAACAGATTGGCAAAAACCAACCAACCAAACAGAAACAACAGCCAAATAAATGAAAGAACTGACAACATCTGCACAAGGAAAAATATAACTACAGCTATTCAGTCAGAACAGAAATGCTAGTAGGAAGGAAAGCTTAAGTCCCATCAATGTCCCAGAACAACCTCAAAATTCTTTCTGTGTTTTAAGACCTAGGAATACTGCCTGGGGTCAAAAAAAGGTGCTAAATTATGAGTCAGGCAGGATGAATAGGATATGAGGGACCTTTTTTGTGGCCTTCAGTAAATCTCTTATCACCTCTGCAAATGGTACCAATAATAAAATTAGGCCTGCCATGAGCAGCAAGGATCACGACACTGCTCAGGCTGCTGTGTTCAAACCCCACAAAGTGAATTTAAAGATTTTAAAGCTTCTTGGGTGGATTTTACTTCAACTCCAGTGCACTCTCTTCAATTGCTCTGGCATATTTACAATTTGTTGAGACCCACATCTTAGACAGCCTTTATCTTGTGTCTAAGTAGCTTACCAGAAGGTTAAAGCACAAAGCACAAAAAGTTCTTCTGCTTCATCATTCTGTATTTTAGGTAGTAGAAGTTATCTGCAGCTGGGAATCTGGGGGTTGCTTGGCTGCTAGACTGTTTGCTGAGAGGACCCTGCAGGTTAGTTCTTTGAATGTGAATTAATGGGAAGGATATGAACTACTATCATGCTTTAAAATCAAAGCAGTCCAATCCTGTTGTGGCTTACTGATAAAAGACAGCTGAAGGAGGACAGGGAAAAGGTCAAGACAGAGAAAAGGGCAATCATTTTTTAGGTATCAAGAAAGTGTGTGGGAGCAGAGCTTGGGTTACTGTGGTTGGAGAAACGGAAGCAGCAAGGGGGCTAATCAGCTGAGCTCATTAATGGAGAAAAGCAGAGGAACAGAAAGTGTGCCTGCTGCTAGGAAAGACTTTAGAGACAGGAATCCAGAGAGCCTGGAAAATGTCATGGTACTACTGCTGCCATTAGCTCCCTCCCTGCCTGCCTGCAGCTGTGGGGAGCCCTTCCAGATGAGGATCTCTAGGCTGGGAGCATCTGCTAAAGCCCTGGTCTTGGTTTATTGTGAAATTGCAGAGAAGGCTGGTCCAAAGACACTGGGATTGAATTCAGAAGGAGCTTAATGAGCCACTGCATGGTGAGTTAGAGGTGAAAGTGTTGCCAGCAATGCAGGGTGGTAGTGCCCCTGTTTGCTAAGGTCAAGAGCAGCACTGGAAGTAGAACCATATGACCAAAAGACTTATAAAGAAGAGGCAAAGATTATTCTGAAAAGGTTTCACTCTAGCCTGAGTGATCCCTCTGGGAAACAATAAGAGGACTGCCAAAGGTCAGTGTGGGGGTGCTCCCCAATAAATAATGGCTAATCAGAGTACAGCCAAGATGAATGAAATTACTCTGAAAAAAAGAGCAGAAAATGGCTAAGAAACAAACTTCAAATTAAGTAGGACAGGCTGAGAGAATTGGGGTTGTTCAGCCTGGAGAAGAGAAGGTTCTGAGGAGACCTTATAGCAGCCTTCCCGTACCTGAAAGGGCTACAGGAAAGCTGGGGAGGGACTGTTTACAAGGGTGTGGAGTGTTAGGACAAGGGGGAAATGGTTCAAAGCTGTAAGAGGGTAGATTTATATTAGATATTAGGAAGAAATTCTGGACTGTGTGGGTGGTGAGACACTGGCACAGGTTGTCCAGAGAAGTTGTTGGCTGCCCCATCTCTGGAAGTGTTTAAGGCCAGACGGGATAGAACTTTCTTTGAGCAACCTGTTCAGGTGGAAGGTGAACCTGCCCATGGCAGGGGGTTTGAAACTAGAAGTTCTTTAAGGTGTCTTCCAACCCAAATAATTCTAGAATTCTGTTAGTGAAATCCAATGGAGAAAAGCAAGCTTGCTGAGGAGAGAAGCTTTCAGTTGAAGTGAGGTGCAGTGTGGTTGCAGTTTGGCAGAGTGATTTCCTTCTTATCTCCCTGTCTGACTTCTGAGACCCTCAATACCCTTCCCCACCAACACAACATCTCTTAGTCATTCTCCTTTCTTTCTGCCCATGCTAGACAGCACGGTACCAAGGGTACGGATGAACACAGGGCTGGGGCAAAAATGGTGGCATGTCAATGTGTGCAAATCACTATGTGTCAAGAAAGATGGAGGAAAGTATTTGAGGAATAAAAAGTCATGGGAAAAGAATAAAAAAACAACAAACAGCAACATCAAAGTGATGAGCATGAGAGAAAACAGTGCACAGAAGCATGTGAGGAGGGAAAGATAATGAAAGAGCCCAAGGGAGGGGAAATAGCTTGGAGGGGATTGAATGGAAATGGGAAGTACAGAAGGTGGGAGGCTAAGTAGGGAGAAAAAGAATAATACTGCTGTCTGAAAAACAGGTTTGAAAGAAACCAGAGCAGCAGGATCATGAAAACCAGATAAAAAAGCAATTAAATAGTATGAAAGCTGAGGAATGAAATAAACACAGGCAGATCTTCAGGTATATGTTAGCGTCTCTTGAATACTCTGAAGTGATTCAGAGGAGTCTGTATTCGTGTGTGAGAAGGGTGATGTTACCCTATTTTACTTCAGTTTTCCATGTTTATCATCTGTGGTATCATACTCCTTATGTCATGCTCATGTGGTAACAGGTAACAAAATTATGTATCCAGTTAGAAGATTTTGTATTTCAGAGTTTGCCAACATGACTTTCTCTTTATAGGTGCTTGTTTCATTCAGGGGGTAAAATAACTCTGGGTGACTAATGCTGTAGAAATCAATGATGAGATGAGACACAATGAATCCCATCCACCATACAAGGTTGAATAAAACAACCTGGGTATAGGAAATCAAAAAAGCAATGGACTACCATGGCAGAGCACTGGGGTATTTCCTTTTGCACAGTGCAGAAATGCAGAGAAGGCACTGTTGGTATCATGATATGCAAACTGAGAGTGTGCACCCACAGAAATTGCCTGGGCACCCTTCAGAGTTGGTGCCACATGGGCCAAAGCATTTTCTAGTGAGTAGAGAAAATCTCTGTGGCATATACAAGAGTGGTGGGCAGAACATGTCAGTCCCAAAAGCCCCAAAAGAGTTTGTAACAGTTAAATTTCAACAATCTAAGCAAAATAACAGAGAAAAAAATAGAGAAGAAAAAAAAAAAAAAGTGGAAAAAAAAAAAAAAGTAGCAAAAACAAGGTCTCCTGCCAAACTTTGCCCAAGAGGAAAACTTCCCAAGAGTTGACCTGCAGAGGGAACCTTTTCATAGAATCATAGGATGTGTGGGGTTGGAAGGGACCTTTAAAGGACATCTAGTCCATCTCCTCCTGCAGTGCACAGGGACCTTTTAAACTAGATCAGATCACTCAGAGCCTCAACAAGCATGACCTTGAATGTCTCCAGGGATGGGCCCTCCATGACCTCTCTGGGTAACCTGTTCCAGTGCTTCACCACCCTCATTGTAAACAATATCTTCCTAATATCCAATCTAAATGTACCCTGTTCTAGTTTAAGACCACTGTCCCTTGTCCTATCACTACACGTCCTTGTAAACAGTCTCTCTCCAGCCTTCCTGTAGGCTTTTGTGTGGTTTAAGTTGGGAAAGGAAAGGCAGCGGAATTTGGTGGAAATAAGGTATGTTTTCCGCCATTCCAGTTGTCAGGTCTGTAGAGAGGGTCTGAAGAACAAGTGTGCTCAGGCTCGGGAAAGGGCTTCCGTTACCAGTTCAGGAGCAGGTTCTTAGCTGGTAGGGATCAGAGGCATTTATATTGGTGGAGGACTTACCCTGCTTTACTCAAGAACATAACTCCTTTTTCACTGGGCTTTTGCTTTCATTTCAAGCCTTTTATAAACGTCTCATCAAGTAGCTTATCCTCGTATGGCACAAGCGACACTTTGTGAGGTGTTTGGCAGTGCCTGCTAGATTAGAAAACTTATCGTTTCAACTATGATAGGAAGTGACAAGAAAATAGGCAGGATTTAATTTACACTGTTTTTAAAGACAGAAAATCTTTTTATTAAATTGGTGAGAAAAACAACAGAAGAGGATGATCAGCCTGACTTGAATTTCTGTGCAGTATTTTCTAAATAAAACCCCAACATTAATCCATGTCACAAACAACGGGAACTGATGACAAGCCTCATGAGGGAATCAATACAGTCAGTGCTTTCAATAAGGTCTTGGGAATACAATAATGATTCTTCAATGAATAAGAAGGTATGTGGGGCATAGAAGAGCGTGCCATGAAAAACAATAGAAAAGCAAAAGCAGTACTGTACTGGACTCAGAGAGTGAATAGCCCAAAACGTATTATCCTGAATTTATATTACCTGATAATGGATGGTCAGGCCAAAAATATCTTTCCTTTTTCTTTTCCTTCTTTCAGGCCCCTCCCCTGAGCTGAACGAATCAGAAATTCTGTGGATATGCTGCAAAGTTATTTGTTCCTGTATGGGTGCTTGCAGGGAAGCAGAGGGTCTCACTGAGCAGGAACTCCTCTGGCAGACATTCTTGCCCTGCAGAGTCCCATGGCACATGGCAATCAGCCAAAGAATGAGGTTGAAAAATGGGTTCCCCTTATTCCTGTTACAGACACTATTTACAGATTGTAGATGTTCTTATTAAGACAGTAACCCATCATCTGATGGGAGTTATCTGGATTAGGACAGACATTTCTAATGTTCTTGATTATTTCCTGAGAAGATAACTGTCTTTGAAAACAAGGGGAGAGGGTCTATTTCTCCAGGCTTCCTTCTCTTATAATCCTTAAAAGAAAGACAGAATAAGAAATGTGAGGAATTATGGATGTGTTGTCTGGTTGTGAGTTATGGTGGTACTGCTGACATAAGACACATATTTCTTTTCTCTCTGGCCTCTGCAGTAACATCTGCTCTAGAGGTTGAACACTGCTGAAGTCCAGTCAAATTTTATTATGTCCCTTTATCTTCTTTAATATTTTTCATGAGATTTCAGGTGACCATGTAGGTCTACAACTCAAAATGTAGCTTACTTCATAACCCTTTGAAGCTACAGGTCATATACACTTCTTTTGTTACCAGTGTATTGTTGGAGATCACTCTTCTCCAACACAGACTCCCAGTGGGAGTCCTTTGAGCCCAGCTCTAACTTGGTTTCTAATAAAATAATGGTACTGGAACAATATTTCAGCAGCAGAAGACAGAAAAGAGGTGTTGTAGTCTGGCTGATTAGTTTTATTTATAAAATAATAGTGCTAACACATGGGATGGGCTTTTAATTAAAAATCCTACACATTCAGGAGCTCAGTGTATTTGGAATTCTGGATCTTTAAGAATTTGTTGTACATTAAGGGAACTGTTTAGGTTTAAATAGGAGGAAAAAATATTACAGTTTTAGTATGTGTCAAATGTCAGTATTCCCTTGCATTTTTTTATTTACGAGAAATGGCACAACTATTTTGAGATCCTATGAAAATGAATTAAAAATTATGCAGGTTTGGAAATACTAATGGTTACTTGCAGTTTCTGTGAACTTTATTTGTTTGCTTGTTCACTTCAATTTTTCTGGATGTCTGGAATGTAAATGTTTATGCTTGTTTGGAACACACAAATGAACCATAAGGGTAAATCAATAGATTTTAATATATAGGGTAGAAGAAGCTGAGCAGAAGGGTAGTATTAGGAAAGAGAACAAGACAAACTCAGAACTTTTGCTGTACGTTAGCCAGACACAAAAAGGACTTAGTGTCTACTGAAGATACTGATTTCAGTACACATTGATTCAAGCCTGGAAACACTTGATTTGATACTAAAGAAATTTAGCACAAAAGCTCATTAGGAATTTTTTACTTTCTCAAGAGCAGTCAAACACGTGAGAGGTGATTTTTTAATTGGCTGGCAATATTATATGTCATACTTTTTGAAGGCCTGTCTTTGAGCCCAGCAAAGACCCAGCTCTTCTTCTCTCGAGTTAATGAATGAGCACAGCTGGATTTCCAATTCCACATGCACATTCAAGATGACAAACATGTTTCCTTTTTGCCATAGGAGAAAACTAACATCTTTCACAAGATCTTCTGAAAAGGCAGAGAGAGAACAGGTTGTGCTAAACGGGTACCAGCCTAGTGGTTCTGGCATCTCCAAGACTGTAGATAAAAGTGGCTGAAGTTTGCTGTGCCTGCCTAAGTAGCCACTGAAGCTGTACTCCACTTTTCAAACCCACTGGTTTATTGGTTCTTTTCAGGAAGAAAAAATTTGTCCATTCTACCCATCTTAGTAGCTGTTCTTCTTGACACAAAAAGATTATTTTAAAAAGGCCAACAATACTCTTCCTTTCCCATATTGCAAAGAGAGAAGGATTTCTTAGCTAGCTCTGTAATCCAACAGGCAGGGAACTTGCCCGTCCTGCAATAAATACAGATTCATTTTTCTCCATCATCTGCTTCTGAATTGTTTATACAAACTGTTAAAAACATTTTATCTGGGACAGCAGTGAGGTTTTTTTCCTCAGAATCGATGGAATGAAACAGAGTTAAGATTTTGTGGAAATGACACTTCTCAATCCTTATGCCCTTCGGCTCCCATCTCTCTCATGCAATCCACTTTCTTCTTCACCAGATGTAACCAAATAATCAATGTTTTGTCAGAATAACCCAAGGCAAAGTCATAGACCAAACTCAGTAAAACTATAGCATGGTAAAACTGAAATACTTGATCTTATTTGTATGTGTGTTCTTGCTGTTTGCTTGCTTGCTTTGATGTTAAATAAAACAAATGTGTATAGTTTTAGGGCAAAAAAAGCTTTAATGGAAAGGGTGGGTCTTACACCATTGCCCAAATTCAAAGGCACAGTTAAAAAAATCTTGATTGTTGGCTTCAGAAATATAAATGTCTCAGTAGAAATCAGAATTTAAAACAATATGGAGAGTCGAAATACTATAATTTGTAAAAAACATGTAAATAGGGCTTGTTCTGAGCATTTGACCTTCATGTCTGACTCACAGGGACCTTATTGCTGTCTTGAGAGGAACATCTTGAATTTCAAGCTTTGAAATACCCGTGCCTTAAAATAGCCCAGGGCATTTTTTTCCTCCAGACTCCCCAGAATTAGTACTAGACAGCTATTTTATGCCACCAGATTTGCCAGCTCATTCTCCGGTTTCTCAGTCAGTTTGTCAGTATTCCCAGAAACACCTGACACCAACTGAATCCCTGTGGGGAGGTCTGAATTGCCCAAACCTTCCTGTGCTCTTTTTGTAGAACGTCAGTTCTTTAGCATGAGTGTCTAGGGTTTCTGTGATGCAGAAGCAGGGACCCTCCTGCTGTTTCTATCATGAAAACCCCTGCTCTGACCATCCATCCTTTGCAGAACTTCATGCTTTATTTAGAAGATAGTCTTTTAACTGCTACATTTGTTTGAGAACTCATTTTGAAGCACTTGAGCCAGCCAGTCTGAAACACTGACTGGGCAGAGCTAATGAAGTAATGGGTCATCACCACACAACACACAGATTAGATTTTTATCTAGCGAAAAGTTCCTTATTTTTGCCATGGTCACTGTTGCCACAATGATTGCTCTGGGCAGTGGAACCCTCACCAGCCCTGACTGAGGAAAGAAAGTCTGTCCCCTAATATATGGACTGCATTAGATAAAAACAGTCTGTCCCCTAATATATGGACTGCATTAGATAAAAACACAAAGGTGCCACGCTGAGCAGTGAAAGTGGTCCCCCACAAGGTGGCTGAGTGTCCCGAGGGACCTAGGAGCCTGGTCCTCCAAAGCTGTCTGCACCCTCGGCCCCATGACAAGCAACTGCCTTTTCATACACCATTTCCAGATTTCTTAGCTCTCAGAGGCTGGTTATGCTTCAGCTTACTTTGGTGGCTGCGTTTCCTTCCCAAACTGTTCCACAGGATCATAGAATGGTTTGGGTTGAAAAGGACCTTAAAGACCATCTAGTTCCAAACCCCTTGCCATGGGCAAGGACATCTCCCACTGGACCAGGTTGCTCAAAAACCCCATCCAACCTGGCCCTGAACACTTCCAGGGAGGGGGCATCCACAGCCTCTCTGGAAAACCTGCTCCAGTGTCTCACCATCTTCACACTAAAGGATTTCTTCCTAATGTCTCACCTAAATCTACCCTTTTCCAGTTTGAAATCATTACCTCTTCTCCTATCGCTGCATGCCTCCTGAGAGCAGAGTAGAGGGGCAGAACCACCTCCTTTGACCTGCTGGCCACACTTCTTTTGATGCAGCCCAGGACACAGTTGGCTTTCTGGGCTGTGAGTGCACATTGCCAGTCCATGTTGAGCTTCTCATCAACATCCCCAACTCCTTCTCCTCATGGCTGTTCTCAATTCATTCTCCACCTAGACCTTACTAGTGCATGGGATTTCCTGAAATTTCATTCCTGTCATTATTTTTCCAAACACACTTCCCTCAGCTGCCTATATCTTCTGTTTTGTCCAGAGGATATGAAGTCACATGGTGTGAGCAACTCTTCTTGTTATTTTGGGAGATCAGTCATAGGCTACCAGCATTTACCAACTACTTGGAAACTATGGGCTATTTGGTGTAACTCACAGAGTAGATTGTCATTGAAAATGGGATTAACTGTAAGGATTCAGAGCTATCATCCTACAGTGTGTGACTCGAGAGCTTCCAAGTGAGAATTCCCTGTGAATAACAAAAGAGTAGACTTGAGAAGAGAACCAGGTTATCAGGTCCAGCCAACATGGGTTCAGGAAAGGAAGGTCCTGCTTTACCAATCTCACCTCCTTCTACAACTGGGTGTCCCACCTAGTGGATGAGGGGAAGTCTGTGGATGTGGTCTACCTCAACTTCAGCAAGGCCTTTCACACAGTCTCCCACAGCATCCTCCTGGAGAAGCCAGCAGTCCATGGCTTGGACAGGTACACCCTGTGCTGGGTTAAAAACTGGTTGGATGGCCAGGCCCAGAGAGTGATGGTGAATGGAGCTGCATCCAGCTGGTGTCTGGTGATCAGTGGTGTCCCCCAGGGATCAGCACTGGGACCAGTCCTATTCAACACCTTTATTGATGACCTGGACGTGGGGATTGAGTCCACACTCAGTAAGTTTGCAGATGACACCAAGCTGGGGGGGAATGTTGATCTGCTGGAGGGGAGGAAGAACCTGCAGGAGGACCTGGACAGGCTGGGTCAATGGGCCGAGGCCAATGGCATGAAATGGCTGGGCTTGATGATCTTAAAGGTCTTTTCCAGCCTTGGTGATTCTGTGACTCTGTGACTCTGTGATTCTGTGAAAAGTAGATGGAAAAATTTGTTACTCTTAAAAAATACGGGATTCCACACAGTTTATGCTATGCAAGTATAAGGAGCTTGATGGAGCAGCCAGCTGTGAATATGGAGCTGGAATATGTCATTCAGGAAAGTAAGGACTGGATCTAATTAAAAGAGCTGATAAAGGCATCATCCTTCTCATCCCCTTCCAGCTTTAGAACCTCTTGCAGGGAAGATGGCTCAAAACCTCTATTTTCAAGAAAACCCAAGGAGGAACTATTTTGCTCAGGCAGCACTGAAAGAGAGAGCTTTTGGAAAGTCTGCAGGGGCAGAAGGGTATTTTAATGCAATTTTCATGCCTTTTCAGTTTCCAGCTATGCAAAAAAATATGCAGTGCAAATCCACATGGCATGGCCTTCAGTGAGCAGCAGAATTGAAAACTGAGACTTTTAAAATTGTATAGTCTATGTGTATGTTTCTGCCAATAAGATGAGCTACTTTTGTATCAAGAGTAGCTGAAGGTTCTCAGAGTTCATAAACATCAGCAGGGACTCAGCAGAAAATGCTCCAGACACTTATTTTGAAAGCACCAGTCTCTAGAATCCTGCCTTTGTGTATTTTTGCAAAGATACTTTATACTCTTCCATGGATTCAAGGACTAGGAGAAAAATTATCCAAGGTGAATTGTTCTCTGCTCATTTAGGTTACCCCTCCCATGTTACCTCTATTCCTAGACACACCGTGTAACATCTCCTGAAGGGATGTGCAACTTGTAAAGCTCTTTGTTTATTTGTTGTGAAGCCTCCTAGGCTGCTGTGAAACCTTTTCCAGAAGTCTTTTATTCAAATAACACTACTTTTCCCTTCCTAACATGGAAGTGACTCATTTCTGCTTTATCTTCTCTGCATGTAAAAATACCTTCACAGGAGAAAATTTCTATATACTACTCAGCTCTGTGAAAGCAACTGATGTAACAACATAAACCATATTGAGTATCATCAATGGGGAGGAGAGAGAGTTCAGGGAACTAGTTCCCCAAACCTCCTAAGTGCTCAAAAGACCTACATTTAAAAGAACTTTGTTGAAGCCTTTAACTGTTGAAAATTGAGAACAAATTTAAAAAAAAAAAAAAGAGAGAGAATAAAGAAAAAAAAAAAAGAAACAAATATTGCATCAAATAATGCACATGCAGTGTAATTTAATGGAAAGAAAACAGTCCTAATAGGAAAATCTACATGTGTTATAAGTCCTTAAAACACAGGCCAGCATATTTGGAATAGATCTTGCATAAGCATTAAATTTTAAGCATGAAGTTGCAAGGTTTCATTTTACCCCCAAGTAAGAACTGCAGCCTGAGCTTGAGTGCAAGGACAAAAGAGCACTGCTTGAAGGCAAAGAGCTTCCTCTATCTAATCATCATTGTAGCTGTGGTAGTATACTAAATGCTCTATAAAATTACTTTGCAAATATAGAAACTAAAATATTTAACCTTGTCTCCAGACTAGCTCTAACTTTTAACCTCCATTTTGTACCCAGTGGTGAAGATACTCAGTGGTGAGTCCTTGCTGAGAAGGTGAAAGGCTTGTCCCCTCTACAGCTCCTTGTCTGTGGCCTCTGTCTACCTTATATAACCATAACTTAGATATTGTCTGAGCCAGAGTTTGCAAAAGTGTACTAGTGCTACCATATAATCTCTTCAACATGGCCTTCTCTAAACATGTGTTACCTGCTCTGTAGATCAGGAGCTGTCTCCCTGTGTGTGTGTACAGCCCCCAATGCCACAGGGCTCCTGGGTACCTCTGGTGATTTACAGTTGCTAAAACAGCTAAAAATAACCCGCTCAGGGTAGAACTCTGCTTCATTGTACCCAGCTGCATGCAGCTCAAGTGCCCAACCCGGGACCACAGGCTTCTTCAGGTTGCCTCAGGGTGAAAGGAGAGAGTGGGGCATCACCAGAGAGGAGCTCCAATCACCCTGCAGAGAGGTCTTGCTTATATAACACTGTAGGCCTGAGAACACCCAGCTTCCTGGCTTAGGTGCCTTGCTTAGCTGCTTAGCATCAAGGAATGAACCTGATCCTACACCTCCCATGGGGTAACCCCATGTGTCAGGACTTCTGCTGAAGTGGGAGTTTTTTCCCTGCAAGGTGGTGGTTCATTCTAGCATAAAAGAGGAAATTCAGTCATGGATTGGATCATATTTCAAAGTATTTTGACACAATGTTCACTATTTGTACAGGCTTTTGATGTGATTACTGAGTGCATGAAACATTTATTATAGCAACTAAGGAACTATGCTAAGAACAGACTGGAGGTTGAGCCCAAAAGCAGAGGAGGGTTGAGCAATATCTATTTGTCATGTCTGTGAACAGGCAAGTAATACAGCATAGTTTGCTAAGCTGCAATAATAGGTTCGTGTGGCTGAGAACGAGTTTAAGGTTGCTGTGAAAACTAAGAAGCAATCTGTGATGGTCATCCAAATGCAGCACTGCATGTTATTGAGCCAATGTCCTAAGTTAGAGTGAGGACGGGGCAAATGTAGGGTGTATGAGTTATTTCCCACCCACAGCATGATAATGAACCTCTTTAGCCATGTTTAGGTTAAAATTAGTGTTGTCAAAACTCTTTTAGTCCAATAAGAAACTCAACACACATCACTGAACCTGTGGGCTCCCAGCATGCTGGTGCAGCATCTCTGATCTGTGTGTTCTGTGGTTATAAGGGCCTTGTAGCATTAGACTTCTTTGGAGGAGAAAATTCACCATTACAGATAGTTACTTATCATTAAACTTTGCAAACTCAAAGTTTTAACAATAAAAAGAGCAAATATAAAAAAGCAAGTATCTGTCCAAATGCCGTTTTTGTTTTGTTTTGTTTTGTATTGTTTTGGTTTTTTCGTCTGGAATAGCTGTTTACCCTCACAAATGCACTTAGCCATAAAATTATCTTGCCAATGTTTTATAATATTACATGTATTTAAATTCATCCTGTATTTAATTTAGTTCTGCCCAGAACAACTATAAGTCATTGGAAAGGTACTTATACATGGGAAATATTTTGTATAATTAAAAAAGCCAACAATGCAAAACTCCCAAGTCCCCAGATCCCTTGCTGCTTAAAGCTAATTCCATGTCTTATGGTGAATATTTCCATGCTAGTAAACCATGACATCACCCTCAGAGAGCTGCAAATTAGCCAATTTTTCCCAAATGCTTCTTCCATAGAAGCTTGAACAGTGAGCCAATCAGTTATACTGCAGCTGGCATCATTAGCAGTAGCTGATGCCATTACCAGTGGGTACAGTTTTATAACCAACTTTCCATTTTTATTCTGAAGGGTACTGGCTTAATTTGCAATGATACATATTTCCCAGGAACAATCAAGTGCTAATTAGACAGTGGCACCACCAATAAAGAGTTTAAAGGAGCTGGTCTTGCTCTGCTGGTCCATTTACCTGTCCTTGTAGCCCGAAAGGTATTCTTGTTGCAGACAAGGGAATTCTTGTGCAGTGCAGAACACTGACTCCAAGGCAACAGGACAGATTTGTTTCAGCATCTTATATTAAAAAGTGATATTTATGTTTTACTTCTACCATTTTCCAAGATTGACCAGGTAGGTTACATGTTCAGAAAAATTCTCCTTCCAGACTTCCATTATACAGTCCTACATACTCTTCTATGCAGCTAGAAAATGGGGTTTGATATCTAAACTCAAACCAAAAGTTTGGTTCTGGTAAGGACTTTCACAGCATCTGGTGCCAGTTGCCTCAGAATAACAGATTAAAAATACTGAATAATACAGTCACAAGAAAACAGCCCTCTACAAGTCTGTGCTCATTATATATATGCACAATGTATATTAATAATCAGTGTTATTCTGTCACATAACTAATGGTTATATATAAAACCTCATCCATATAACTGCAGTCACTATTATCTTGTAAACTGATAATTCTGTTTTCAATTTCATGCAAGCCGTGGCCTTCGGAATAATTTGTGGGAATGTGTTCCCCTTTTAAATTATGCTTTGTATTTGAATGCATTTTATCTAGTTGATTTAAAATCTGTCACATTTTTGTTCTAAAATACAGTGACACCAAGATCTGGGTTGTAATGTTTGCAGGCTTTGAACTTAAAACTTTATCTTGCTGGTGAGCATTTTCACCATGTGGATGTTATGCAGAAGCATATAAACCACCACATACCACCATGTCTCTGGCCCCTTGCAGTTTGCTTGAGAGAGCTACTCCTGTTGGACTGTGTGAAACAAGCTCAAAGTCTCACTATGCCTCTGGGCTATGAGAAGAATGCTGGAGGAGCTGAGTGTGCTTTTCCTCCATCACTAAATATGCCTGCACTCATGGTGCTCAGGATGTGGCTTCCATATGGGAAGGGAGCTGGATGGAATGTGCCAAGATCTGGCCTTTGCACAGGTGGTGATGCCTGAGCTCTCCTGAATTTCCAGCTGACTGGAGAGAGGGGTTAGCCAATGCCACTTGATCATCCAGAGGTCATGTCTGGTGAGGAAATACTCACAGATGAATTCAGAGTAAGCCCTTGTGCAATTCTAGGCAATGTTTTTCAATTTAATTAATAAAACATTAAAAAAACCCGAAAAAGATAATGAAAGGCACTTCGGAGCAACTTTGGCTCACACGTTTCACAAAGTGTTTGTTAATTGATGCCATCTCAGTGGTGAGGTAGCATGAGCCACTTCAGACTGGAGTTATGTCACCTCTGAGGTACAACCCAGTGGCCACTGAAGCTCAGGTTGACAATACAGTGGCAGATTGAAAGGTACATCTTTAGAGCAAATTATCCTTTATTTTAAAATGGTTTAAAAATGCCTTCCAATCATTTGTTTCCAGAAGGAAAAATATAATTGCATGCTGTGACCTAATTTTCGGAAAATGTCTGTTCACTTTCCTTCCAAGCTTTCCTTATCTGCAGAGATGCCTTAAATCCAGAATGTTTGTGTCCAAATCACTGAAAAATATGAGGTTTAAACAACTTTTTTTTGTGTGTGTGTGTGTGTGTGTACCACTGATAGGCTCGTAGCAAACCGGAGAGCTGTTGCACAGTATTTTTCAACCCTTTTGCTCAGAAATGCAAGCAGAGTAATAACCCTTACATTTTATTTAGCTCCAATCAGTCCTTTGAGTCTTTTAAAATAAAGGTGCTTCATGCTTTACACTGTATTTTAAGAGACCTATTCTCAGTTTCTGCCTCTTCTCCTGCTACCCCTTAAATTCTTTTGCTGCTTATGTAAAATAATAATTCTTCGGTACCTTTTTACACCCCTACAGAGAGTTTGAAATTCTCTTAGTAAAAACCCCAAAACTAAAGCATGATTAATTCTGTAATAGAAATACAACAAGGCTAAGTGTTAATCTGCCAAACTGTCACCTTTAGCCTTCTCTCTGTGTGCTTCTTCTGCTATAGGGTCTTTGAAAGCAGAACAACGCCTTCCAGTGTGTTCATTCAGCATGTAATACAATGAGATATTGATCATCAGGAGTAATTCTGGGCACCAACATTCCAGCAGGGAGCTGCTAATGAAGGTCTTTCCCGAGCATCCTTTTTCATAGTGGTTCTACAGTCTGAGCAGAATTTTCTAACCTTCCAGTGCCCTCACACAGCTCATGAGTTGCACTGAGTCCTTCATGTTGGGGTAATCCAGACAGTTTCTTCTCCTGGCCTTGATTATTTCCTTTTTAGAGAGATTTTAATTTGTTGGGATCTGCCGGGAGGTCAGCATGCTTGCTCGCCTCTCGCAGAGGGGCAGGCAACTTAAGCACTGGCTTTTAGGGTGAGACACTTGTCTGGTACTCACTAATGTTCCTAATGAAAGCAGCCAACTCCCAATTAGAATTTATGAATACAAGGTTTATTAAAGGGATAAATAAATCAGTTTGGGGCAGGAGGTTCAAAAAGGGTCGTCAGGAAACAGTAGTAGCAATAATAATAATAGAGAATAATGGAAAAACAACAATAATACTATACCAAGGTAATTTCAATTAACATCACCACCCCCCCAGCAATTTAAGGAATAACAATGACAGTACCAATAAGGAGAAGAAAAGGAATAGGAAAAGAGGAGATGAAGGGTGTACCTGACAGACTGTAAAAGGATTTGCAGAGACTAAGGAAGGAGCCAGGTAAATGGGTAAGGGAGAATTAGGGGCAAGTAAATGTTTGTTTTTACCCAAAAGCCTGAGATGGTCAGTTTTTTTTTAAAAAGCAAAACAACCCATGCATAATAAGTGAGGAGGAAGGGCAAGCAATTACTTCCAAAGTCTGGATGGGTGAGATGACCTCATGCTGGGCACAAATCTTCCAAAGCTCAGTATTCTCTTCAGCTTCTCTAGGTCTTAAAAGTGGTGACACAGCAATGGTGACCCAGGGAGCTACGCGGATCTTGTCTTTCTCTTTTCTTGTTTGAGACATCCCCAGGCTGCATTTAGATACAACTTTTTGGCCCTGACCCTCTTTCATGCACCTTTGAAAATAAAGGGCAAGGCCAATACCTGTCCCTATACTGATTATCTGCCTTGGTGAGACTAGCTCACACTGACTAGCATTTATTTGCTGATGCCCATAGCCTTGAAGGCCTTAAAGTTTACCCACGTCTGAACAAGGCTCACATTGCCTTTCTACTGCTGTCAAACTGCATATCTGAACTGTCACTATACATGGAGTGATGTGATCATGGTCCTGCTGGCTTGTGTAATTCTATCATGAGCCTTCCAGATATTTATCTTTATATATATATTTTAAATAAAGGTTTCAAACTATTTTTAGAGGTTTATTTTTTCTTAATACTAGTCCTGCAATTTTTGAGTGCAGTTTATGCCTTTAAAATAATCAATATCATGATGACCATGTTAATGAGAAAGATTCCATAGCTATAAATTAGAAGGAAAATAGGATTTTGATGATGAAGCAGAGGTTGTCTTAGTCCTCACGAGGTAGTTAATGTTCTGTTGTCTTGTAGTAAACAAAAAGCTCAAGGTAAATGTCATGTTGTCTGGATTGAACTGTGGGCACAGGGTGATGTGAAATTATTACAATCCCACGCACTCTAGATGGTGCAGGCGAGCAGGTGGGTTCACTTCTTCAGACATGATCTATCCATAACATAAAAAGCCAAGACAACTTTTAAGCAAATTTCCATCTTCGAGTACACTGTCTGAAATTATTGTAGGAAGGAAAAGAGTATGAGGCTGGAATTGCAGTTTCTTTCTCCAATGCTATAGCTGGAACACTGAAAAAGTTGCCTCATGAAAAGAGATCCTGAAAAGCAGAGGTGACAGAGGCCTTGATTGTCTATTAAATACATACTATACAAGCCCAGGAAATCAATTAATCAATCGATCAACCAATCAATCAATCAATCAATCAATCCAAACCGAAGTTCTTTGTCTTGCATCCTGTTCCCTGGCTTGTTCCAATAAAACAGAATTGCTGCCTTTGATGTATTGGTTGGAATTTTGCAAGACCTCATCTCGACTTTGTAGGTTTGTTTTAGTAAGTAACCATTCATAAGATTTTACTGGATAAAACTTGCAGTGGCTGGCAGTAAAACTGGCTGTCAATTAACAGGTCAATATCCCATGAAATTGCCAGTTTAACTGTGATATTGTGGAAAAAAAGCCGATTTCTAGTGTGGGGAATTGGCTCCATTCTCAAATACCAGAACAGAAAGTGGTCAATTTCCAGAATTCACAAGGAAAGGACAGAGGGATTTGGCTCCTTGGCATAGACTTGGTTATAAACTGCATATGAGTCAGAATTTCCAGAACAATAAGACAAAAAACACAGAATGCACGTAGTGTTGTTGACAGAAAAAGCTCTAGGAAAATATTTTCTGAACCCAGTTGTCCTGACGATCACCATGATTCTGCGACACAGGGAAAGGCAAATGCATATACAGAGCAGTGTAAGTGAGTGAGAGCTCAGGACTAGGGTTGTTTAGCCTGGAGAAAAGGAGGCTGAGAGGAGACCTTATCACCCTCTACAGCTACCTGAAAGGAGGGTGTAGCCAGGTGAGGTTGGTCTCTTCTCCCCAATAACAAGCAATTGGACAAAAGGAAATGGACTCAAGTTGTACCAGGGGAGGTTTAAATTGGATAGTAGAAGAAACTTCTTCACTGTAAGGCTGATAAAACACTGGAAAAGGTTGCCCAGGGAAGTGGTTGAATGACCACTCCTGGAGGTATTTAAAAATTGCATAGATGTGGTGCTTAGGAATATTGTTTAGCACTGGTCTTGTTAGAGTTGGGTTCATGATCTTAAAGATCTCCAACCAGAATGATTCTGTGATTCTGTGTGACATTGTTCTTCCCCTGTTGCAAACCCTTCTGCACCTACCCCAGCACACAGAAATGAAAATAGTTGTGAAAAGGTGGTTAGAAGAAAGGCATTAAAAACAGCCATTCTCTGCAAGATGTTGTTTGTAACAGTCACTCAAAAAGTAACTGGCAACTTCGTGTTATTTGCATGTTGCTTTTTGCATTATGAATTTCCACTCTGGCTTCTCTTT
>NW_009953495.1:53750-61391 GCF_000747805.2 Chaetura pelagica | reverse complement strand
CTTTCCCTTGGTGATGTAGCAAATGTCTAGCCTTAGGACAGTTACCAGTCAAAGCACACGAGTCCAGGGTTGAGGGAGTCACTGCTGCTGAGGTCTTGACCTGTCACACACTTTGTGAGTTCTGAACCATGTTTCTCAGTGTATTGTCAGGCTCTGCTGGATTGTAGAATTCAGCCCTGTGCTTTTGCTCTGCTACTATTTATTCCCCGTTCTAGTTAATCCTCCTTTAACTTGGAACAGAATCTGCAGCTTGAATCATTAAGGCTGTCCATCCTTATCCATCCTCCACCTGTCTGATCTGAAAGACCAAAGAAATAGGGTGAGAATTTCCAGCTATGAGGAATTGCAGAAGACAATGCTGAGAAGTTTTCACTTAGAAAACATGAATACCAACAGTTCAGATTCTGTAATGAAAATCAGATTGTAGGCAAGGATGTCCTTCGAAGCAAAACAGGACTTTTCTGATTCAGCAAAGATGAGGAATATCCCTGCACTTAAGGAGACTGATAAATGGCCTCAGCCTCAGTTGATGGGTAGAGGCCCTTTCATAACAGGGCCACAAAGTACAGTGATGGTCACTGGCTCCTGCCACTGCTGTACCTCAGGAATGTACGTTCCCAGTAGGGTTATCACAAGATCTTCCAGATACTCTTCTAGCCTTCAAAGGACAGTGCTTCCAAATGCCTGACATGCTGCTAAAGATGTCTGGAGTGGGACTCTGCAATCCGCCCCTTCTGACAGCATCTCATGTTGCAACTGTGCTGCATATCAGGGTGAAGAGGCTGGGAGCCTGTTGGCACTGAGTTTTCCTCCAGGAATCTGTCAGTATAAATGGCATCAGGCTTACTCACAGCCAAACAGTTTATTTGTTACAAGGGACATGGAGACATGAACTTGCAATAGGAAATCAGTGCAAGTTCTGTCTAATGTCCCATTTTTACTTTCTGCAAGCTTCTTAGTGAATGTGTGCTGAGTCTGAGTGTTCTCTCACCCTCTGAGGGGGTCAGTTTGTGCTCTCTTTACCTACAAATCTTGATGCTCTCAGCCTTGAGCAGCTGTCAGTTTCCAGTTCCTTTTGTAGAAGCGCTACTGTAGCTGAACAATTTCTTCGCTCCCTACATTCTCTCTTCAAGAATGGTTTCATAACTATTGTCCTATCTATTGTATTAGTTCTGCTCTATAGATTGCCTTTGACATAACTCCATTGCACTCTGAGGAATGTGGTGGGCATGGATGTAGAACCACATTACAACATTATTCTTGGTCTGGTAGAAAATGGTAGAAAAAGATATTAAAACACTACCAAGCCACTATAAAGACTGCAGAGGCAGCATCTCATCCACAACAAAGATAAACCAAACAAGGACCACCTAAGTTGTAAGGCTGTGACTTGTTGAGCAGATACAAAGCAAAATATGACTGGCCTGGAAGGGGCAGAACCACAGTGCCAGAATCACATCTCAGATTGAGCAAATCCAAAAAACTCTGGATGGTGTAGGATTATGTCTGTGTCTGATGACAAATAATGGCTACAAATAGCACGACATAGGAGGTCTACCTGGGGTCACAAGACAAATTTCAGGGACGCAGATATTACAGAACATGTAGGTGGCTCCTATTATCAGACTTTAAAGGGAATCAACAATGTGTTGGTTTGTTTGAGAGTCTCAAACAAATACGCACAGAAGGGCTGAGGCAGCTGAGACCTAGTGCATGGCACAGCCAAGGATATTTTCAATGCTGCTTTTAACAGTGGTATTGGAACCCCCAGAGGGAGACATGCTGCTTTACCCAACATTTAAGGAAGGCTTACAGAGTAATTTACCATTGCTTTCTTTACTATTGTGCGTTTAACTTCCCTATTATGATCATTATTCAAACACGAAGCTTAGGAAAGCAAATGGGGAGATGTGCTCTTGGAAAAGCTCATGAACAGTGCCCTGACTGCTGGCAGTTTTGTTCTGCAATTGGTCTTTGTCAGAAGCTCATGTGGATCAACAGAATAAATGCGTGGTCACCACCCTCCTACTGCATGCCAGAGAGGTCTCCTGGCTGTTTTCCCTGACTGTTTCATCAGTTCAGCTAGCTTTTTCTTTCAGGCTATGCTGGATGCCACATAATGGTGTGACTAATTGAAAGTTGTTTCTTTCCCTCTTCCTCCTCCAGATCTCTTGATTAATATTTTGTTGTATACCTTAATTAGCACACTTCTGGCTTCTGGCTGCTTGTATCTCTTAGAGCTTTCTGAAGAGACACTAGTAAAACTTTGCACATTGTATTATGACATATATTGCAGATGCAAACTCCATACCAGATTTGTAATTGTATCATTCCCACAGAATTCTATTAAAAACCCAGCATGACACAGCAGATAGTGGAAAGGGGAATGGGTTCCTTCCTATATGCATGGAATTAATTCTGGTAAATCCCATCCTAATCATGTTACAAGGTTAGACCATTAAAAGGAAATAGCAAATATTAGCCCTTCTAATACAGTTTGTTTTTTCCAGGGGCTTTATTTTAGTGGCTTGGTTTCTTGTCTACTGAATCATGGTCTCAAGTGGGGTTTACAGACAAAGACACAGGGGAAACCAGCTCTGCCATTAGTTTTCCCATGAAGAACATTTGTATTAGCTGTAAGAAACAGCCTTTATAATTTCTCTTAAAGAAGTTTCAGATGTCTTCAACTTCTGCTTTTGGCCTTACATGTGTGTGAATTTATCCCCATTGAGACCCAAGACATCTTCTCAATGGATGGAATGTTTCAAGTTTTACATAATTTTAAAGGGGGTTAGGAGGAAGATGGGGTCCCAAACTTGGCAATCTCCTGTACTCTCCTCAAAGGTAATAAAGCCTGCTGCAATTTTCTGCCTATTGATGTGAATAAGATGCGAAGGGGTTCCTTTGAGACTCTGTGAACATAGCTACATAACAGACTCCTCACTCTGCATACGTTTTGCTCTCTGTTGGGGGGCAGGACAAAACACCAGTACTACAAATTTATTTGATATAACCACTTTTCTTGACTCTAAATTATTGCTTTCACACTTTAGATTGCTAGTAAAAATTCACATTTTTGGGGTAAAGAGTAAGTTTGCTGTGTATTCTGTGGGGATCTGTCTATATAACTTCTGTTAATCTGGGAGTGAACTGATGCAGCTAAATCTCTCTGAGCAAATATGCCTCTGTTGTAAGCCAAGGCTTGGCAAATGAATTTCATTTTCACAAAATGGAGAAGGAAATGATGCAGAAAGACAATAAGCTAAGTCTACTGCTCTGGGTAGGTGATCCTTGAAGGATTACTTATTTATTTCATTTATAAGTTTGTAATAGAGTTGCAGGCTTTAAGCATGGCATCTCTTGCTTGGAACAGGGATAATGGGAACTAAGATTTTAACTGACAGCAACCACAATAATACAAACCATCTCCATTTATAAATGAAGAAAGGTATCAGTAAGTGAAGCAGGTGTGCACGTGTTCTTCCTGCTGAAAAAAGTCTGATTTTGAGAAAAGATGTTTGGATAGGGCACAATAATAATGTCTTTCTAGAAAGACAGTCCCTTTGTTTCTTATAAAAATGAAATAAAACAGGTGTGGAGTGGCAGATGGTTATTTCCTGTTATTAAAGCTTTAAGGGACAAATTAATGTCTGCTGTAACTCCATTGATTTCAACAGGGTCTCTATTGGCTTGAGAGAAATTACATTGCAGATGATTTGGACCATGGGCTCAGGAGGATAGGGGCCATTTAAGGTGCCATCTATGTGCAGCTTATGCATTTCACTGAACTGTCATGAGTTGTCTGTGTCTTTGGATATAACTTCACCACGTGGTTTTTTGTACTCCTAGTGTAGCAGTTTAGCACTATACTGTGGAGCACGATGCTTGGGTTTTGGAAATAGCATAGTGAACACAACTGGGATAAACAGCTCCAGTGTTGAAACAACATTAAAATCTAGCTGGGTTTGAAGCAAGTACAAATATTTCTGTGGAACTGCATAGTGCAGATGTACCCCAGGTCTCACAGTTGCCTTTTACAGTATTCTTACTTTCCTTTTTCTCTTGGGCATCCATTTAATAAAATAAATGGTTAAATTCTATGAACACTGGAGTCAATCCTACAACAGCAGACCAAAGGAGAAAGCAACTTTATCTTACCCCTGAAGCAGACAGCTGTGCTTCCACATCCTAGCCCCGCTCACCTGCACTGTCATGTTGCCTGGGAAGACTGGAAGGACTGGAAGGACTGGAAGGAAGAGCAGATGGAGGCTTTGGAGGAAGCAGAGACTCTCTGGCTGGTTAACATTCTTAAGAACAAAAAGTACTTCCTTTTGGGGGAAGAAGAATCTGTCTCACTGCTAACACTAAGGGTGGGATTATGCTAAATTCAAACGTGTCAAAATTCCACATCTAGTCTAAAACAATTATAATCTCTTCAGACAGTGAAGAGGCAAGCACCTTCTGTGCCTAATTTATTCCATCCTAAAGCTTGTGTCCAAGGAAAATGGACCAAAATGCTCTCTAGAGTCAGCCCTTCAACTCCATGGACTGTAGAGGGCACTGGCCTTTTCCACACTGGCTGTAAAAGAGAGATGAACACACATCAGTTTGAGCAAGGACTTTCCAGCTGGAATGTTATAAGCCTCTCAAATAAACTTTGAAATTATACAGTTTGTTCAAAACCAGTGAGAAAATGGATGCTGATATTTTCTGTACTTCATGCCTCTTTATGTCTACTCAACTGCCTATATTTTTATGACATTAAAAAGAGCCACCTGTGTGGCTCTTTTGATTGTTTTAGTTAAACCTACCCACCACTTTGAAGCACTCATATAAATCTAGCAGGTTTTTCCAACTGTGCTTAGCTATCAAATGTGGTTTTGGGTTTCTATACTTGCTCAAGGCACAGTAGGAAGGAATAGTGCTGGTCTAGATTGAAACTGTGCAACACTTCAGCCATCAAATACACAATAAATGTGAGACTTGGTCTCACACCTAGATGTGCAGCCTCCCACACTTAATTATTAGAACTATGTCCTTAGTTAGGAAAAAAATTGACAGTTGTTCAGCCATGAAAATCCATAGAAGGGAAAACATATTTGCAGTCCAATGATTAGAGTACAAGGGAGAGATGTGCATTTGAGTCATTTCACAGTAGAAGAAGGGGTTAAAGTGTTTTTATTGTTCATTTGATGGCTTATAAAATGGGAGCAGCTCCTTATTCAAATACACCTTAAAGAAAACAGTGAATCTTTATCAAGCTGTTGGAAGAAAGGCAACTATTTTCAGTGTAGATAGTATTCTCCAAATAGGGTGTTTCTGAAGGTGTGTTTGAAGCACTGTACCTTCTCTTACCAATTATTTTCCTTTTGTCTGTTGGGTTGTGCTGTGCTCTACTTGCTCTTCTTCACCAACACGCCTAGAACAATTAGGCCAGGTGTTATGTGGCCCAGTTTAAGAACCCTCCATCTCTTCACAATTCGTAATAAGGAATTTGGACTAGTGAGCCCCAGCACCAAAGACAGGCACCTACAAACAGCTCAGTCTCTCCCTCCAGAACAAACACCCTCAATTGACCTTCCCAAATATGAGTATGTTTTCTTCCAGCTGGTTTCAAGTGGCCAGTGCTGCAAATGCCCAAGCCAATGGTAATGACTCAGCAGTGCTGAACTGAACATGGCACAATCTTTCATGAGCAAAGAAGTACAGCCTGGGATATTCAGCCCTCAGTTGGCATAGAAAAAGTACAGCTATTGCTGCAGAGACAAAGACTGCCTCTGAATAGGGTCCTTCAGGCTGGATCCATGAGGGAACCTTGGCACCACACTGAGCATTTCCTACCCCACAACAGGCTGTCCATCACAGGCTAAAGGACCTATGCAGAATTGAATACCCTTGCCTAGGACTCCCAAAATCAGCATAGATGAATAAGAAGCCTCTGGATAGCCTGGGAAACACGGCAACTACAAGAATCTTGCCTCATCCCCAGCTCTCACAGTCAATTGACTACGTAGATCTGTTGTAGATACAGGGGCTTGTCACCTTCTGGGTTTCTCAGCTGTGAACTACATCTTAGAGTCTGCAGTTAAGCCCAGTCAACCTTGTCTCACAGAAGGCAGGGGCAAATGCATTACAGCTGGTGATCTGTTGACAATAAGACTTCTAGGATATGTTCAGAAATCCCACTCTGAGTAGTAATTCAAAGGAAGGTCTTAAATCCAGCTACCATCCCATCAGAGGGCAGTAATCACCAAGATCTAGGGAATTCCAAGCTGTCTTTCTCAAGCTCTTCTTCTGAACTCATGCTATCTTTTGTCTGATCATTAAATATTAAGAGAATACAGGGCATGAAGCTTATTTTCCTGTGAGCTGGGGAATTGATGCAAAGACTTTGCTGGTTGTATGTATGCCAACCAACCAGAATTTAAACTACTTCAGCACTGGTAACTGCTGAGCAGGGGTACTGAAGAACCACAGGGTTTGAGAGCTAACGTGCACCCACTGCAGCCTCATGCTCTACTAATCCCATTCTGCTGATGTTACAAGAAGTGCTGATGAAGGATCAGCTGCAAAGCTTTGACCATCAGGCAACAAGTAGGTCTCAGCACTGCAGGCTGAGGAGTTTGCTATAGTTGTCAAAATCTGGGGCTTTTTCCTCATGAAATTCAAATATCAGGGATGTTAAAATAAATTAGATGTTGAAAGGATTCCAGAGAAAAAGGATCCCAGGGTAAGAAGTTGTTCTCAGTATCTCAGAGTGTTCGTGTTTTGGTTTCTAATCAATTTTGTTGTGCTATTTATTAAACATTTTAGGATATTGGGGTGATTTATTTGGGAACACCAGTTGCCAGCCAATTACTTCTGAGTGAGATAGTGAGGAGATTAAGGACAAAAAGCCAATGCCTTTTACCACAGGGCTTTGAAGGGCCATCTGCCATCAGAGGTGAGATACTCACTTCAGTGAAGAGGTGGGACTTTACAAAATAAACTCCAGGAGAAAGCTTTGTGCTGCTTCTACCACTTCTTTGGGTGTTCTGGGCATGGCCCATGATGCACTCCAGGGTGCAGACAGTGGGGCTGAATGAGGTCAGACCAGTCTCCACATCTGCCTTTCAGCACAAGCAGTCAGCCACTGCTAGGATCTCTAATGCCCCAGCCCAATGAGGGAATAAACCTCAATGTAATGTGGGTATCAACCTATCTTGGCTGTAGATCTGCCCAGATACGAGGCCAAAAAATCTCACAACTATATATATTTTTTTTTGTACAAGACAGCACAGTGCTGCCTTCTGTCAATAATATAGGCTATCCCATATGTGAAGGACCGGGTATTTCCTTACACGAACATGAAATGTCCTTTGAGTCAGCCGACAAAACTGAATTAACACGGCATCTCCACACAGCGCTGAACCCCCTCTGTGTGTATGGGGGGGGGGAGCAGCTGCTGCAGGGGAGGAGCCGTGGCCGGAAGCAGGGGCAGGACTAGGTCCCGTCTGATTGGCTGAAAAGCCCGGAAATGCAAAACTGGCGCCGAAGAACCCCTGAGAGAGGCAGCGCGACACGCCCCTCTCTCTCTCTCTCTCTCTCGCTCTCTCCTCGTGTGTGCGAGGCGGTCGTCTACACCCGCAGCCTGCCGCCGCC
>NW_009953495.1:23549-53270 GCF_000747805.2 Chaetura pelagica | reverse complement strand
AGGAATGCCAATGTGTGTTTCAGATTGTATGTGTGAAAATATGAAAGGGAGCTCCTAATAGAATAGCGTGTTTTAACCTGTGTGACCTTCTTTATAACCAAAGGGTGTTTATCTGGTTATAATGAACAACTTAATGTCTATGGTTTGGTCTACTTTGGAGATAATGAGAAGTGAGGAAAGTTATGATTCCTCTTTCATTTCAGTAATTGCTTGCAATATGCCTAATTAGACCTGGTAAAAATCAGGAACATAAACCACAGAAGGAGTTTAACCTATCTTGAATTTGCTTGCCTTGGAAATAGTGCAATTGTGGGCAAATAGAGATATGTGCAAGCAAAAATATCTTTACCTACCTTAGCTTTCTTGAATAACTTATTTGAGCAGAGAAAAAAATAAGAAATTCCCTTTCCCTTTGCCACTTGAAAATAACTCTGGGAATCAGAATAGATCTTGATTATCCACTTCCTCACAGCAACTTGGTGCTTTGCTGAAGCCCTTGTTACTGTTCAGAAATGTTGGAGGTAAAGCCATGAGCTACTGCCTGAATGAGCTGTATGTAATACACAGTGGTTACATATAGCTTGGGGAAAACTCATAAGTCATTAAGTAGTTGGTATTCAAAAACAAATAAACAAGCACAACAAATTCTTTATTCAGCCTGGACACCTGCAGTTATGTATGTTTTTTCAGAACCAGTAAAGAATTTAGTTATTGATGTTGCCTGTTTGTTTCTTATTTCACTCAAACATCTGGCCTGAATGTAACGCACTTTGCCATTGCCATCAGACTGCCAGCAATCAAAGCAAATGCAAACCACAGGAATAAAAGATGTGGGAATCTGACACTTACTTGGACCAAGTTTTCAACTCAGGAGTTCAAAGTTTGGAAAAAAACAGGTCTTGATTCATATTTCAGGATTGTGGGCGTACCACTGGCTAAAATATAAAGTTTTCAAACTGAGGAATGACATTATGTTGCCCATTTAACATAGCAAGGGGTTAAGTGGCACAAGGAGGCCACTGCAGTGTAGGTATTTGCCTTACAGGGCCCTGCAGGGAGGAAGAAGGGAATATTAGAACAGGTAGAAAACAAGTTGTTCTTGGCTTGCTCAGGCCTTTAACATTAAAAAATGCCATGAGGTGACTAACCTTAAGACAAGCTTGTTTTCAAAATCGTTAGAGTCTACAGATTTTGCAAGTCAGGCCATCAGAGGCACATTTCCATTGCTGGTGAAGCACAAACCAAAACTTAAATGCAAACTCTCAGGTTTGTATCTAAAAGTGGCCTAAGCCTGACTTCTAGTGTGGAACAGCCCAGGCTCTCATCCATGAACAGCCCAGGCTCTCATCCATACCACCTGGATGACACCTGAGGAGTCAGAGCCTAGGCCACAGTATGTGGCTAAGTCCAAGACCTTGTTACAAGGAAAAAATGGATCAGGAGGACTGCTGTGGTGAAGAAGAAATTTTTGCACGTGCTGGCCTTTGCAGAGAAGGCTTTCCTGAAAACTCTCTTGAAATTACCTCAAAATGCAGACACTGAAAATCACTGGTAATTTTGCGACAATTTGGCTTCATTCACATCTTCCATAGAAAACATGAGTTGGAGATTGCAGGCTAATGAGGGGATAGAAATTAGAGAATCACAGAATCATAGAATTGTTAAGGTTGGAAGGGACCTCAAAGATCAAGTTCCAACCCCCCTGCCATGAGCAGGGAACCCTACCACTAGATCAGGTTGCAAAAACCTCATCCAACCTGGCCTTAGAAACCTTCAGGGATGGGGCATCAACAATGGGCAACCCATTCCAATTCCTCACCACCCTTATAGTGATGAATTGCTTCCTAATATCTAACCTAAATCTCCCCTCTCTCAGTTTAAAACGATTACTCCTTGTCCTATCACTATCTTCTCCGATGCCTCCCCAGCTTTCCTGTAGCCTCTTCAGGTACTGGAAGGCTGCTATAAGGTCTCCCCAGAGCCTTCTCTTCTCCAGGCTGGACAACCTCAACTGTCTCACCCTGACTCTGTAGCACAGGTGCTCCAGCCCTTTGATCATCTTGGTGGCCCTTCTCTGGGGGCCACAATTGATGTAATCTTTCCGTTGCTAGGTCCTGTGTAACTTTTACTCTCTTCTTCAGGACAGTTTTGCTACTGCAAACCATGGGTTATGACAAATAGACTGAACTGCACTGTCTGCCTTTCTGAGATATGGGGAGTAACATAAATTATGATGGCTTCTTTATGGTCATGCAAACCTCGGCATCATAAAAACAGGATAAATGTCACCTTCTGCTGCAAAGATTTTCCCTCCATATCTCTACGATGCACTGCCATAGCACCACAATAAAGGAAATGCAGAGCTATTTCCTAACTCTTATATGCCTAGTTCATTGAAGTATTGCACTAATAATTCCATATGAATACCTCCTTTCCAAGAGCTACACAGGAGTCAGTAAGTGGAAGCTAATACTACTCTCGTTTAAAAAACCAATTTTTGCATTTGGCCTGTTTTGATCTGAGACACCAAAATATCTTTTGAGAAAAGTTTTCTGAAAGCTTTTTCCAGAAAGATGCATTTCAATATTTATCCATTTCTTTTCTATCACCTCAACATTTTTTTGCAAAGCTTTTTCCAATCAGATCAACATAATGATTATGAAAATCACCCAGAACATCTTTTTGATCTTAAAAGCTTTGATCTAATTTTAGTTTTTCCTTGCACATGTTCTGAAACAATTGCCTGATGATGGCATGCAACATGCATTTTTCCTGCAAATAAATTTTGCCTTACTTAGACACTGAATTAGTAATCTGCAGGTGAGTTAACAGCTCTCTGGTAAAGCCTACACTGTTTTCCTTACTGTGAAATGTTTGTTTCAGCTAGGCATTGGGACAAAATCCTTCACAGTCAGAATGATGAAGCACTGAAAGAGGGATCTAAGGAAGCTGTGGAAATCTGCACCCTTGGTAGTTTCCAAAACTTTACTGGACAGGGTCCTGAGCAGCCTGTTTTAACTTTTCGACTTGCCCTGCCTAGAGCCAGGGCGCAGACTAGATGACTTCAGAGGCTCCTTCCAAACTGCCTTATTCTGTGAGTCTATATCACCCACACAAGATTTTCTGTGACCTCTCTGACTACTTTGGAAAGAAAAAAAAAGGGGGGGTGCGGTGGGGGAGTGGGAATACATCATGCATAAAACTTCACATTTTATACCAAAGTTAACATATTTTTTTCTCAGTAAGAGCAAGTGTTCAGAGTCAGGTTGGATGGGGCTCTGAGTTGCCTGATCTAGTAGGTGTCCCTGCCCATGCAGGGGAGTTGGAACTAGATGATCTTTAAGGTCCCTTCCAACCCAAACCTTTCTATGATTCTATGATTCTGTCACTACCAGAGTGTACAGATTTCTGGAAGGCATTATGAATAGTAGCTTAAAATGCACCTTGGGCACCCACCCTCAATACATGTACCTTCTGTGTGCATTCTATTGGCTAAACAAATGGAGTAGCAGCTTTGGCAATGTGACCTGTCATTAAAGGCTTCTTTTAGGATCTATAATACAGTCTTTAGGTAAAACCCAATTTGCATTGTGTTCTGTAATGAGTTTTCCAGGTATTCACAAAGTAAGAGCTTCCAACTTGAAAGCTGACTAAGTTACTTAAACATCTTCTTGGGACTGCATAACTACTGATGGAATACCATTGTCAATTCCAGGATATCTTCAAAGACTTAATCAACTCTGCAGGTATCTTTGAGCTAGTCTTTGCAGATGTCATGACCAGTCTGTTGCACAAGAACTGAGCCCCATTTTTCCCTTAGCAAGATGAAGTCCTGTTCAAACCTGAGGAAGATATCCCTTTTCCCACTTGTGCCACTTTATACAGAGCCAAGACTTCACCTCAAAAGGGAACAGACTCCGTTTTGATTCTGCTTTCCTGCTCCCATCATGTAGGCTCTGTGGGAAGGGCTAGGTAAGAGCTGAGGGTGGAGATAATGAGAGATGGGATTTGGAGATGGGTATCCTTGTCTCTGGGGCATTACCAGCTTCAGGAGGCATTTAATCACTCTTCAGGTCTCAACCTTTCCAAGTTGCCTATACAAAGAGCACAGTTAGGCAAGCCAAAGTTAGAGGGAATTAATTTTTCCTCTAATTTCCTGGGCCAAAGGGCAAGCTGAGAAGGTTTCTTTTCTTTCTGTCTACGCCAACTAACCTTTATTGGTAGAAAAGAGCTACTGATTTCAGGGCCTTGTCTGCTCTTCTGAGGAGTCACTACCCTACAAGGAACTGCCCATGGATGTTCACTTACAATGAACTACAACCAGACTAGAGTATATCCACATTTAGATGAAAACTCAAAATTTTAGGTATGACCTTTTTACTTACATGAACAGTTGCACCCAAGAGCTTTTCCCCAGCTGGCTGCCCCAGCACCAGTTGGTATCCTGTGCTGGCTTTAGGGTGGCACTGGTCAGCATTACTTTGGAGCATGATGGACTCCCTCATGGGTTTGACTTTCCTTGTCTGTTTTATAGGACACTAAGCTGAAACCTTTCAAAATAAAAGTGCTTGGGGATGAATAAACAAACCTGTCCTAGCTTCCCAGGATGTCAGGGCCCTGCAGCAGGGATGCATTCCCTGGTGGCTGAAGTGTTACTGCAGATAACAGTCATGTTGGTTTGTGCTGCGTGGCAGGCAGTGATTTTCAGCTGATGTAAGGCAGCAAGCTTAAATATTATCTTAACTGGAAAAGAGTTAATTTGGTTGCTGGGTTTAGGAGCGGGATTTACAGGCTGCCAGGTCACAAGGAGAGATGTTTTCAAGGGGTTCCCTGTCAGAAATGTAAATGTTGGCACACCAGGCTGACAGTGGTCATGGCATCCCCTGTGTGTGAGTAAATATCAAGAAAAACATTCCCTCTACTACTGCACGGAGCACTTTAACAAAGGTTAGAAGTCACTGGGACATCAAACAGCTGCTTTCAATGGCCTGTAGTTGATGGCTAAGCTGGGCTCTGTCCCCAGGAATCCTCACACTTCAGGAGATAAAATGATGCTATTTTGCTCTCAGCAAAGCCCTAGATTGCTCTTCCTTCAAGTCTTGTATGAGAACATGGAGCAGTGTGTGAAAACATCAGCTCTCTTTAGGTTGAGAAAGAGCTTCTTAGCAGTGAAGGAAAATGTGTGCTTTGGCTAAAGCAGCATCATACCATTCATCTGAAACCCTTCAGTGCCAAGACAGTAGGAGAGAAGCAGCACCAGCCAAATCATAATTTTCTCCCTACTCAATGTTTTGAGCCCAAAGGAAACCCTCTCTTGTAAATGCAACAATTACCATATAAAATGCTCAGTGATATCCAATTATAATTACATGCTTATTCATTACAGCAAATAAAAAGGTGCAGAAATGTTTAATTCTTTTATTTTTTTTTAATTTTTTTTTAAAATGCTCAATTTCACCATGGATGTGTCCCAGAAATCCATTGACAACTCAGAGAATTCAGCCAGAAAAAGCTCTAGAGTGGCGTGACAAGAAGAATCATAGTTACTTTAGGCTTCAAAGTTTCAAACTCTGGGCAAGTTCATTTCTGTAGACTTTTTTTTTTGTAAGAAAGGGTAATAAGCTTTTTTGCTCCTAACTGCTCCTGCACAAGGGGAGTTTGTCCCAGTTTCACTGGGGGAGAGAATAGCTCTCAGGCAGCACAAAGGAATTGTGCTAATAACAGCAATTATACAGAATATTGGAAATAGCAGAGTAGAGAACGCTCATCTTGTAATTTCCAGAGTGTGCTGTATGTGTCTGACTTGCGGCAAAGCTCAGATCTCTGTGAAGGAGTTGGGAGGTGACGCAGAAAGCTTCTTGAGGAGTCAGCCAGAGTATGTGAAGGCAGTGGCACTCAGCTACAACTTTCTTCAAAACAGTAAATTTCTATCAGTCTTTTTTGTTTGGTACACAGCAAGGATGCTGGGAAACGGAGCAGTGGGAAACATTACTCTGTGTTCTTAGGCGTGTTGCTGAAGTCAGTGAGTAAAGCCTGATTCAGGGCTGATGTTTCATATTACTTGTTAACTGGACAAACTGTCTTTACTAAATTACAAGCTCTTTTCATTAGATGTCCCTTTCCTGCCATATAGAAAAATGCTTTCTCTAACTTCTCAATCCTTTATTTTTCCTTCTGATTTTTTTTTTGTTGTTGTTGCTGTTGTTGTTTAATTCATGATCCAACGTAGACACCCTTAATCTCACAGGGCCAAAATGAACTTTGCTCTGGCATGTGTAAAGCAGCAAAACATTAACTGGTGGGAGAGTTTTTTGCTGGAATTTCCCCAGTATTTCTGCTGAGCAACGTGGAGGCGGGCAGACTGCTCTCTGCCTCCTGCCTCTGTTCTTTTTCCCTGTCACATTTCATACTGGTGTGTGAGCTGCTGAGGCATCAGAGCAGCCAGATCACCTGCAGTCTCCTTTTGTCTTTTCTTGAGCTCTTCATTTGGCAATGTGGGCTCTCAGGGCTCCCCAGATGACCTAAGTTCTCCATCTCCAGGGTGCTCTGTGCTACACTGGTCCTAGATCCATGCTGGCTCTCCATCAACCCACTGGAAATCTGGGTTGAGAATGAAGAAAACAAGTTCTTCTGGAATTTTTCTGTAGCTTATCAGTCCAAACCACCTCATAGTGTAGGTTTTAGGGGCTGCTTTTACTGTTCAGCTCAGCACATGTTGGGTGATGGTTAAAATGCCAGAGCTGAATACATGTCATCTCAAGTTTTTATACTGAGAAAGAAAGGGACCAGATCAACATCATCTACTGTTCAGTTGCCCCCACGATAAATAAGTACTTTATATATATAGATACAAAATTGCTACTGTCTTCCAAACTTCAGAATATATAGAAATGAAAGCCTCTCATCTAGAAGTAAGGATCTCCATAGGTGAGTGGATCCAAAAGAGGATTTTGTTATTTGCAGTAATGTAAGGAGTTTGATCAATTTGGGGCTATAGATCTTTCACTTACAATTCTCCTATATTTATACTTCCATTAATAATCTCCTATATATGCCTTAAAAGCTTGAAAAAAGTGGCAGAATCTGGAGAAAGAAAATTTTAGTCACAAATGCGTGGGATCATTGTATTTGGTGCCCTGTACAGTCAGATGCCTTTCTGGATCTATTGTGTCCAAATACAGTCATGTGTTTCCTCAGGGTACAAGCTATATTCCACTTAGGTTGACAAACTGTGCATGCAAAATAGTTTAGGCACATAAGTACAGTTAATATTCCTGTGCTGTGGATCTAATTCTTGACTCTTGTAGATCAGAAAATCAGGGCAATTATGCTGTTTTATTCCAAGAATCAGGCTGTATTTAAAATTATGACAAACTCTGACACACGTTAGCCATTTCCCTGTGGTCTACACCTCAAAGTCCATCCTCTTGATGCAATAGCTATTTCTGAAGATACATCATTGCTCATCCTTCCATGAATTTTATCCATAACTGTTGTATTACAAAGTAAGAGAATAAATTTTATTCAGAATCTTCTCTATGTTAACCATTCTGCTGTCTTCATCATGAAATACTGCTTACCTAGGAACTTTACAGTAAAATGACAGTCATCATGATGACCATGAGCCAGCAATGTGCTGGCTAAGAAGGCTTGTGGCTAAGAAGGCCAGTGGTATCCTGGGACATATTAGAAAGGGGGTGGTTAATAGGTCAAGGGAGGTTCTCCTCCCCCTCTATTCTGCATTGGTGAGGCCACATCTGGAATATTGTGTCCAGTTCTGGGCCCCTCAGTTCAAGAAGGACAGGGAACTGCTTGAAAGAGTCCAGCACAGAGCCACAAAGATGATGAAGGGAGTGGAACATCTCCCTTATGAGGAAAGGCTGAGGGAGCTGGGTCTCTTTAGCTTGGAGAAGACTGAGGGATGACCTCATCAATGTTTAAAAATATGTAAGGGGTGAGTATCAGGACGATGGAGCCAGGCTTTTTTCAGTGCTGTCCAGTGATAGGACAAGGGGCAATGGGTGCAAACTGGAGCATAGGAGGTTCCATGTGAGTATCGGAAAAAAACTTCTTTCCTGTGAGAGTGACAGAGCCCTGGGACAGGCTGCCCAGAGAGGTTGTGGAGTCTCCTTCACTGGAGACATTCAAAACCCACCTGGACACGTTCCTGTGTGATGTGCTCTGGGTGACCCTGCTCTGGCAGGGGGGTTGGACTAGATGATCTTTCAAGGTCTCTTCCAACCCCTAGGATTCTGTGATTCCGTGATTCTGTGATCATCAGCACATTTACCAAGACTAAAACTATATTTAGTTGTGAGACTGACAGGGCCTAATGTAATGTATTTGTCCAAAACCCCAGAATCCAATCCAAACCTGTCCCTGAAGAATGAAATGGGGAATACACTAGGGATCTCGTGCCCTCCGTTAGGTGTCTTACATTAGAGGAGAGAATTTAAATTTTAGGTGCCCATGCTGTTCTTAGCATGTTTGCATGCAGACCTGGAGCCTTGGCACATCTTGCTGGTAATGTTATGCTACTGTAGACATAACAGTAAATGAGAGTAAATGAAAACAAACAAATAACTGTAGAAACACAGCAGGTTTTCTCCCTGTTGGACAGCTAACCAAATTTTGTTTTCACTGGTGTTGTTACCAGTAACTCCATTCTAGTCACAGTACTGGTTCTTGACACAGCTTCATATAATTATAAAAGAATCTGTCCAGTTCTCCAGGGTATCTTCAGATTCAGAGTTTTCAAAGGAATCAGGAGTTGTGATTATAATTTTCATACAATTTTCAACATGATATGTTATGTTCAATCTGATGAAACACTGCATCATTACAGTAGTGGGGAACAACATGACAAAATTATTTATTACATAGCCTACAAGTGACTGATTACTCTTACTATAGGGATTTGAATAAAAAAGAAAAATATCAAAAATTTTACAAGTAAATCAAACAGAAACTGACAGGTATAATTATTTTATACACTTGAAAGGAATTCAAAATTTCCACAGCAAAGGGTTCTACAAAGAGATGTTTTAAAAATAATGAAAAAAATAAATATTAAGAAATCTGCTTCTTAACATAGTAGCAGCTGGCATCCTGCAATCACCCTCTACACATTGGAGTCTGTGAATGTTACAGCCTGCTTACAGATAGTTTTATTGTGCAATTTGCATTTAATATTCTAGCATATTTTTATTTTTATATAGCAAAAGGAAGGGGTAAGCTCAGACTTCAAAGCTGGGCATTTGTCCTTGTGTGTGCAGGCACATGAGCATTAGAACAAAACATTCCTGGTCCTTCTAACAGACATCCAGACTGTTAGAAGACACAGGGCTAAAACTCAGAAAAGCTAGATGCTGTTCCTTCCAACTCCTGCATACTGCTGGGACTGTTTTCCCAAAAGAGAGTTAGATCCTGAGGGTGGTTTGACCTACCACTGCTTGTGGTTAAAGCTGGTTAATGTTACCTGCTTCCTGATTTCTGACATTCAGATATGTCTGGCACGAATAACAAATGCCACTGGAAACCTGTGCTATTCTACAGGAGCAGCTGGAGCAGATACCAAAGGCACCAAAAAGGTACCTTGTCTTTTCCTGGTCACCCTCATCCAGTAATTTCTTCCCATCAGTGAAGATCAAACCCGGATTGTCCTGCTTGGACTCTATGAACTGTAAAAGGCTCCTCAGAGAAAAGGATCAAAAAGATGGCAGTGCTGGGGGCTGGTGGGCAGCCAGGAGCTGAGGAATTGCAGCTATTCAAGGGTATCCTGAAGAATGTTTGCTGCAATTTCAGAAAAAAAGGAATTATACTTTTCAGAAATAGTATAAATTATGTTTATGTGTTACTTAGACCTTTCCATGTCTTGCTCATTACGTTGCAGAAATGAAGGATGCTTTGATTATATAGTGCTATGTCAGGTGCTTGCTCAAATACTATTTAATTAATATTAAGCTCCTGAAGTCTTTGAATTTGTGCTTTGACACTACCCACCCATCAAGAGTACTAGTTGGAGGGGAAATATAGCTCACACCAGTCATTTATTTTTATATAGCACCACTCAGCACAAGCTTCCTAATGTTCTTTTCTCTCATTAAAATCCAATCAACTAAAAGTATTCTTTATTAAGTGGCCCATGAAATAACTTTTCAGTTTTAGAACAAAAAGGTATGAAAGCTGTTGCCTGCTTGAAATACTTCCAAACAATGTACTCTGGAGAAAAGAGAGATGTGTATCTTCAACGCACTGGGGAGATCTTGAGAAAACAGCCCCCTCCCTGAAAGGATGACTGGTGTTTCATTGCCTCAGTACCTGATGCTCCTTTTCTACCTGGCCTTCTCCACATATATGCCTGCAGCTTTGGAAGAAGACCTTGAAAATAAAATATCACTTTATCAGATAAATGGAAGGGAGGAGGAGTATATTTAAAAATAAAAATAAAAAAGGAACATGAAAATAAGAGAAAATAAATGAGTCTTTGCTGATACCAGGTGCAGTGACAAACTACTTGTTCCAGGGAATGGTCTTGTCAGAAAACCTCTTTGCTACAAAGGAAAGGAGAGTGGAAATACAACTACAGTACCAGATGGAGTATTTGCAGTCTCATTTGTCAAATAGTCTTACTTGTTTTCACCTATCTAAAACATTCATTTAAACCTAAAACCCACTGTGGAATCGTGCAACACATCAACAGCTGGAAGCAGAGGTAGAACTTGCCTTGCTGTTGCTGGCATTTCACAGAGGTGCATTGCCACTTGTGTGGTCACACAGTGAACAGGACAATGGCATGGGGGCATTTTTCCTCTGCCTCCCCTAAACTGATCCCACTAAATGCCACTCTGTTTCCTTAAATCCCCTTTGAAACACTGATTGCAAAATAAAGGCATGTCCTGTTCTGTAGAAATGAGAGTTTTCATGTGTGTTTGTAGGACCAAAGTCACCCTTGTTCTGGACTGGATGAATTGACCTTGCTTTCCCTTCACACACTTTGGATGATTAAAGTCTTCTTCCTCATCTATCTGTCACCTAGTGGTATCGATGGAGAGATGTCACCTGGATTTCCAGTTTTTCAGCTGTGTTTCAATAAACAGCCCATAAGCCTGGTGCTGGCTCAGTTGCAGGAAGGAGAACGTGGCTGGTTCTACATGCCTGTCTGTGGACCAGCACCTGCCAGGCAGCCTGACAAACAAGGTCAATTATAAAAACCAGAAAAGCCTGTGCTGAAAAGGCCTGCTGCCACAGGGAGCAGCAATGGCATTCTAAATGCTGAGCAGTAAAGCTGATTTCTACCCTGTTTAAGAAGTTTAAGGCAGGTTAAGGAGATGAATATTCTGGGAGATGTTTCTTATTGGGATCTCTGACACTAGATCCATACAGCTGTTGCTAGTGCAATAGTCCTGCATCTTTCTTGTTTAAAAAAGCAGCATCCTGGCTAAACAATTATCTGGAAGAGGAAAGAGGAGTTCAGTTGGCACCATGCTTGCAACCTATTCCATTTTTAAATAAGGCAGCTCTATAGGACAATACCTGTATTACCGCAAGGAGCACATTGAGATAAATACCTTCTGGGATCCACCCTGTTTACATGTCTCATTATTTGACTATAGTTTATCCTTCATTTCAGATAAAAATATGCTTTTCATTGTATAACTAGCTTTCATTACCCCAGTCCTGCATACAGAAGTGTGACTGGAAGTTCAGGTGAAGGTCATGTCTGCCCAGAAACCTTCCTCCAGAGTACATAGTGCATGGAGTGCTGGGTCCAGTCTTGGGTTTCCCAGTGAAAGAAGGAGAGAGACATACTGGAGCAAGTCCAGAAAAGGGCCACAAAGATTCTAGTCCTGGTTTGAGCCAGGTCCTTGACAATTATGAAGGTACCGGAGGATTTCTCATATGAGAAGAGGCCAGGACTGTCTGAGTGGAGGAGAGGAAGCTCACGTGCATAAGATACCGCATGGATGGGTAAAGACGATGGAGCCAAACTCCTCTCAGTGGTATCCTGTGAAAGGCCAAGAGGCAATGGGCACAAATTAAAATGCAAGGAATTCCATCTAAACATACAAAAAACTTTTTACTGTGAGGGTGGTCAAGTACAGAATAGGTTGCCCAGAGAAGCTATAGAGTCCCCATTCTTAGAGATACTCAGATCCCAACTGGACACAGACCTGAGCAACCTGCCAGTCTAGCTGGCCCAGCTCTGAGCAAGGGGTTGGACTGGATGATCTCCAGCAGTCTCTCACAGCCTCAACCTTTCTTTGACTCTGTGGCTCTGAAATATTGAGCACACTAAATATTTGCAATGAATCCTACATGTGGGCCTGCTTTTTCCAGAACAGAAATATTTCTTCCGTAACTACATGGATCTCAACGAGACAGCCCAGAGTAGCTCCCTCCTCCAGACGTGTCTGACATCTGAGACATCTGAGCTCCCCGTGCTGATCTGCTTTGAGTTCTGCCCAGTGACAGAGCAGTGAGTTTTTCCTCTGGAAAAATTTCAAAGGGGCAAGTGGGCTAGAATAAAAAGAACTAGCATCACAGTCATGGCCTTGGCATTGACTTCTGTGCACCTCATTCAGCTGTTTTGCATCCCCAGGAAGGCTGCAGACATCCTGAGGTGGGCAATGGGCTCCTTCACCCTGCTGCATGTGTGGGCTGGTCAGCCCTCGCTAGGGAAAATTGAGAAGAAAACATGGTTTCCCATCTCTGTCAAACCATTCCTTTTCTAACCAGAGAAACCCCCCTAAGGATGAACAATTTCTTGGGAGATATTTGGGCACCCCTCTCTCAGGAAAGTTGCTGGGCATCAGGAACTTCAGTAGGTGCGGAGGGTGAAATTACAAGAACCTGCTCTCACTCCATGATTATGAGCATGGAGAAAAAGAAAGGAAAAGAGACACAAACACAGTTCAATCTTCCTTTTATTAGATCTTCTTTTTTTTTTTTTTTGCCAGGTTTTAAAGGCAAGAGCCTTAGAGCAAAGGAGGGAATGAGTCACTACAATAGCTTCTCATTAAACTAATGACAAGACATATAAACAGAAGGAGCTCACTTGGCTAATGTTCCTACCATCCACAACGTTAAGCCATAGGAAATGAAAGCAGAAAAAAAGCCATGCAGCATGTCTTGGACTGGGTGTTCAATTAACCTTAAACTGGAAATGTTAGCATTTGATTTGAAAACAACAGTTAGGCATATGCACCAGGTGCCCTGTAGGTGGATAGGGTAAAAAAGACGTAAAATCAAATATCAAGTTCTGTCCTTTGCACTTTTGAGTGAATATACATTGGGTAGCAGCATCTCTGTTGAACCACATTTCCAAAGGTGGTGAGTTCCTTGCTGTTCTCATTGCTCTCTTTTTAATACCAGGTCAATTCAGCTGTTCTTAAGGTATTTATCAGACAAAAGGATATGTTGTTGCTGAGTTTTCTTGCCAAAACTCTAACAGATGCTTCAACATTAATTGCTCCAAAACATAAAATTATCAGGTAGAGAGAGCTGGTATCTTATGCAATTACATAGAATTGTTGCTAGAAAATCTTGTTCTTAAGCAAATTCTTTGCTTAAAATGTAGGTGGCACTAATATTGCTGTGTTCATGCTTTTGTCAAGCATACCAGGAACCACCATTCACCATTTAAAATACAACGTCATAAAAAAAAATAAAAATGTTTCCAAATAATTATTGAAGGAGGAGTTTTCTTCAGCTCCATGACTAATGTAAATGTCTACTCTATAGTAGACACTTGTGTTCAGTACACTTAGTCCCTTCCCTCTCCCAGCCAGGTAGGGAAGAAGAGAGAGAAAAAGAAAGAGACTTGGCTGGATTGAAAACTAAACTACACAGCTTTAATTAAACTGTGATTTAAAGATGAAAGAATATATATATAATGATGTATATAATATATATATATGCTAAAAGAAATCATATACAAATATATACAAATACGTTCAGGTAAAACATTCTGTGCAAAAGCCTCTCGCCTCCCCCCACAGGCAGCAACTCCCACAGCATCTCCTGAGCTGCAAACAGTCTCAAAAAATCCTAGAGCCGTGGAAGAGAGAGCAAAGATATGAGGGTCAGGAGAGCTCAAGCCTGGGGGTTGACAGTGATGGATGGACAGAGTCCTCCCCGGACACCAGCCATGGAGGGAAGAGAAGGGAAGAAGCAGCAGGAAGGAAGTTATCTTCTGTGATCTCTGACCTTCCTCTGAGTTTACGTAGATATATGGAATGGGATATCTCTGGCCAGTTTTGCTGTCTGTCTAACTCAGCCTCCTACAGGGGAGTCATAGATCTCCCCATAGGGTCTGAGCTGGCAGAGTGAAGATGTGACCTTGAAGACCCAGCAGTTAGAAAAACATTCCACCGTTACCAGTCTTAGTTGGAACACTCTGTTACTAGTTAAAAGAAAGCTTACTGAAGGAAAAAAAAATCAGTAAAAGGAAAACTGGCTTCATCCTGGCTCAAGCCAGGACAGACAATATGTTCTTCAACTTTAAAATTATTTATATATGCACTGTTGTGAAAAGACAAGTTGGATCCAAAAGCTGTTTTTCAACATTGGTAATGTTTATCTAAGAAGAAAAATTCCCTAAGGTCAAAATGGCATTAATAATATTATGTGGGTTAAACTTCTTAAGGGGAATTCCACACAGGATTAACATTTAAAGTATACCTTTTAAATTCTGGATGTGTTATTTAAGGTGAATTTGCAAATGGACTGAAAAAACACATATTACACATATTCTTGATTTTTCATTAAATTCTCGTAGTGCTCTTAATAAGTGTGATCACTGGTATGAGACAATTTGTTCATGCATGTTATATCACATCTCCTGTTATTTATGAACAATATTTCCCCTGAAGCCTTTGAGGAATTGAAATGCCGGGATTGGAAATCTCCAGAATTCAACTGAAAAAAACCAATAATCTGAGCTACAAAACATACGAGGTTCATGTGTGTCTATGCTGAATCCTTACATTGACTCTTCAATCAAAATACACCTAGTGGACATGCAGGCCTGAGATGGTTCTTGGTTGAAATTTAGTACCATTTCACAGAACAAGCACAATCAAGTCAATTAATCAAATATTTGTGATGTAGTGGGTAAGGAAAAAAGCCCACCAATGTAACTGGATTTCACGTGAACCTGTCCAGAGGTAAATTCCAACAATGAAATTACAGAGTGGCCAGATCATCAAGTGAGGCAGCTCATCCAACAACACTCACATGTCACCATATTTGAATGGGGACGTGGCCTTCATAATGGAATAGGGCAAGAAACTATTTTCTCATTTTCTGAGCTTTGGAGTATTTTCAATTCTTCTGTCAAACTGGGACAAACACCAAGGACCTCAAAGGAATGTGAAAAAAAGGAACAAACAACCTGCTTCGCCAACAAATACAACTTTAGAGCATGGGCAATTACTTTTAGATGTTGAACTTTTAACTCAAAATCTTACTTTGACTGTAGTTACATTTCAGAAAGAAAGTGTTTCTGAAATGAAAAAGCAGAACATTTAATTTTGAAGACACTGGAGCAAGATATTAAACAAATGTAATTTTTTTATTTTTTATTTTTTACTTGGGAAATAATACTGAAAGCAACCTTTTGTCATAAAGAAAGTGTAGTTTTGACAAATTGGAATTTTCACACTAAAAAAAAAATGTTTCTTCTAAATCACATTCAGCTCTACACATCATCAGGATACACTGCAATGAACTGATTCTTGTGTGTTTACGTATGTGCGTTAGAAAAGAAACCAGCCAAGGGCTGACAGCCCGATGGCCTCCTATGATCTTTGTATGTCTTGCTGAGGAATTCTTAATGTGAAAAAACAAACAAAATGAAGACCAGCAAAAGGGTGTCTCACATTGTAATATTCCTTTCAAGGAGTTTCGAAAACGTTATTCTTCTTAACTCTGTCTGGAATATAACAGAAACAACTACCAGAAAAGTTCCCTATTAAATAGAGTCTGAGTTTTTCCCTTTATTTTTTTTTTTTTTCAAAATACATTTTAAATTACACACCTATTAGTAGGTGTATTTCATTTCTGGAAGATGGTACCACAACCTGAAGAACTATGAACTGAGTGAGAGCTTAATCAGCCATCTAAGTACTTGTAAATATCATTTGTAAGTATAATGAATTATTTCATTTTCTCCTTACTCATACCTCCATGCCCCCAGTAATTGCAGTGCTCAAGTGGAAATGGGAGCTGCATGTGGCCCTGTATCCCGACAGCAGTCAGTGAGTCACATCAGATTGCACAAGTGCCCAGGTGAGCAATCTCAGAGCGAGCTGGCTTCCATCTCATGCTGTTTGGCAAAACGTGGAATTCTTAGCGAAAGAGCGTCTGGATTGTTCTTGAAAATGAAACCTGGGGCCAAAAAATTTGCCAGCTTTCCACCCTGCTGACCTTGGAGCTCTGAGAAAGACATAAAAAATACCCCAAACAGAAATTTTAGAGCAACCTAAAAATAATGTTGATGAGGTGGTTTCATAATCACGAACTCTGGTGCATCCTAACGTAGAGGGTCGCAATCTACTTTACATGATCCGGCTGATCACTGGACTGAATGATCTTCAGAGGTCCCTTCCAACCTTGACCACTCTATGATTCTGTGATTCTGCAGACCCTCTATCTTGGCAGGGATGCGAAGGAGGTGGTGTAATGCAGGCTGTGACCAGGGCACCTCTTCCTCCCTTCAGCCACTGAGTACTTGGCTCTTGGCCTTTCTCTTTCTTTAAATGCAGTTTATAAAACTCAACTGTCCAGGAAAACCAGATACCAGTAGCTACTGCATTGCATACTTTCCTCTTTCTGCAGATGGGAATTTCTTAGTCTGACACACAAAATGGCAGGCAGGGCAGCTGGCAGGCTGCAGGAGCTGTGAATGCCTCGTATTCCACTTTGGGCAAGAGAGAAGTGGCACAAAATGGAGCAGTTAAACCCTAATTTTCACATTAAGAATATGGGAAAGGAAACCTGGCTTAGAACAAATGGATTGGAGGTAGGAGGGAACACCAGTCATTCACCACAGACACACATGGTCTTCCAGGAAAATACAGCCAAAGAGGAGGGGATGGAGGGCCAGAGCTTGCTGAGAGCAGAGCAGATGGCTCAGGCAGTGTGAGGGCAGTGCCATCCAGTCACCAAGCATGTCATGGGAGTTGAATTTTTGAAGTACGCCCTTGAATTTATTTGTCCTAGACGTGATAAAATAAGAATAAATATTCTTTACTAGTGATGCTTTGTTGTCACTTATCTATGTGCTTATACAGCACAGATGACATGGCTCCATAAACAATGTTCTGTGGCCAACTACAGCAAGTGATGAAGCTGTAAATGTGTGCCAAAGCAACAGGTGAATGATGCTTTTAAAGCCATTAAATCTTTTCAGTTGAGTTTGAATTCAGAACAGATTTCTTCTCATTATCACTGTTATTATTACCATTAACTTTGTGACTGTGACATATAAAGGTTGTCACAGAATAAAAGATGTCCCTTGCCCCATTTAAACGTAAGACAAGAGAATATTAATAACACCAGAGAGGTGAAGAGAGATCTTCAAGGAAACAAGTGCTGATTGGAAAGATGGGAAGGGATAACAGGTTGCCAAAAACTACAAGCTATTCCAAATTTTTTTTCAGATACTATGTGAAGAAAAGTAAGAAAGTGTATTCTGAATGACAGCAAGGTAGAGTAGAAGATTTTTATGGCATTTTATCTCCCCTGTATGGGTGAAAATGAAGGAAAGGTGTCACAAATATGTTTGGAATTTAGCAAGCAGGAGGCTGGAAATTGCAGAGCAATCAAAGACAGCAGTGGTCTCTGAGGAACTGAATGACAGGTGACAGGCAGAATAGGGACTGGCCATGAAAGGCTTTGAAAATAGATATGTCACTTAAATTTAGTGAGATAGAGAAGCAGGATGCGAAGACATGGAAAACAACAGTAAGTGGTAACACTCTGAACAGATAAGGGGAAAAATGTATTCATCAAAGAGAGAGGAAAATACGCTGCAACAACAACGGTTGATGATGAGAGCTGTAAAAGAGATTTAGCTGTGTGGATGGGCTGCAAGCATGATGTTTATGCAATTCTATGAAGGGTGAACCTCAGGATATCTGGAGACACAGAGAAGCTACAGATGAAGTTGATGACCAGTCTAAGGACCCAGACAAGGGTACTACCCAAAGGGACTAATACCTAAAGGAGAAGGGGGTGATGAAACACTCTGGTAAGTACAGGTGATAGCTGGACATACATGAGGATCTCAGAGAAACAGGCTGAGATCTTAGTGTGTACTCGTAGAGAGAGGCTGGTGAAAGACATGGGCTGTCCTGTTGGGAAGTGGAAGAAGACCCAAGAGAAGATGGTCACTAAAACCAGAGTACGACAAAATTTTCTGAAGAATAAGATGATTAATGATGTCAAAGCAGACAACAGGTCAAGGAGGATATTCCTGTAGCACAGATGTTGAGCCTCTCTGTGAGGGGTCACTGAAGGAAGAGATGTGAGTGGGAGGTTAAGGAAACAGTGAAAAAGATGAAAACCACCTACAAAACAAGATGCGATCAAAAATGGAGGAGTGAAATTTCTGCTAAGGGGTAGGATAAGGAGGAGTAGTCATAAGAGACAAGTGGAGTTGAAAGGAACATTTTAAGATGGACGAGGTAGAAAGTTTTCTGCACAGTGACCCTACACAGGTCGACGGAAGAATAAGAAGACCAGAGGAAGTGCAAAGGAAAGGATAAGAGACCAGCAAGAGCTTGCCAGTAGAAGCTGTCTTAAGTACTCCACCCTGTCTCAGTAACTTACTACTCTCAGGTTTGTGAGTTGATTAACTTGGCTGTTACCCAGTTTCCCCCATGCAGACGAGACAGAATCATAAAAGTTTAAAAGGAAAATTACTCTTGCAAATTTTTAGACTGTCTAAAGTACACATTGATATCTTAAACTTGACACCCTAACTCCTCCTTTACAGTCAACTGAATGAAACAGGTACTTCTGAAGGGGAATTGCAAGGAGAAATGCTAGATAAGGTTAAATTTCTAGATAACTGAATTGAAGTAGATATTTCCTACACTATGGGTGTGAGTGTCTTACCTAGACACGAATATGTGTTGTCACTTGAGATGCCCTAAAGTACCACTCTGGCCCTTAGCTATTGGTATTGAGAGCAAGGAGCTCCCTTAGATTTGCTGTCACATCTGCCAGCCCTGCTGCAGGTCTCAGGTACTCTGTCATGCTTCAAACATCTCTAGAGGCCTACATGTGGACAATTGAGCAAAACCTCTTCTGTCTGGAAAAGGAGGAGAATTTGTATCTTTCATTTTGGAAAAAATGCACATTTTTAAATAATCATTTTTTTCTCTATGTTCTCTGTCCTTTACTAAAAAGAAATTAGAGATTTCTTTCTTCACAGACTGTGCTGGCTTACCTGGAAATAAAATGATAATCAGGCTACAAAGCTAAGGGCCAAAACAGAATGTAATGCTTTTCAATTCAGCAAGGGATTCTTCTTCTCTAAATTTAGACATCTAATTGGCTTTTTTGGAGTGCAAGTTATGTCCTCAGACAGCCCCATTCTCTGGGTAGCTCTTTGGTGCTGCCTGCTCCTGTCATTTTGTCATAAGGGGAGCACACAGACACCCATTTGTTGCAGCAGGAGAATTAAGCCCATGGGTGGCTTGTGGTTGTTTTTTTTTGTTTGTTTGTTTGTTTGTTTGTTTCGGTTTGTTGCTTTTGTTTTTTAATCATCCATAGATTTCTATGGTAGAGGTCTTTATTTCTGAATTAATTATATAAGACCCCCTTTGTGCTCACTGGGGAGAAGTAGGGACACAATTTGACCTATTTTAACCTAATCTCATCTGAATAAGACAAATAGTGTCCTAGAGGTGCCTATTAAGGGAGCTTATGGTGACAAGCTCAGATATAAATGCTTCTATTCTGAATGTCTTACAGTGCCAGGTTTTAAAGGTGTAAATAAATCTACCCTGTAACCACATTTCAGAGAATCATTAGGTCATTGGCAACATCTGTTTTACTCCCACAATCTGGGTGGTCTAAAGGGCATAGTAATCACACATATGTCCTTCACCATGGGCTGGCTTTGGGCATAGCTAACTTCTCAGGCATCCCTCCATGCCTCCCCATGGCAGGTCTGGCCTGGAAGAGGGGAGATGGGTGGGCAGAGGGCACAGTGTCCACAGCCAGGGACGGCTGCTGCAGGAAGGCAAATGGTGACCATGTCCACGATCACAAAGGGTTTGAGTAACATTTGCAGGATGCTCACTGCTCACTCCTACAGCCTTCTCAGTAGTTCTTACTAGCCAAGTGGGAAGTATTGTCCCACCTTCGGTGGCATTTGGTGTGCCTGGGACAGCCAAGTAATGGGAGGTCTCTGGCATGGGAGGGAGGAGAAGGGTAACAGCCATTTCGTAATGCAGATCTGTTGGCTGCAGCAGAACCACTCCAGGAGACTCTTGGTCTGTCCCCAGTTCCTTCTCCTCCCACCAGCAGTGGTGGAGATGTCAACTTTTAAGCCACCCTGACTCCCTTGTCTGTGTAGCTGCCGAGGGGCAGAAACCTCCACCATGGCAACAGCAGTGATCATGCTTTGCTGTTTTTTCTTAAATCAATTACCATTTGTGCCTACAAGGCAAAATCTACAACTCCAGCTGCCAGTGGAAGCCAGCTGGAGAAAGTGATGAATGCATTAAGCTTTTAAGACCTAAGCCTAAAGCAGAGAATTGAAGCCAGGCTTGGGAGCTCTCTGCCTCACGGGGCACACAGATACTGATGTGGGTCTCCTCTCTTGGTCTTTGCTCCTTGTTTAATCAGAGGTCTTCTCACAGTCAGGAAACAAGAGTGGTCTTATATGAAAGGACTTGGCTGGAGCACGGGGTAGCACTTTGGGAAAAGCAGAGGTTTTGGAGAGCTGAACAGTAGCATTTGTCATGGAACTGTCCAGAGAACAGCTTGTTAATTGAAGAAAATGGAAGTGCACACTCTTAGTGCTGTATCTGTATAGTTAAATTATAGCAACTGACTCTTACTGAATTACTTTATAACTTTCGCTGTTGGATTTAGTAGGAATATGTTTAAAAAGGGGATTGTTAAATATGAAAGAAAAGCAAAAAAACCCACCATTGAGCTCTTTCTACTTTGAGATAATCCAAGTAAACAGTGAAAAGCTTTTGGTGCTTCTTACCATTTCTACGTAATATTTTACACACCATTACCTGTATCTAGCAACCAGAGAGTTCAGATTAATTTCCTCAAATTCACATATAGCAGAAAGCCTGCTTTGTTTCCAGCTGGATCAGACCCCTATACCTGGTCACTGCTGGTGCTGAGGAGGAGGACAAGAGCAAGTGTTAGGTTACATCTGGGAAGGAAATCCAGCCTCTTTTTGGCCACTGCTAATTGACAGTATTAGTTAAACACCCTCATGGGTTTATCTCATGGCAGATTAGGCCAACCTACATTTAAAAATTACAGAGACTTAAACACTGTAGTCTTCATCATTTTTGACTGCAAGAGAAAACAATTTTAAGGAGAGGAAATATATTACACCAGCTAAGGAGACTGGAAAGGATGGTCTCTCAGGTGTACAAGTTTTTACTTAAGCAAGCTGTGCAAAACTCATATATCCAAAAGCTTTTCTGTTTTTTTTTGCAGCTATTACTGCACCTTCCCATCCAAGGAATAAAAGAAGTAGCAGCAGCATCTCTGGAAGGCATGGAGGAGTACATGGCATGGCATCCCTGGAAGGCATGGAGGAGCTGCTTTCATAAACACTCACCTCTGCTCTCTGGGTCTGTGTTCAAACTGAGAAAGTGCCATTTGCTTCATGATATGCCTGGACTCCTTTGCTACCTCTGGATTGCCTCTAGGTACCTGCTCATGGTGCAGCCATGGTACATCAATGCCACCTACCTTTAAGCCCTGCTGCTGCCTATCCATGTCCTGAGATACCCACAGCCCATCTCCATGTGGCCTGTCACTATGAACTTCCTAAACTCAAAGCTTTCCAGCAAGTCTTGACACTTTCCTTTTCCCCATTGCTGGTGCTGTCACTGCTTTGCCCCAGGGTGTTCCTACATGCAGAATTTCTGACTTGGAGCCTGAGCAAAATAAAGAGCTGGCTCCCACTCCCTTACAGAGGAAGGGCAGATAGGTAAAGAAAGCAAGAAGCTGAGGGAAGTGAGATGAAGTTTGCACAACTAAAGCAAAACACAGTCCTGGGAGCAGCAGAACAAATTAAAACTGAGCTTACTGAGGATTTACAATTTGAGGAAAGTATTCCAGTGTGGATGCTCTGGTTTCTAATCAGAGCTGAACTTATCCAGAAGTCCTTTTTTTTCTGAAGTCCTTTAAAGTATTCCATCACATTTCACCATGAGATATAGGGAAATTTAATACCCTTAGCAACTCCACACCTATCTCCCATGTGGCTGAAATTATCCAGTACCTTCAAAATGTATTACCCAAGAAAAGGCAGACACAGGTTCAGAATGCTATTACGTACACTTCACTTTCCAAGGAAATTGAGCTAAAAATTAATTGCTCTTTGCAGCATTTGGGTATTTTCCTATAGGAACTATGGCCCATGATGTTTTGAAGTTCTCCTCTTGCTCAAAAACAAGCATGTGCAAAACGGTGTGGAAGTTTTTCAAAAGCTCAGTACAAGCTTTAGAATTTGTGTGTGTGTGCATCCCACAGAAGGCAGTGCTCATGGGAGGACTACACCACCTCTCTAAGCCACTTACCCACTCACAGATCTCTGCCACTGCTCACATCTACTCTCTTTTTATTGCCCGTGGATAACACATTCTTGCTATCATCCTACAAAGAGAGTGGGAAACCTGGACACTGACATTCCCCACACTTGATTTGCTGTTATTATGGAAGCATATGTTATTATGGAAGCATAAAACCTTGCATGGTTTTATGCTTCTGTGTAGTTTATGAATGGCACATATCTTCCCTGATTCAGTACAGAACTAAGCTAGTGATATAAATGGAAGAACTGGCATATGCTTGCTTTTGAGCATTGGTAGTGATTCTTTCTGTGTGGAAGATTTCTCACAGTAAAAAGCCCCACAACATACCAAGAGGCCTAGCTGGAGCACATTAGCATGCCTAGCTGGCAGCTAAAACATTATTGGGGTATTTTGGAGAAATTCTTTTTCCTAAGAGCTGGCTGAGGATTTATTGCAAAAAAAAAGACCTTCAAGAGTTTATTCCAAGAATAAACTTCTCAATCATACTCAGTGACAACAAGAAGCTAAATCCTTCCCCTAGAAACTGTAATGACTATACAGGGCAGAGAAAACCAATAAGACTCGTGCCAGCCAAAAAACCTGTCTGGGTTTAAAAAACAGTATTTTGGTTCCTGCATTCTAAGAAGTTGCATCTTTTGAGTCTTTGAACATACAAATAGGAGTTTCCACAAGAGTTCAATGAATGTTTGCAGTAAAGTTCAAACCTGTTTAATTATGTTCCAGTGAGGATGCCATTCCCTACTACTACTGTGGTTCATACTGTACGTGTACTACATGCATAATCTAGACTATGAACTTGCCAACACGTGGCAAGAATAGCTGGTGAGAGCCCATGAGCATGACTCAATGAGTTATCACTAGTCCCCTGGGACATACAATCTCCAAAGTTTACTGGCAAGAGAAAAAACTACTGGGAAAGGGAATCAATGTGGGCAGCAAATGTGGGAGAGAAAGGGGTGAGAAAGATCTTTGAGCGCATTTCCCATCATTCTTCATCTGGGAAATGTCCCATTTCCACATTCTATCTTATTTTTCCATGAATTCATAAACTGCGTTTGATAGCAACAAGCACAGAATAACTGTTTTCATTTCAACATGTCAATAATAAGCATTCCTAAACAAGTCACCGTACAAAAGTGGCGTTGTATAAAATGATTACTAACATCAGTCAAGCACATTTCCATTTGTTCTCATGTCACAGGAAACCACAGCAGATGTGTCTGCAATGGTTTTACCTTTTTTAAGTACAAGCAATTAACAGTGCAATGCTTAGGTTCAGGTAATCATATATGACACGATTCATCTGTCTATGTTAGACATCCTAAGGTATTCTGCCTGACTTCCTCCAGCCACCTGTAGGGAATGTGGATCATCTGCAGCATCAGACCTGCCAGCCCTGTACATCCCATCCCTATGGTCCCTCCAGTCAATGAAGGCAGAAAGGTATCTCTGATACAGGAGCAATCGCTTGGTAGAATGGGTGTCTGAGGCATGAACACAAACATCCAGTGCTACTTAACATGCCCCAGCATAAGCCTACATCCTTGCAGGTCTGGCAGACACCATGTAAGACCTGTATCCTAGTGGAGTGTCAACTGGATGCTGAGAGGTACTCTAGGAAATCTCAAATTGCACCAGACCTCTGTGTCTAAAGAAATTAATTGTGCTCAGAGAGGAATGGAATGAGTGGCTGCCAGCAGGTGCCTGTTCTCTCACCTTCTGAAGAAGGAGACTAAATTACTGGTTTAGATGGGGTTTGAATGTCTGAAGTTGGGTGAGGTGAATCCCTACACATATGGCAAGGCAGAGTTTGAGGGCAGGTGTGTGAATGCCAGAAAATGCACACAGCATTTGTGTAGCCATGGCAAACCATATCCTCAGCTCCACAACAGCCTTTAGCCTTTGAATTCCTGCATTTAGCACTGGTTACTGGTCAAATAAAGCACCTCACCCAATGAGACAAATATAGGGGACAGCAGTCTTGCCTTCAGCTGCACACACAAACACAGAGACAACACAGAAAGTGTAAAGAAAGGGAGAACTGGGTTGGAAAAGATCAAGTCATTTCACTAATAAGGCCATTCCTCCATTAATTACATTAAGTGCTCTGAGGGTTCAGTTGTCAGGAGCCGAATTGGAGCTGAGGGACTATGTGTGACAGAGATGCCAACAGCAAGTCAGTGAAATTACAGCAGGACTCATTTGGACTCTGAAACTCTTTCTTTCCCCATCAAAGCATGCCATCAGCCAACCTATGGGGGACAACTTCACACCCAAATAGGAGAGAGTAATGAGTCGTGTAGTTTCTCTGCCACAATTCTCAGGAGACTGTGTGTTATCATTACTAATTTTTAAAATAATGATTGTATTACTACTGCCATACTACTCTGGGCTGTTGTCTCATCACCACCCTGAACTGAGCAAAAGCAGCCCTGCTGGTCTCCTTTTGGGAGGGAGCCACTGAGACCTGACTGATCCAGTAGAAAAACTGTCTCTAATCCACTAACTGAACTGATCCCCTAATGTGACACAGTCCAGCCAAAACTATGATGTCTATTGACCATCTTGGGGAATTTGCTGTCCTTACTGTGCACCTACCTACCAGTTTACTTAGTGTCTACAATATGCTCCTTCCTCTGGAAAGGAGGGCATTAGAGCAGACCTGAGAGCCACTGAAGGGTGAGAGCCCAGCATTGCACAACATAAAACTGCTGTTTTGTTGCTCTCACTATGCATATTGTCCTGATGGAAGAAAAAGCCAGCAACTCAGATTTCCCATGTCACCAGCAGAGTCAAAACAAGCACAAGAGTCACAGAATCACTAAGGCTGGAAAAGACCTTTTTGATCATCAAATGCAGCCTATGACTTAATGCCACCACATCAGCAAGATCATTTACCCTTGACACTTAACCATAGACCTATAACAGTAGACCCTTAACCCTAGACCCTTAATCCTAGACCATTTAATCTATACGCTTACACCTTGACCCTCAACACTCGAGTCCTAACCTTGGGCAGAATCATCCCAGAAGATCATCTAGTCCAACCATAACCTAAATCCCCCTACCATAACCTAATCTACCCAATCAGTGCTTAAATCATGCTGCTAAGCACTGTGTCTATATTTTTGTTAAATACTTCCAGGGACAGTGATTCCACCACCTCCCTGGGCAGCCTGTTCCATTGTCTTATCACTCTGTCAGTAAATAAATTCTTTCTAATACCCAATCTAAACCTCCCCTGGCACAACTTCAGGCCATTTCCTCTGGTGCTGTTATTATTCACCTGATGGAAGAGGCCGACTCCTGCCTCCCTACAACCTCCTTTCAGGTAGTTGTAGAGAGCGATGAGGTCTCCCCTCAGCCTCCTTTTCTCTAAACTAAACAATTCCAGTTCCTTCAGCCTCTCCTTATAGGGCTTATTCTCCAGACCTTTCACCAGCTTGGTAGCTCTTCTCTGGACTCGCTCCAGTAGCTCTACATCCTTCCTGAAGTCAGGGGCCCAGAACTGGACACAGTACTCAAGGTGTGGCCTCACCAGTGCTGAGTCCAGAGACACGATAACCTCTCTCCTCCTGCTGGCCACTCTATTCCTGATGCAGGCCAGGGTGCTGTTGGCCTTCCTGGCCACCTGGGCACACTGCTGGCTCATGTTAAGTCAGCCGTCAACTAGCACCCGCAGGTCCTTCTCCACCCTGGAGCTTTTCAACCATTCACCCCCAAGCCTGTATCTTTGCATAGGGTTGTTGTGATCCCATGCACTTGTGACCTGGCACTTGGCCTAGTTAAACCTCATACAACTGGCCTTGGCTCATTGGTCCAGGCTGTCCAGGTCTCTCTGCAGAGCCTTTCTACCCTCAAGCAAACCAATACTTGCTCCCAGCTTAGTGTCATTTGCAAGCTTACTCAGGAAGCACTCAATCTCCTCATCTAGGTCATTAATAAAGATACCGAACAGGACTGGACCCAAAACTGAGCCCTGGGGGACACCATTAGAAGCAAAGGAGAAGCAAGGAGGCTTGGCAAAACCAAAACATATGTTTCCCTTTGAACTTGAATTGGATTTATTGACATCAGGAAAACACTAGTTGCTAAGTTTGATTTGTTCAAGTGGAGCAGCAAGCCCCCATCCTGAGTGTTTGGTGTCTTCTCCACTGCTCGGGGGATTTCTGTTGAAGTAAACTCCAGTGCTCTAGGTAAGCTTTTATCAAAGCAATGACACTGTGCCCACTGTCCAGTAATTCTGCAGTTTCAAGTAGATGCAGTAATCATATTAACTCCTAGTAGCCGAATACCTTCTTTGTATCTCAGTGTGCCACTCATCACTTTAGCACTCCTTATTCAGAAACAGGGATGAGACTCTGCCTTCAGCACATTAAGGCTCATTTGGCTGCTGAAAGCCACTGTGTGTTCATTATTTCATTATATATTGATCATGTCTAGTTATCCACAGTGCTCCGATGGATGTCATGAGGCCACACGGTATGTCCCTCTGATGGTACCTGTCAGAAACATCCAGTTCACTGCTGTCATATGGTATGTGCCATCTGCTTAGAGAGCTGGGCACTGAGCCATAAAGAAGCAATGAAAAGGAGAAGAAAAAAGTCAGCAAGCTTTGGGGGACAGGTTGAGCTTGAAAGAATTTCCCCTCCTATTCACATGTATGATACAGGAATGCGAAAAAAAAAAGAAAAATCACTGTAGTGTCTCCACCGAAACATCAAGTTATGCTTTTATGCCTTCAAGTATTTCATGTGAGCCTGTACCCACTTCTCTTCAGCATCTTGAAGTTTACTGTGAGCAGTTTATACACTCTTCCTATTTGTTCACCTTTTCTAAGCAGGTCCAATCAAAGGACTACTTCAATTTGCCCTTCAATAATAAGACTAAAGCAGTGGCACCAAAAAAACCTCTTGGAGAGAAGCCACCTGCTATTGCTGGTTGGAACTGAGGAAATTCGGGGAAGAGTTTACCATAAAATGCAGATTTCTAATGGCTTTCATTACAAAATGGCCTGTGGAGGAGCTGTCAGGAAGATGCAAAAAGGACAGGTGAGAACATCGAGGCCACTTTCCTTGGCAGCCTACAAAAGCAGACTGCATTACTGTCAGCAGCAAGGTAGCACCAATGCAGTACAGGATTCACACAGAGTATTGCATATTGCTTTTCCAAAGTGTCCCTGACTCCTTCTACAAGGTTGTGTAGAGAGAACTTGAAGAGTATTCTGCATGAAGATTTTTAATTATTTTTTTAGGATACAGGATTGGGTTGGAAGTTTTTTCTCCCTTCCCTCTTTAATTGACATTAAAAATAAGTCAAAATAAAGAAGAAAAGCCCTGACAAAAAAATGAGAATTAATGACATTAATTTTCAGATAAAATTAACTTTATAATTATTACTTCTGTCATTATTGCAATTAGTTGAACTTCTGGCAAAAATAAGTTTTCTGGTTTTTTTTTTTCCCTTTATATGTCAAAGTACCTGACATTGGGACTACGTAAAATCTTCTTTCAAAGGGGAAATTATTAGATATTGACTTTCTTTCCCAAACAATGTTGCTTTTGCCAAATCAGAATTTTCCAACAAAATCGATCATTTAAATTTTTCCAACTTGCCCTTCAAGAAACTTTTAAAGGAGTAGCATTTCTATACAGAAAAGGGACCTCCAGATTTACCAGATCATACACAACATCTGGCACTGAAAACTGTCAAAGTGTAGTTTACCTCAGGGAGAAAGTGGCCAGATGCAGAGATGCATTTGACTGTGCAATGACCTCTGTTATTCAAACCAAGAGTACAAAGTTGGATCTGTATCTGTAATGGGCAAGGCAAAAAATAAGCTGAACTGAAGGGTAAGGAACAATTGAAGATTACAGACTTCAGTAAACGGAAGATAATGGTTTTCCTCCTAAACAGTTGACTAAAAACCAGAGTCTAACCAGAATAAAAATTCTGGTGCATAGTGGGTATTTTCCCCTTCTTAAATTTGTTATCACAGAGGCTTGGCCTTGGCCAGCAGCCAGTATAGGCTCTGTCAGACATGGGCGAAGCTTCTAGCAGCTTCTCACAGGAGCCACCCCTGAAGCCCTCCTGCTACCAAAACCTTGCCACATAAACCCAATGCAACTAGGTCATAAAAATGGAGGACATTATTTCTACATGAAAATTTTTCTAGAGTTTAAGATAAATAACTAGATTTTAATGGCTATAAATCCAATTTTGTAGCAATAAAATTCTACTAGTAATTAGATCAGCCTATGGAAAAAGAAAAAGACCGAAGCTGGGAGGATCCAGGTAGAAAGTATATCCTTGAGGTAGAAGGTAACTTATTTATATGGTTTATAAATGGGCTTAGTAACAGCAAAGATGAGAGAAGAACATATATTCAAAAAGGAAAAAGTACAACAGACAAAGATGAAAAAATATCTAAGTTCAGTGTGCTGAAATTTCTGGAGCAGGCTGATCTTCAGCCAAGAAGTACTAGTATGTGAAATAACAAGTCCTGCAGCAAAGCCTTTCTATAAATGAACCTGTTCATCTGTGGCTAGTGCATTAGCATATGAAATTAGCAAATACAGCACTCATATTTTGAAAAGAAAAAAAAAGGGACCCATTACAATTGCAGGAACATTAGCCTGGTTTCCAGTGCATGCAACGTGTTGGAACAGATTTCCAAAGAAAGACTGCCTAACACAGTGGAGATAAGCAGGAAATGGGATACAATACAACCTGAATTTACAGCAATAGATTTTGACAGATTAACTTGGTATCTTTCTGTGATATATGTTTAGAGAAAAGAATGTGATAAACACAACTAATCTGACCTCTTGCCAAGCCTCACATACATTCCAAGGACAAATTATTAATGCTTACAGTAAAGACAAGGCAAATTATTACAAGTAGTTTTAGGGAA
>NW_009953495.1:0-23350 GCF_000747805.2 Chaetura pelagica | reverse complement strand
GGAAAGATCTCCAGGGCTGGTAACACCAGCTAACGCTGAAGGAAGATCAATCCAGCAAAAGGCAGGTCCTAAGTGGAATATGTCCATGATCAGCCTTTATGTCAGTTGTTTGTAACACCAGGACATAAAAATAAGCAATAAAAATAGTTAATTACACAAATTTGGGAGATAATATTAATAGTGAGGAAGGTTAGGATATCACATAGGAGGAACTTGATAATCTTGACCAATAAAGAAATAAAAATCAGATTAAATTTAGCAGCCTGAAGTGCCAGGTCAGGCACATAGAGACTAATAAAAAGATCTGCTGTAAGCTGGGAGAACTGTGATAATGAGAGGAGAAAGCCCAGACTGGAAATAATAATTCACAGGATGGCCATGAGTCATCAACATGATTCAGCCACACAAAGGTTGATGCAATTGTAGGGTGTATCAGGAATGATATTTCCAGTAGACAGATGAAAATGGTAAATCAAAAGAGGGTTATGACACAAACCCAGCCATTTATACTCTGTATGGTCACTCACTATAAATATCAATGGGATAAGAACACCTAAGCAGAAAGACCGTGCTGGCCAAAGGAGAAAGAGGTAAAAAGAGGAAACTGCAAATTCAGGCTGGAGATGAGTAAGATTGAAAGATAATAAGAAGCTGAACAGACTTGCCAAAGATCTCTGCTGCCCTTGGCAAAAAAAAAAAAAAGTCTGTAAGGCACTCCCTGGCAGGGAAACTCCACGTGGCAGAGCACCAGGTAATGCAACCCCTCCATGAAGAAGCATAATGTTCATGCCCAGGAGATCTTGCCATGAGGCTTCTTGGAGTAGCAGGAGACCTCAAGGATCTTTCAGGCTCTTCTAGTAAATCATCAGGCCATACCCAGCTAAAACCACAGGTATCTGGAGGGAAACATTGCCAGAGTAAGATATGCAGGGTTTGCTTAAAGGTGAATACAATCTGGAATTTGAAGCTCTAATTCTCCTCTCAGACACTTCCTCAGGGAGAGAGCATTAGCCATTCACTCAGTCTTTATTATCTCCTCTAGAAGTGGCTGGGTCAAGAATCACAGCTCAAATTGGCTTTATCACATATGGGGGAGTTTTAAAGTTTTTAGTTCTTTCTCCAAGGAAGGTAGTTATCTCCCTTCTTGCTTATGCTTTCAGAAGAGGCAGCGTGAGGAAGGAAATGGCACGTACCACAGAGGACTCAGAAGAAGCCAACAGACCTTCCTCCTCCCTCTACCATGCAGGTGGGTGGGATGAAATGTAAAGCCCTACATCCTGGTCAGAGGTGTGGATGGGGTGAGACCTGCACACAGGCCCATGTAGCAGTGTGTCTGGGTGGCAGTGGTGGCCCCACACACTCAGCAGTCCCTGCCCATGTCAAACATGCTTGGTGCTGCAGTGCACACCAGGCAAGGACTAAGCACATCTTCTATATGACCTGGTTCAACGTAAACAAATACTCTTCCATCAGCCAGAGGCAGGGACAACCTGGGTTTTTGAGACATCAGAGCAGCTCTTCCTAGCCTGAGGAAGGTTTGTGCTCTCAAACTTTTCCCATGGGTGCCATTCCCCCTCCTCTCAGCTTCTTAGCCAAAAGTTTGACACGAAGCTGCCTTCAAATTGCCAATAATTAATTTTATGTTGTGTTTCCTGGATTCTCTTTTACTAATTTTACTATTGAAAGGAGTGTATTTTGAGGCTCATGAGTGACAAATCTTGTCACAAGGAGCAGATCTCTAATTAATTCTTTCTGCTTCAGATTAATTTGTGTGACAATCATTTGTGACAAAGATTAATTTTTCAAACAATTACTGTGACAATCTTCTTCACAGAGACAAGCTATCACACTTCTGCTGCTTTACTCTGGCCTTGTTTTGTGACTTTGGGAAAGTTATTGTTTCCTTAAAACTCAGTTCACCCATCTATGAAATCTATGTAAGTAATCTGCAGGGATTATTTACTATACATATCACAGGATGAAGGAGCTTAATAAACCGTGAAATGATCAAAGGGAAAAAGGTGATTGGTAAACAATCTAGAATCTTGAAGGAAAAAAATAATAGCCATAACTTCACAAATATTACAGAGAAAAGCCAACAAAAACATTTTTTAAAAAACATGTCTTTTTTTGTAAGTTTTTTGTTTGTTCGCTTCTTAGAACTGAGGGTATTTTCATTAGTAACTTAATGGTTTTTCATGAAATCAGTATCCAAAATGCCATAAAAATAGTGAAGTGATCAAAGCTCTAGCTCTAGCAAGTAAACAATATTAATAAGATTGAACAACGTTAACCTACTATTTTTGGCAGAACTGCAATTCTGACTATGCAAAGAATATTTTGCAAAAATATTATGCTCAAAAATATTTATTTATTGAAATTTTTTTGCAACCTCTCACAAACATCCATCCATATCGTGGCTTTTGAAGCATGCATAATCTCTTCTCTGCATGAAAATTTCATAATGTTGAGACAGTGTTATTCTTAGACACCAAGTGTGAGCAGTGTGATGGAGAAGGCAACTTCTTAACAGACTCCTGTTCTCTCCCTTATTTTTCATATTTGAATAGAAATGTACTGTGCAGTTTCCATCCCTGTTCACACCTGTGAACCAACTGCCAAAAAACAGGTGTTGGCTCTGCAGTACACTAGACAGTACAGCAAAGTGCATGGGATTGTTCTTTATAAATGATGTCCCCAGTGTTAAGGACTCTCCACTGAGGGCTGTCACTTGCCAGTGAAGGACACTCCGCAGTCTGGGCCTAAAATTATTTTTTACATCTGAGTTTCCAAACTATTTTCTGTTTTATAAAAGTCAAATTTCAATAAACTACAGGGTGGAGGCACTGAGACCAAAGTTTAGATTAAAAATAAACTGAGAAGAACCTGATGGAATTTAGGTGTTCAGTCCCAAGAAGGTGATCTTCATCTTTACCTTTCAAAAGTCATACCTGGGTGGGGGCTAGCAGAGGCCTGACCATGCCCTTTCTTTCAGGAGGCCTCCACCGGTGTTGAACACCCTGAAGGTGCAAGGCCCAGACATGTTTTTCCCTGGGGAACAAGCTGACCTGGAGTGTGCTGCCTCCTGCTCCCATGCAGAACCCTCATAGTCAGGGCTTTCTTTAACTCTGGGGAGGACTTAGGTCCAGCCCTCCTGCATGACACACCAACCAGGCAGAGCTGATGACTCCTACACTGTTGACCCTGCTTCTGGAAGATTTGAGCTGCTCTGCTTGTAGGTGGCTGCAGGTCCAATTCCAAGGAGTTCAGGTCTCTTAGCCCTGGACAGGGAGTGGAGGGGTCCTGAATCAAACCAGAAGCCAAAACACTGACAGAGTCACCTGGACACAGATGTCACACATGTCTCTGTGAACCCAGATCTTAGTAACTTCACAAGGTTGCACCTTTCACGGAGATCGCGGAGTCTTGTGGGATCTAAACTGACCCTAAATGGGATATTTATAGTGGGAAATTTAGGAAGATTTACATTAGACATTAGGAAGCAACTCTTCACTATGAGGGTGGTGAGACACAGTTGCCCAGAGAAGCTGTGGATTCCCCCTCCCTGGACGTGTTCAAGGTCAGGCTGGATGGGGCTTTTGAGCAACCTGGTCCAGTGGGAAATGTCCCTGCCCATGGCAGGGGGGCTGGAACTAGATGGTCTTTTAGCTTGTTGCATAGTCTCTTCCTGCATTGCATACGCTCATGCAGCTAACGGAACTGTGATGAAGTCAGAAAATCATGCCTGATTACAAACTATGCAAATGGTACACTAATCACAGAAAATCCCGTGATTTGTATGAAAGATCTCACACAAGAAGCAAAATGTTTTCAACAAAACAGAGTCTATGCTCAGAGGGAAGCAATTTCTGTGTCTGGGCTGAAAGTTAATAAGCCTGATGCAAAGCGTGAGTGAAGAAACATGTTGGAAATTAAAATCTTTCAGGAATCATTAAGTGTAGACATCTGGGTTTTCTAAAATTATTTTACACTAAATTAATTTTCCAATGTAAAGTTTTTGGCAACCACTGTTCAGCTGTAAATTGACGCAGCAAAACATTTGATGCTGCTGATGCAAAAAAAGCACTCTAAATGGAAACCTTCCTGGTGAAACTTTGTCTTAATCCCTAATTCAGTTTAAAAATGACAAGCAATACATCTCCTGCATCTGAACTTCTGTGAAGCATTGGATCCTGCAGTCAAACTGAAGACTGCAGATTAATTCATTAACTGTCAGGAAAGAGCTACATGCGACATGGTGGGAGGGATAACGTAAGAGGAAGTTTTGGCTGGGGGTGGTTAGTGATGTAGCTTGGCAAGAGCCAGCCAGAAGTAACAGTGGTGAGAGAGAAGTGCCCAGCCCCAGGTGACCCTCAGGCCCTTTGTGGAGCAGTCGTTGAAAAACAACTTCAAAGCTAAATCAGATTCAAGCAGGATGAGTCCAGAAAACAAGTTTTAGGCAACAGTAACATTCCTCTTCAATCTTGTATATAATCAGAACATCCATGCTTAAGACAACAGGAGAGCAGATGCTAGAAACTGTTCACTTCCAGACTTCTGAGGGAAAGTGGCAGCTTGGGACAGGGCTGAAGGTACTTTACAATTAAAGCATCTAAACAATGACATCCAGATCAATGCAGGGTTTATGCAAGATATAGTTCATGTTGGATGATGCTGGACTTAAACTTAGGCCTCACTATACTACTTAACATACACCTCAGTGTGTCCTAACCTGCAGAAAAGCCTGGTCAGCCATGCCATGGCTGACATCAGGTACCTGGAAACTGGTGATTATATTTGCCACGAAGTGCTACAGGTTTCGGATGAACTTGAGCTACATACATCCTACATTGTCACAGTGAGTGTCCAAAGCTTAGGGCAAAGAATCACAGAATGGTTTGGGCTGGACCTTAAAGATCATCTAGTTAAAACCCCTTGCTATGAGCAGGGACACCTCCCACTAGACCAGGCTGCTTAAAGCCCCATCCAACCCGGAACCTGGCCTTGAACACCAGGGATGAGGCATCCACAACTCCTCTGGACAGCCTGTTCCAGTGTCTCACCATCCTCACAGTAAAGAATTTCTTCCTAATATCCAATCTAAATCTACCATCTTTCAGTTGGAAACCAAGCAGTGTTTCTAAGTCTAAACTGGTCTAGCATGCTCAGTTTGACAAAAGAAAAGCTATTTTCCTTTATAGAGGAGAATATTTAAATTTAAAAAGAGAGATGAGATTGGCCAGACCTTTTAGCCTATTAATAATCTTAGAAGATCTTCAGTGGCCAGAAAAGAAAAATGTGGCTTAACTGTCATCTAGAAAATGGTCAGAGCAAAAGTCACACCTTTGTCATGCCATGCAGTCTTTCTAGCAGCCTGTCTGCTTTCACTTTGCAGCTGTTAAACTGTCTTTGTGTAGTTGTCAGTGATTGTACGGAGAAATAATTCCACACCTGTGTCTCTCGACACTAGACTATAATTTAAAAATCAATTACTCCAAGGAAAAAGCTGTCATTGTCCTAAAAACAGAAAATGAAGAGCATATCATGTCACCTAGGCAGAATTTGCACAGCCCTGGGTTCCCTTGCTCTCACTCAGTGGCTGGGTGTGCAGTTTCTTAGGCTGCTCTTTGATTCTTTGCCAGTCTGAGGATTTTCAAAGATACATGCCAAATTCAGAAGGAATATGATTCCTGCTACTTTTTCATCAAAGCCCAGTCACTGATTACTAGGCCTGCTAATATACCTGTGAAGAAAGTCCACTGTAGGAGACCATACCACCAGCAGGTATTTAATTTGCCATGTGGCAAACACAGCTCCATTCTGGCAATGCTTAGGGAAGCTCACAGTGGCAATGCTTACAACAACAGCTTTAAGGTCTCCCTTGAGCCAGCATCTAACCACTTGGTCTCCAAAGCATCTCAGTTGTGATTCCTGCCTGCAGTGTTCTGATCTGACCTGAGCCTAGTAGACCACTGGCAGCAAATCCACCAGCATCACACCCCATATTAGCTGTTCCTGGCCCTCTGACCTCTCTTTTCTGTAGTACCCCTAAATAAACACAAACCTAAGGGAAAAGAGAAGCAAGGCACAGACTGCTGTGCAGGATGGCTTCAAAGGCAGCAAGAAAAAGTGAGGTCACTGTCCAAGCCCTTTGAAGATCCTAGAGTTCTTCCCTGTATTCCTCTTTCTTATCTCCTCCACTATGCATGCTGACTCTCTGAGGGACCGAGCAATCTAAATCAATCCTCAGAGATGTTATGGCAAAGAAAAGGATTAAAATGGAAGAAGTTTGGGAATTTTTTTTTTCAAGTTGTTATTTTAATCCCAGCTCATTTTGCTGATTCAGTTTACGGCACAGCCCTCACATAATGCTGCTGTAAAGGGATTGGGGTTGGTCCTACATCAAGTAAATTTACCAGAGGACAAATATTCATGGACATGTACCTTGAAGTTGTCTAAGCAATTAACATAATTCAGATAAATTCAGAGCAGTAGTTCCCTACATGCAAAGAGCTTAAATGTTTTTCCTTTTCTGATCCTAAGAAAATACATACTCTGCAGAAAACCCTGCATATTTTCTTCCCAATTATACTGCTTAGTCTAATAAAATTTCTTTCTGCTCAGTAGAAAAGTGACAGAACTGTGAGAACATCCCAGGAATCCTAATCTTTAGAAAATCTTTATGCTTGTTTCAGACTTTTACACTCATATTATTCTATGTGTTTTGTAAGAAATCAAGTGTTACAGAACTCTGCAAGGGATCTTATGGAAAGAAGGGTGATTTTTCAATACAAAAAACTCATAGCAAGTAATTTTTACTTACTCCTTCTCAGTCTCACAGGTCGCATTCACACACTTTCCTCTGACCTAACTACTCTCAAGTACCAAGATTCATGTCCAGGCAGTCTTGAGCCACTTGTATGCAACGTGAAGGACAAAGGCCATCAGCAACTCATGTCTCATCATGTATTCTGGGTTTTGGACTTGCCTTTCTTACCTTTTTAGGAGTGGATGCTCTTTTGGACTGTTTGCCTAGTGATTCTGACTCACGCCTTGTAACTATTAGGCAAAATTCCTGAATTTCACAACTTTTATTTCCCTTGCCTGATAAGCTCTGGTTCTGTTCTTCATCTATTTGACAACTGTAACTTTATCTCACTTTGTTCCTTCCTTTCATTATAATGCAGTAATAGAGACTGATCTCTGTGGAGATTAACAAATGCCTCTCCTTTTAACCTTTGCTCTGCTGCTTCCTCCAGTGCTTTTACACACACATTTTGCATTCCTACTCCATCCATACCCATCTTCATACTGCTATTACAAATTTCAGCAGCTCTAGAGGAGTCACTCCTAACCTGGAACATTACAAGGGACAATTCATTACAGTCCCCCCAGAAATACCAAATTTATGTGGTGAGAATGGGGCAGAAAGAAACTGCTATTTTTCTTCAAGATTTATACAAATATTTAACATAGGCAAAATACAAGTAAGAGTCCTGTGCCTTTGATCTCACATAACATATTATTTGATTTTAACGTGGGTACAGCTATTCAGGCAATTTGCCTATGAATGCTCTTGTAGTCACTTGTATAGATCACCTTCTGTATGGGGTCTTCCAGGTGATCTACAATGCAGCCAAGCTCAGCTCCAGTGCAGGAAGATCATTTCTGATGCACTTCTGCACCTCCTGATCCAACCCTGTGGTGGTTGTCTCATTCTCCTGCCTGGCTCGCCATTAATGTCATGGTTTGGGCCCAACACCACAACAAAAGGAACAGCCCCATGGCCACTCAGCCCCTATACACACTCGCTCTGGGATGAGGAGGACAAAGCTCCTGGGTTGAGACAAAGGACAAGCAGGGCTCTTCACCGATTAAGGGCCTGGGCAAAACAGACTCAACTTGGGGAAAAAAAACAGTAATTTAATTTCACACTAATTAAACACACAGAGGACATAGACAACACAAAGAGCAGGGCTTGCTTATGTTACCCCACCCCTCCCTTCTTCCTGGGCCCAAATCACTTTGTTCCCAGTTTCTCTCCCTCCTTCCCCCCAGCGGCACAGGGGGACAGGGGATGGGGTTTAGTGTCAGTTCACAGGCTGTTGTTTCCTTCTGTTCCTGCCTCCTCAGGAAGAAGGATTCCTCACAGTCCTTCCCTGCTTCCCCACAGGGTCCCTCCCATGCGAGAGAGTCCTCCACGAACCTCTCCTTCTTGAGTCCTTCCCACCAGGTCCAGAGCTGCTCCAGCCTGGGCTTCCCACAGAGTCACAGCTGCTTCGGGAACAAACTCCCCTGGCCCGGGGTCTTCCAAAGCTGCGCAATCAGAGTCCACAGGCAGCAAATCCTCTGGCCACAACATCCAAGTCCATTGGCCAAGCTCACCCCTCCTGGCGCGCCCAGGGAATGTTCCACCACGTTCCTCCAGGAGTGCAGGGGCACAGCTGCCATCTCACCATGGGTTGCAGGGAAACTTTTGCTTGGGCACCTTCTTCCCCTTCTTCCTCACCAACCACCAGCACAGCTCTCCTCCTCCAGCTCAGCTCTTCTCCCCTCAAGTGCTCCTTGGCTCAGGTCTTATCTCAGTTCTTTCATATGTTAATCTCTGAGGCACATCTACTGTCCTTCTAATGGCTCCTTGGCTGTTTTTTTCTCAGCTTCTTACCGGAGCCGCCCCTGGGGCCCTTCTCCCACTACCAACAAACCCACCAAACCAAACTGGAACATTCCACCCCTCACCTCTGCGAATCCCATAGGAAAGAATCATTAGCAAAACCGGACATTCAGCACAGAAGTTTTCACGAGTTTCACACTCACACTGCAAAAAAAACCACAAACAATCCACATCAAAATAAAGACAGCAGCACAACACCACACAGAAAAGAGTAATTTACACACAACTCACCCCTTGTTCATTCACCATAATATTAACAACAAAAATTCCCCAGAACGACACTTCAGCCCACATTTTGCCCGTTACCTCTCCTTATTTATAACCTCATCTCTGTCCCATCTGATTTGCCAATTACTTTGTCCTGGTTTAAATATTAAAGGTGAATCCTAAAACCCAGAGAACAGAATTGCTCTTTATTATCCCCCCTCCACCCTCACAAGGGAAGACAGAAGGGGAATAAGGAAGAGAGACTTAAACTTGGAAAATTGAAACTAGAAACAAATTTACTATAACACAAGATAAAAGGGTAAAATGTGGGGGAAGAACAGGTAAATATATGAAACCCATCTCAAGGATGGCAGGGATACGGGAAAGGCAGGGCTGCTCCAGGGGAGAGGTCCACAGCTTCTCACAGCACTTGATGCAATTGGATTCTGGAGCGAGCACGTGGGAAACCAAAGGAACCAGCAGCAGGCCTAGCAAGGAGAAATGAGCAGGAAAGGAGAAGGGCCCAGTTTCTAGCTCTCCTGGCTTTTATAGATTGTGACAGGAAGTGGGTGGGAATGCTGATCCTTCCAGTCTTTCAAGGCTGTAAGGACCCTCTGTATAGGTGTCCAACACCATACCAGGGTCTCCCAAACCATAACAAACCCTCTTCTGCATGACACACAAGCAGGAGTCTCAAACAGCTCCTCTGACATAAATGCTTTCTCCTAAAAGCAGGCTGATCAGCAACCAGCAAAATGTCATTGACAAAATGATTATAGTGAGATGACAGAATGGATCTCCATAGTAACAAGTGGGGCTAATACCACCCCTTGAAGCATCACAGGCAGCCACCCAGATTTATTTTCTTGGAGCAGAATACACAGAACATCTCAGTTGCTGTTTAGCTGTGGGTTTGGAAAACCACCAATAAACTCTTATGGATCCTTACTGCCTGTCTGGAATGGGTGGTCAGATATTGTCACAGGTATGAGCAGCACCTGATGTTCCTTAAAATTGTTATAAAGGAAGCAGCAGGACGTAACTATTCCCTCCTATTGATCCTCAATAGAGCAAGCAGGGTGAGGTCCTCTGCAAAGTCACCTTCTATTTTCATTCAGTTTATTGTAAAGAATGATGTGTTTAATTTTGGAAGTGAAAATATTGAGTGATGAGGAGGTGGTCAGGGAGTTTTTCCCATCTTCCTAACCACATATTTAATGACTATCAACATTTTGACAACTACAGATGCACTATGCTTCTGTAACATTGAATACTACTGTTCATTAACTCACTGAAATTTGTGCAACATGAACAGGCTAAAGCATCATTTCTCAGTTTAGCTGTGGTTAGAATTTTGCTCGTGTGCTGTCCATCCTCAAGTAAGACCTTCAGCTGGTATGAACCAGACTAGCTTTAATTATTTCAATGCATCTGTGCCAGTTCCCACCCTCAGTATATTTTCCTACTGTTTGTCTTCTTCCCTTTCTCTTAAGGTTCCTTGTTTTCTGCAATTTCTGTAACAAAGGTGAGAAATCTATGCTTACATTTAGGAGGAAGCATATCCCTGGCATGCACAATTCTCTGCTCTGAGCAGCACAACTAACCTCCAGGTGGATATTCTGATCTTTACACACACAGACCATTTCCATAAATGTCACTGCTGGGTGCCTGACTCATCCCTCAGACACAGCACAGCCCTTCCAGACCTTCCAAAGTAAAGCCAGGATGACGTGGAAGACTACAACAAATTTCTACTAAATACTCTTTTTTTTCTGCTTTTATGTCATTATAAATTAAATAAAGTTGCTGCTTGTTGAGACTTGATTCTCCATCACTTTGGTAGACACCTACTGGGACTAATTCATGACATTATATACCTTGAAAGGGGGGGTATGCTCAGGCCTCCTTATTCCCCAGGCTTTAATGGAGAATATGTGATGCACAACGATTAACCTGTGAGCTCCTAATAGAACTCGCATCCACACTTTATGGCTTCTTCCCTGCAATACTTCACTTCCTCCCTTTCCTTGCAGTTTTTTTAAGGCAGAGAAGCCACGTGAAGAAGTGGCTGACTTCCCTACCAATATGAATTTGCACAAGTAAAAGCAAATCCGCTGCTCTACATTTGCAGAACTGTTTTCAGATACACAGCTGTGCTGGTTTAGGTTGCAGTGTATTGGTATTAGGGTACTGCTTGTGGACGTTAAGACCACGTGCTGTCCAGTCTTTAATGCTACTGTGGGCACAACTGATCATTCTCATGAGGAATCACGGAATCACAGAAATACTGGAGTTGGAAGGGACCTCTAGAGATCATCTAGTCCAACTCTACCACTGAAGTAGGATAACCTAGAGCACTTTACTCAAGACTGTACCCAGGCAGGTTTTGTATATCTCCGGAGATGGAGACTCCACAACCTCCCTGTTCCAATGCTCCATCACCCTCACTATAAATAATTTTTTTCTCATATTTAAATGGAACTTCCTATATTTCAATTTGTACCCATTGCCCCTTTTTCTGACACTGGGAACTACTGAGAAGAGTCTGTCTCCATCTTTCTTGCACTCACCCTTCAGATACTTATATACATTGATAAGGTCTCCCCTCAACCTTCTCTTCTGCAGGCTAAAGAGTCTCAGCTCTTTCAGCCTTTCCTCATAAGAGAGATGCTCAAATCCCCCTGTCATCTTCGTCACCCTCCTCTGGAGTCTCTCCAGTAACTCCCTATCTCTCTTGAACTGTGGAGCCCATAACTGGACGCAGTATTCCAGCTGTGGCCTCACCAGGGCGGAGTAGAGGGGGAGAATGACCTCTCTAGACCTACTGGCCTCACTCTTCTTTATGCAACCCAGGATTCCATTGGCCTTCCTGGCAGCCAGGGCACACTGCTGGTTCATGGATAATTTACTATCAGGACTCCAGGATCCTTCTCCTCCAAACTGCTTTCCAGCAGATCCACCCCTAACCTATATTGGTTCTTTCTTCTGAGGTGCAGGACCTTGCACTTGCTCATATTGAAGCTCACTGAGGTTCTTCTCTGCCAAACTCTCCAGCCTGTCCAGGTCACACTGGATGGCAGCACAGCTCTCTGGAGTGTCAGCCACCCCTCCCAGTTTGGTACCATCAGTGAACTTGCTGAGGATACACTCTGTCCCCTTGTCCAGGTCATTGATGAACATGTCGAACAAGACCGGACTGAGTATTGACCCCTGGGAACACCACTATTTACAGGCCTGCAACTCGACCCTGATCCATTGATCACCACTCTCTGAGATCTGTCACACAGCCAGCTCTCAATCCACCTCCCTGTCCACTCATCAAGCCCACAGTTTCCGAGTTTCCTAATGAGGATGTGTAGAAGAGATCCTGAAATCTTATTTTCTCAAAGAACCAATATCCCTGAAGCATTGTCTTTCCTTTTTAAAGATGTGATTCAACTGCTATGGATGTCTAGCATACTCAGGTTAGCTCCCAAGGCTGGTCCAAAAATGCAGACTTTTACATAATCTTGATATTTTAGGACTTTGTTGGATTATGTGCTTGCCAGTCAATAAAACAATAATTTATCATCTGTCATTTTTAATACATATCAATGTACCAAGAAGCAAGGGTGGAAATATTTTCAAGAGAAAAGAGGGAGCATATGTGGAAGTATAATACAAATTACAGCCAGGCTAATCCTCCCTTGTGAGTCTCCAAGGAAGCTCTCTGCATAAAACTAGAAATTTATGCAAGCATGAGGTGTTTCTACTATAACACATCAGAAGCGTTTAGTGTCATTTTAAAAAACAGATACATGTCAGATTTTTTAGATACTGTTGTCTTAGGAAATAAAAACCTTCTCAGAAAAGGTTCTGAACCAGAAATGCTCAAAAGAGGGCTAGTAAGATTTAGTAGGAATAGGCAGTGTGTGGAAAAAACATAATGAGTAAACAAAGAATGCAGAAATAATAATTTAGACTAAGTATAATCTGTCACACCCCTTGTTAGACGTATATACTACCCTTTTGGTCACAGTTCCTGAATAAGGTTGTTTCTCCAAGACAAACTCTTTATATGGATTCACATAATTCTGTCATCTAATAATAAGTTTAGTTTATCTGGGATTTTGTATTTAGAAATCTGTTCATTGGTAGTAGCAGGAATAACAACACTGCTTATAGAAACCCACTGAAAAAGAAGCAATAAAGGATAGGCACAAAAAGTGATTCCTTACCACAGTGGTATAAAAAGTGGACCTGCTAAACCTCCTAGCAGGCAACAATCTAGCTGGTTTCTCATAGATAGACCTTTAAATTACTCTTGTCCAGATCTGCATCAAATAAATGCAATTTAAATAAATAAATTTAAGGAAATGCACCCTTTCCTTCTCAGGGGTCCCTGTTGGATGTTTATTCACCAGTGCCCTTGGCGAGTTTTGAGGCAAGGCTGGAATGACCCCAGATCATTCCCTTCAGCCTGGGAAAAAAAAACATTCCAGAGCTGCCTTCCGAGAACCCTCTCCCCCAGCTATGAAAGAAGGATTTGGCTCTCTGTGATCTTACCTCAAAGTCCCTGGATCTGGTTCCATCTGACCTTAGAGGGCCTATGAGCGTGACACCAGCGAAAATTCTAGTCTGGTGTACCTGTAGTCTGGTTGAGACTGCTAGCTCTTGCTTCTGTGGAAACCATGGCATTTGTTTTCTACCATTTTTGTTAAAGCTTTTGCCTTTACTCTCTATTAAAAAGAGCTAGATACACCAGTTCATACTGAAACAGAGAAGAGGGAAGAAGTGTTAATCGCAGATAGCTCTTCAGAACTGTGTAAATTGTACTGTGTAAAGCTGGAACTGGAAGTTAAAGCTGTCTGATGCTACTTCTGAACTTTGTTCGCCTCCAGATACTGCACAGGTGGAAAGCTGGCCTCAGCTCTCCTTCTTTCAGCTTGAGATTTGTGGACTGCCAAGCTTTCTCACCCACAACTCTTTTCTCAGCCCTGTCTGACTTATTTTTGCTCCATCAGTAAAAATTTTCCTTGTTACACCAGGAGTATTCTAAGTAACAATCTTCAAATATTCACCTTGTGTACATTCTGCAGTAAAGGCTTAAGAAGCTGTGCTTAAACACCTTCAATAGCAGATAATACTAAGCCTGCACTTTTTGAAAGTTATATGCAAGTTTTCCCTCTTCACTTCTTCTTGATTTGCTTCTGAGCATGATCCAGAAAGACTCAGGAACTGCTGAGCTACTTGGCTTCAGCATTTACTATTTATCATGAGGCCCCTTGGAGCAGGCAAAGAGAGGATTTATCACCAATCTACCTTCTAAGTTTTTCAGTGCTCTGAAAATCAAACACTTTTAGAGCTTGGTTTCCTCACTTAGACTTCAGAAGAAAATATGTTCTTCACATTCAACATGATAAATACATTTCATGTTGGCATTTTTCTGTTTTAACAGGTGGGATGCAAGTACTTCTCTGCTCAGGCAGACCATTGTGAAAAGTTTGATTCCCAGGCAGGGACACAGGAAAGCTGGTCTTAAGGGCTGCACACCTCTACTTAGTAATGAATAGGAAATGTGAGTATCCAATAATCCATCTCTGACTTGGGTTACTTTTTATATTTCTAGGCACCTGAGGCATATTTGAAGAGCTTTCATTATAAGGAAATGTCCCACTTACACTGACCTGCAGCAGTTAAGAGCACCTGGTTATGTGCAAGTCTCAACACACACAAATTTCTGCAAGCTGGCCGTCCGGTCTGCAGGTCATGTTCAGCAGTTTGTGACACAACATATGAAAGAACAGCAATGGGAACTGGACAGATATTTAATATTAAAGAAGTTTGTGGAACATTAGGTGAATTTTGCTTCTCTAATAAGGAGGGAAAATAGTCTGTGAAACTCCTGTATCTATGTAGGCTGGCTCTGATATTCAGTACTGAAATGTGTTAAAGACCTTTAGCAAATGCATCACGTGAGTAAGTGAAGTCTGTCTTATCTGAGAGCCCAGGGAACCAATAGGCTAGCTTTATGTAAGGCATGTGCTGGTGCTGCATGTTCAATGGAGCTGTGAAAGTTTCCACCTGCAGAGAAGCTGTTCAGTGTGGAAGTAAATATGATAGGAAGAGAAGCACGAAATGCTCAAGAAGACAAAAGCTCTTCTCAGGACAAAACTTACTGGATGCGGCAGGACATGTAGGCGGCTGGATGTCTCTCTTCTACTCAGTTTTTACTTTGCAATTAATTTGCTTGAGACTAATTTCAAGACTAAGAAATCCAACTGCAGTTTTGAGAGGTAGCTATCCCAGAGCCAGTGGAGAGCAAGGCTTCCATGCAGCTGATCTGCTTTATCTGAACCAAATTATCTCAAATTCAGTCAGTAGCCTAAACCTGAATATTTTCAGTGCCACTTGGGATGTTCTCAGACACCTAGTTGGACCTGCTTCCCTGTGGCAGATATGGCAGAAGATCTGACAGTCCACAGTCTTAAAAACAGGTAGCCCAAAGCCAGGCAGGGTACCCTAGAGATGTCAAGGCACTACAGGTTCCCGGGTTTTAGGCAACTGAATTGTTACTTAGATCTCCATGAGCTCTAATGGGAGCGTGGACACACAGCTCAGAGTTACAGAATCACAGTGCTGCTGGGGCTGGCAAGCACCTCTGGAAATCATCCACTCCAAACCCCTGCTCAGAGCCGGATCACCTATAGCAAATTGTTCAGTGCTATGAACAATCAGATTTTGAGTATTTCCAAAGATGAAGACAAACTCTCTGGGCAAACTGTGCCAGTGTTTAGCCACTCTCTGGTTGTGCAACTGCACACCACCTCTGTTCATACCATCTGCAGGGCCAAGGGAGAGACCCAGCTCACATAGCAGGAGATTCCTCCTGGAGGGACTGTTTTCCTAACAGAGGAGTCTAGCGTCACTCAAAATGTCCTTGTGTGTCCTGCTGGACATCCATCTGCCAGTCCCAAAGGTCTCCTGTAGGTCCCGTGTGACATCTGTCAGCCCCCTGAGAATACTTCAGACATCTGAAATAACCCCTAGGGCATCTCAAGTTATGTCCATGGGGGTGTTATTCTCACAGTCCTCATCATTGCACCTGGGACCTCAGGTACCAGTGCGCTGTTCTCTACAGTGTATTCAGGAAGTTTAATTTGAATTTACTTTTACAAAGCACAATTAAGTTGGGAAATAATTTCTCAGTATTCAGGGCATAAAAAGTATATAACAGAGAATAATTTTTTTTCTTATGTACTGTTCTTCTTTTCCCCTACTTTTTGCTCAAGCATCTAATATTTAGCCATGCCCTAGTCAGTATCCAGAATGAGACAACGGATTTGCCAAAATCCAAATGGCAAATATAATATATAGCCCTATTACTACAGCTATAATAGATGTCTACACCCTATTATTAGAGCTGCAAAGGGTCATGAACTGGATAATGCAGGTTTAGACAGGGCTTACTCTGGCATTTGGAGGCTTTTGGAGCTGGGAGAAAATGAGCAATTGTTTACTGCAGTACCTTGCTATACAGAGAAAGGCTGTTTCTGAGGCTCACATGTGCATCCAGGATTTCTTGACATGTAAGGATACTCTGATCTAGGTTTTGATTCAGGTGCACTCATAGCCATTACTTGAGTAACAGTTGTCGATCAACTGAGTAATTATCAAGAAAGAAACTGGAAAAAGAAATCTGTACTTACCAATAACAGGAGATAATTCTTTAGGCCCATAAAAATCTTTTCAGTAAATCTGACATGACAAACTCAGTTCCATATTATGGAGAAAAATGAAGAATTCTCAGCTTAAGTGAAGCAAAAAATAACTTCCTGAGAATTCAGTAAAAACAGATTTTTGTATTTTATTACAAGTCTGCATATTAAATAATTGAACTATTCCCAAGATAACAGGACTCTGCACATTAATAAGTAGACAACTGCAAATTGCAAAGCAGATGTTTTACTGACCTCCTCCCACTGGAATCTTCTAGCTGAACTGGTTTTGTTATTCTTTCTTTCACCATCAATAAATCAGCTTGTCAACTAGACAGCAACAGAGGAAACTTTTCACTAAGTGGGAGAAATATAATCACACAATTCTTAACAATATTGCTAACAACTGATAGTCAAAATGGAGCTACATGCATTGCAAAAGTTTTGCAAGTTAATCCTTATTAATTTTTACATGGTGTTCATTATTATTTTGTTGGCATTCAGCACTTCATACTAGTAAACTAGAAAAAAAGAACTTGAGACAAGCAGGGAAAGAAAGTTTTCATGGTGAAGTTTATTAGGCTGAGGAATAATGTCCTAGAGAATGTACTGGAAGTTTTATTGTTTAATAATACAGAAATTGCCTAGATGGAACACTGGAAAAATGCAGACAGTAATTCTGAGTTCCTTACCCTGGCAATCCAAAAGAGAAGGGAACTGTGTGAACATGGTAATCTAGCAAATCCTTTTAAACCCTAAATCCTATGATACACTTGTCCAGTAAAATACTTGTAAATTAGGCATGTAGCTAAATGTTGTGTTGGGTATGTGCCCGATTCCATTAATATTCAGTATAAAGCCCAAGAAAGTGCCACAATCCAGCCTGCTTCTCTTCACTAATACTAAATAACCCTTGTAATATTGTGTCGGGTTTTTTAACGACTTTGAGATTCATGCTAATTTGTGCTATGTTATTGGTTCATATTAGCAAGAAATCTTTTAAATGTACCCTGATATAAGTAATCTCCTTTTGCATTGTATAGTAGTCACAAAGATCCAAAGGTGTTAAAACCAAAAAGCCAACACATTAAGATTCAGTGTTGCATAAGAAAGAGATTTTGTAGTCTGAATCAAAGCTGGTGAGGGCTTCTAATGATGAAGGCAGTCCTGAGGGTGTATCAGCTCGCATACAAGCAACCCCAAGAGGGGGATACCCTATTTGCAAACTTGCCAACTGTTGCCTTTCACTTTGCACGTTGAGCTTTAGCTGACTTGGCACATCTGCTTTCCTCTTGCTGTAGGCATTTTATCCAACAAGGTGTCAAAGCTTGTGTTGCTGTGAGTGTCCTGGTTTGAATATTTTCAGGGGGCTGGGGCTTAATAGGACATTTTTGAGAGCAACATCTCTCAGATCTTAATTTAGGCAGTTTTTATTGTAAATAAACAGGTTACAAATCTGTTGCCCCAGGAAATCAAAACAGTTCGCTCTTTCAGTGATACACATTGATTGAGATTATGTGTTGGAGGAGTATCACACAGCCATGTTCACAAGAGTTTTCTTTCTCAGAGGAAGAAATCCAAGGGGGCAAACTATGCTAATGACTCATCTGTGCCTCCTCTCCTTCTGCCTGAGGAATTCAGGCACCCCATTAAATGAAGAGGAAGAAATCTTAGGATGAGCAGAAGGAGATTTCAGCACTAGGAAAGTTGCTTTCTTGTTAACCTTTTATCTTCTTCAGTACTTACAGGGTACAGAAATAGCCCAAGACAGCACAAGAAATGGATTTTAAAGCCTGGTGTTGCTATAACTGCATTAAAGTAATCACATTATGCAAATATTCCCTTTCATTTGGTTGAGGAAAGTACACTGAATGTTGGTAAAAATATCAGAACCTGACCTAGAATTAATTCCTCCAGTATTGGCTATGAGACAATATAAAGAGCTCCAGTATTCTCTTGCAATGAAGTGCTAGATGACTGTCACAACACAATTAACATGTTCATTTTATGAATGTGAATTTTTCAAATCTGTATGTCTGTATTCCTCACTTTGGGCTTGTAAAACCTGTGTCCTAGGGTACAGGGAAATGAACAGACTGTTAATAAATAGGCAATAAACCCTCCTTGTGGGATGGAGAGTGTCTAGGTTAATTGTTCCTCCATCTTTTCTTCTGCATCACCTCCCTGCTGTTTTCCTAGGGGGGTGTGTTAACCCCAGATATCTGTTAACAGTACTAGAAAAATTAAGAACAGAGTTGTACTCAGTACTGGATGATGTACTCCTGAGATTCACAGTGATCTAGGTTAGAAGAGATCATCTGATCATCTACCATGAGCTGCTTCCTGAGCCAGCAGCTTAAACACTGTTACTTCCATACTAAGCCAGATCACTCAGGTCTGATTACACAAATGTTTTGAGAAGTGAATCTATCCTTGAAAGCAAAAAATGAGATGACAGAGAATGTACTAGCTCCACTATATATTAAGTGTTAGAAGTTTGTGTCTAATTTCACAGTGGAATCTGACTTCACTTCTAGCCACTAGCTGTTGATGTGCCTTTCTCTGCTAGATTAAAGAGCCATTCAATAAGTGGTATTTACTCCCCATGAAGGTTCTTACATGCTATAATCAAGCTGTCTTTTGATCTGTCTGATAAGATAAACAGATGGAACTCTCTTTTTTTTTTTCCCCTTATAACCACCAAAACATATCTGTGACTTATTTCTGTATGCTCCATAGTATTTCAACATCCCTTTTAAAATATTGACATCAGGACTGTATATATTATTCTACATCAGTCTCAATAATGTCACACAGAAAGAAAAGTCAATTTCCTCCTCCTACTCACTATTCCCTTGTTTATTCTCACAAGAATTGAATTAGCAGTTTTGCCTCTGTATCATACAGGAGCTCATGTTCATTTGCCCTTGTAATCCAGTGCTATTTTCAATCTGTTTTCCAGGGGACAGAACTCCTTTCTACAAGAATGGCTTGTACTGGTTGCTTTTAAATGGATCATTTGGTGTGGCTAGATTTTAGCCTACCACACCATGAGGTTCTGGCAGTCTTGTTATTCTCATCTGCACTTAATATACTATCACTAGTGATTTTGTACTAGCCTCCTAAACAGGTGAGACTGTTGAATATAATGAAATTTCTTGCCAAATCCTACAGGAGTTCCTAGAAGTAACAGTCTCTGATAAAGACCTCTGATGACAATAGGTTTTTTGAGATCTTTGAGACAACCAGGCATTAAGATACTCAATATGTACTTTATTGATACCCTAGAGAGCTCCTTTGTTAATCACCATGCTATTTGATACTAAAACAAACACTTTGTAAAGGTCTGAATAATACCACATCTCTGCAATAACCATTGCCAGCAGAACTTGTAATCTCATAAAGAAATTAAATCAGAGTTGTATGATAACAGCTAGATCCCTAACACATAATGACTGTCATTAATTACATTACTATATTGTGTATGCAAGCATTCCTAGGTCAGGTGATCTGTTCTTTTGTCTGTGGCAGATGTACTTAATTGGCTGTACAACCTTCAGGTCAGTGCACTGCACTTCTGAAAACTGGCACAGAAGGAACAGATTCAGGAGATTGCACATTGCAACTGATATTGCAAGCTTTAATGGGACATTACACTGCTGATGAACATGAAATACAGTTACCATCTCTTGATTGCAAGTACTGCAGGACTAGCAGCTATAGAAATATTTGTCTACCATCCATTAAATAAGGGAAAGCTACATACTTCAGCAACATAATTCATAATCCAAAGACCTTACCCTCTTCCTAGTGAACAGAGTCTGCCAAATTTTTTTTAGCATCTTTTCATTTTCAGCACCACTATTAAAATTCCCATCTAGTAGGTAAACTATATTTGTGTCTGAAGGTCTCTTGTGGCTGGGCCAACTCAGGAGGATGGTCCACGGCGCTTCACAGCACCTGATGGATTTGGATTCTGCAGGGCACGTGGCAAGCCAAGGGGAAGGCAGGAGCCTCTCTCCAAGACCTCTGACTGCCCAGTAGCAAGGAGGAAGCAGAACAAAGGGGCTGGGCTTCCGATGCTCCTGCCTATCTTACAGCATGGCAGGAAATGGGTGGGAATCCTGAGATCTCCCTGGTCCGCCCCTGCTGGGTAGCTTGGGTTGTCCTGAAGACCCTCTCCCTAGGTCCTCCTATTGGTACCAAACCTTAGCCTGGCCCCGTGGAACCACAGCAACCCCAGACAGCAGCAGCCTGGAGGCACCACTGCCTTTCATGTTGCCTCTTCCTTGGATCCCCTCGGTACTGACAGACAAGAGCTCCAGGAACCAAACACTTTACTGATGGGACCAGCAGGACATGAGCAGGGAGCTAGAGAAGGCTCTCTTCTCCCTAGCTTTTTGTGGTGCCTAGTTCCTGGAGAGCTGATGCCAGAGTTCTTCTCGGTGCCTGCGGTGGCGAAGCCTCTGGTGCCTGAACATGAGGCCAGTGTTGACGTCCAGCCGGCGGAGCAATTCGAGCTGGTGGCAGCTGAAAGTGCCTCCTTCCTGGCAGTCTGTCCCCACAGGAGGTGTGGCCGTCTGTCCCCTTTCCTGGAAAAGACAGGGCCAGGGCACCATGAAGTGGGCAGTGCCTTGGGTGAGGGTGGGGGGGCAAGAAGTGTCCTGCGGGGCTTGGCTTCCTCAGGAAGAATGCAGCCCTGCAGGACTGCTCCAGGCAGCAGGCTGGGCTGGGGAAGCCTCGGGCAGCCCCGGTGTTGTGCTGGGGGCTCCTGGAGGGTCTCAGCCCTGTGGCATGGCGTGTTCCTGGGGAGGAGCGAGAAGTGGGCTCTTGGGGCTGCTGCTGAGGCTTTCCTGCCCATGCTGGGTGCTGTTCTTTTATTACAAGCTTTCTTGGCCAAGGCTGTGGTGATTCCCTGCCTCCCCCCCCCACACTCCAGTCCCTTCTGTGCAACTGTTCTCAAATGCTTCCTGTCCCTGGGCTTTCTTCATGTTCCTCCAGAGGTGAAGGGCAGTCCCAGCCAGGCAGTGCAGGACCAGGGTTTGGCAGGCCACACAAAGCCGTGGTGTTTCGTAGGGCTGAGTAAGGAAAGCCCAAAGCTGGTCTAGAGGGCCGGGCAGGGACAAGGCCTTGGCCTCTGTGCCAACAGGTAGTTTCTTTGGGCTCCTCGGGCATGACCAGGCCTGTCCTGACCCTGTCCTGGCTTTTGGGGTTGTCAAATCACGGGGTTTTGGGCAAAAGGCCTCTCTGCATCAATGGGCAGCTGTGCTTGCCTTCCAGCAGGGCTTTTGTCTCCACTGTGGCCCGGCATGGTTGGAGGCAAAGGCGAAGCCCACAGGTAACATAAAGCCATGCAGAAAGCCATGGTCAGGGGAGAACTGGGCCATGAGGCATCGTGGTCTCGCGATTAAAAAGGTCACAGTGCAGACTAGCTTGGGCTGTCCCCCAGAGCGGAGTCCAGGCAGTGACGAGCAGTGCTGAGCAGCTGCCCCACACGTCTGGGCCATCCAAGGGTGGCTGATGTGACAAGGCCCCCTTGCCAACAGGCAACGGGCGGCTGCTTTGGACCTTTAGGAGCAACACCCATCCCAACCCTAACCTGGGTTCCATTTGGAGGCCATCCTCTCTCTGTTGATGGGCAGAGGCTCCATGGCTTCAGATAGGACTTCTGTCTTGACTGTGACCCAATTGGTGTCACGTGAAAAGGAAAGCAAAAACTTCGGTCTTGGTCTGATAAAAATCTTAACCATTGAGAGTGAGGAGTGTGATTTATCTGGAATGATTGCTGGAGGAACATGACCAAAGGGGTCCTGAGCATGCAGCGGCCACTGCCACCTCAGTGGGACATGAGCACTCACCAAGCATCTCACTGGACACGGGCCCTCACCAGGCATCTCACGGCGATGCCAGCACCCTGCTGGCATGCCGGGCCCTTCTCCTGGCACTTAGGAACCTAGTCTAGTTCCCACCCCAGAACTAGGCAGACGATGGCCCCCAACAGGAATCCATCCCCTACATCCCACAGAAGTTCCCCTACTAAACACAGCCATCCTCCTAGCCTCAGGTATCACCCTAACATGAGCCCATCCCAGCATCACAGAGGGCAATGGAAAGCCTGCCATCCACGCATTCCCCCTCACAGTCCTACTAGGATGTTCCTTCACTGCACTGCCAGCAACAGAAAACTAGGAAGCACCATTCTCAATCGCCGATGGCGTCTATGCCTCAACCTTCTTCATCACAACAGGATTCCACGGGCTCAACGTGATCATTGGCTCTTCCTTCCTAGCAGTCTGCCGCCTGCGTCTAATCAAATACCACTTCACATCAAGCCACTGCTTCTGATTCGAAGCAGCAGCCTGATAGTGACACTTTCTAGATGTCATCTGCTAATTCCTCTACATAACCATGTACTGGTTCCTGGCACCTGCAGGGCACCTCATAGCCCCAGATGCCCGGCCTCTCCCACCCCAGCTCTCTCCCCTCTGCCAGAGCACATGCTCTGCAAGCTGACTGTCTCAGTGTAGTGTTGGGGCAAACCAACAACCAGAGGACAGGACTTCTCCCTGTCACCTCCCTCCACCATCCCAAGGGAAGACAAAAGGGGAATAAGAGAGACTTCAAGGCTGGAAATGAAAACTGGAAGAGGTTTACTGGAACCAGGAAAGAGCAATAACACATGGAATGAGGAACAGACATAGGGAAACAAATACAAAACCCATCTTCGTGATCACAGAAATATGTGTCTGAGGGTCTCTTGTGGCTGGGCCAA
>NW_009953494.1:32193-36794 GCF_000747805.2 Chaetura pelagica | reverse complement strand
ATTAGCAGTCAGATGTTTGATCAGTGTCGTCAGGATACTTTAAAGAATGGTGATGTTGCTTTGTTAACTGCCATGCCGGTCGTGTATAGAAACGGTCCATTGTTCTACTACTAAATCACTATATTCCATTTGCCAAACAGAATATTGTCCAGGAGTTAGCACAGTTTTTAACAACATTTTCCAAGCAGAGCTAGTCATTTCATATGTACCCCCAGTTGCGTTTGTCTGTCCGTTTGTAAAAGAGCTCTGCAATCTATTATGTTTAATTGACTGGTTTAATTCCTTTATCATGCTGTAAGGCAGTGCATCATATTGTGAAGGCTGTTGCGGATGATGCATAATGGGAAAGGCTCATAGTAAGTCTAGATCTCCTGTTTTGAATAGCTGCAGCCTGGCACTTATTCATAAAGGTAAGAGACGATGACGCAGACAAACCAGCATTATATACAGGGGCTGACTCTCCAATGTTTCCAGGGGCTGCAGGCAAAATGGTTTGGATTTGTGTGAAAAAATGATTTGTTGCAGCAGGACATAATAACTCTGAAACTGTGGGAGCGGTAGCTGCCATTGCCTTTATCGGCGTAGGTGGCGGATCGAGATCTGGCTCCTTTTTGGGACTTATTAGCCCTGGATCAAAAGGATCCACAATGTCATCCCTATTTTGTATTACAATAATTTCAGGCTCCCCACAGTTGATTGCAACGTCTTCATACGTATTTTCTATGATTTTCTGTGGATTTGATTCTTGTCCCTGCATTACTTCTTCAGCAGGTTGTAAGGCTTGAAGCACTGTGTGTAGTACCCGCCAAGTAACCAATAAATCATCTGGAACAGTCATTTGCAAACTTTTCTTTGTTTATAATTCCTCTCCAACCTTTATCCATATATCACTATCAAACGTTCCATCTTTTGGAAACCATGTACAGTGTTCTTGAACCCAGACTAATAATTGAACAATCTGTGCATCTGAGAGTTTAAATCAGCGTGTATCAAATGCTGAAAAACTCGTAAATATAACTTATGTTCCAGAGATGCACTTTGACCCATACTACTGTAACCTCGCAACTCACAGGTTGCTGGCTCTTTCCCTTTTTTGTCTAAGCGATGTGGCAACTCACCCCTTCCACAGGGGTTGCTGGCTCTTATATCCGAGAGCGAATTTGTCTAAGTGATATAGCACCTCACCTGCTCTGCAGAGATCACTGGCTCCTATCTGGGAGCTGATTCCTAAGCATCTAAGCAAAGGTGGCCACTTGTGATGTCTGTCCGTCAGGTTATGGGGCTACCTCCGGATTATCTTGCAGCAGCCTCACACGGGGCACCATTTGAAATAGCGAAAAAGAAAAAGGGCATGAGTCATCTTGCGGTGCAAAGCAACTAATGTTTTGTGAGTTCTCTCTTATATGCATACAGAAACAGATCTAGCTAATCAGCCAGCAGGATGTTTTCATAATACTTGAGCATGCAGCCTTCACATGATACACTCATGCTTGCTAACTCGGTCTTCCAAGTCGGCACATTCACACACATGGCGGTCTTCCAGCCATGTTTTTTCACTCACAAGAAGTGTTATTTATGACACTTTCCCTGAGAGCGGATTCGTCTAAGCGATGTGGCAACTCACCCCTTCCACAGGGGTTGCTGGCTCTTATATCCGAGAGCGAATTTGTCTAAGTGATATAGCACCTCACCTGCTCTGCAGAGATCACTGGCTCCTATCTGGGAGCTGATTCCTAAGCATCTAAGCAAAGGTGGCCACTTGTGATGTCTGTCCGTCAGGTTATGGGGCTACCTCCGGATTATCTTGCAGCAGCCTCACACGGGGCACCATTTGAAATAGCGAAAAAGAAAAAGGGCATGAGTCATCTTGCGGTGCAAAGCAACTAATGTTTTGTGAGTTCTCTCTTATATGCATACAGAAACAGATCTAGCTAATCAGCCAGCAGGATGTTTTCATAATACTTGAGCATGCAGCCTTCACATGATACACTCATGCTTGCTAACTCGGTCTTCCAAGTCGGCACATTCACACACATGGCGGTCTTCCAGCCATGTTTTTTCACTCACAAGAAGTGTTATTTATGACATCCTGATAAGGCTGGCTAAGATCCGTGTTATCTTTTCCCAGGCCGCTTTGACCTAACCATCCAACATGCTGGGGCCCCCGCTCTCGCAGCAGCAGTTGCAGCCACACTAAGGGTTGACACCACCCACATCCGTCCAGGTCCTTCCTGGAGTTAGGATCCCAGTCCAGATTCTCCCTGGACATAACCTGATTAATGTAATCTTGTGAATATTTTGCTTTTCCTCAGAAATGAGGAGGGTCTCTAAAGGTGCTTGGATATCCCCCCAGGTGGGGTTGTGTCTCATCATGATTGTTTTGAGCAGCCCATACATCCCCTCCGGATTAGCCTGATACAACTGTTTCCAGTTTAACAGGTCCAATGCTGTAAAAGAGACACGCACAAAAACAAGCTGCCCTCCACCCCAACTGCTTGCCTTAAGGGGACCTGAACAGCAGGACGCTGTCCCCTTATTCCCCTGGCCACCGGGCTGCAATCTGTATCCTCCCATTCCACCCTCCCCCTCATTTCACTCCTCTCATACTCAGGTGGTACATTTTCAGGGGGGCTGAGGGCATCAACAACCGCACATCATCTACATCCTCATCCCCTTTCACCAACTTACAACAAACTTTCTTACTAGTTCTCGAACCTGCATACACAATATAATCCTGCTTAATACCACACCTCTTTTGAATCTCTGGCCTTCTATACAAAATCAAAAAGCATTCACATACAGCACCGCATCCCACTTACCCATACTACTACAAAACATCATCAACTGAAATATAATGTAATAATTCAAAGCTCCATTTAGTGGCCAACGATTATAATACATTGTAATTTTCTCTTTTGTCATTAGAATGTTCCCAAATATTTACCAATTATTTTAAGGATGTGTCCTGGTTTGAGCCAGGATGAAGCCAATTTTCCTTTTACTGTTTTTTTTTCCTTCAGTAAGCTCTCTTTTAACTAGCAGCAAGTGTTCCAGCTAGCAGACTGATAACACTGGAATATCTATATGACTCCAAGGTCGCTTCTTTGCTCTGCCGCCACAGAGGCTACCGGGGCAGAAGAGTCGTATCTGTAACTAGATGAACAGCAAAATTGACCAAAGTATTCCATTCCATATATCTACATAAGCTCAGAGGAAGGTCAGAGATCACAGAAGACAACTTCCTGCTGCTTCTTCCCTTCTCTTCCGTCCACGGCCAGCGTCCAGGGAGGACTCCATCTATCCATCACCATCGACCCTTAGGCTTGTGCATTCCTGACCCTCATAACTCTACCCTCAGCTCCTGTCTGCTCTGCCGCTCTCTCCGGCAGTGCTCTGGGACTTTTTGGACCGTTCGCAGCTAAGGAGAGTGCTGTGGGGAGTTGCTAGGGGTGGGGGGAAGCAATAGGGGTTTGCACATTCCTCAACACATTTGTATATAATTGTACATATTTTCTTTTATCGTTAGTGTTTAATCAAAGCTGTCTAGTTTAGTTTTCAATCCAGAAAGTCTCCTTCATTTTCTCTCTCCTTCCCTACCTGGGGGAGGGGGGAGGGGATCGAGAGCATTGTTGTCTCTGGTTTAATTGCCAGTCCTGAGTCAAACCGTGACAGGATGCATCTGAGAGGAGAGTCAGGAGGTATCTCGCTGGAAGTAGTCGTACCCGTACCACAACCTTAAAAGACTTACCACTGTTTCAAACACTCAGCTCCGGCAAAGACAGATACCCCCCTTGTCTTGCCACGTGTCTACATGTGAAACTTCCCCTATATAGTTTTACGGTACCAATAAAACCAAAACCGACTACTTTACAGCAGATATTCCAAATCCTCCCCCCCCCCGCAAATACATCTTTTATAGCATTGTACCTTTGAGTTGCTCACCGCCCAACACCAGCGAGGAGTCGCCAGAGTTCCCCGATAAACAGGTCAGTGTGCGCTGGAGCCCCAGGCAGTCTGATCCACCGTCGGGAGGCAAGATGATACAGGCAAGGCTCTGGGTAGTCCCATCTGGGTGGCCAAAACTGTTGTCCCAAAAGTGGGGTCCATTACCTGGTGTCCTGGTTTGAGCCAGGATTAAGCCAATTTTTCTTTTTACTGATGTTTTTTTTTTCCTTCAGTAAGCTTTCTTTTAACAAGCAACAGTGTGTTCTGCTAGGCTGATAAGACAGTGGAATGTTTTTCTAACTACTGAGGCTTCAAGGTCGCATCTTCACTCTGCCGGCTCAGATACTATGGGGAGATCTGTGACCCCCCCGTAGGAGGCTGAGTTAGATGGACAGCAAAATTGGCCAAAGATATTCCATTCCATATATCTACGTAAGCTCAGAGGAAGGTCAGAGATCACAGAAGACAACTTCCTTCCTTCTTCTTCCCTTTTCTTCCGTCCATCGCTGGCATCCAGGGAGGACTCTGTTCATCCATCACCGTCGACCCTTAGGCTCGAGCTCGACCCTCATCACTCTGTGCTTTCTACAGCAGCAGCTCCAGGATTCCTTGGGACTCTTCCCAGTTCAGGGAAGTGCTGTGGGAGTTGCTGGGGT
>NW_009953494.1:23139-29729 GCF_000747805.2 Chaetura pelagica | reverse complement strand
ACAGTATCGCACCAACAGAGACTCTGTGATTCCCATTCATAAGCTGATCCGGCAATTGGAAAGCCAAGGTGTGATCAGCAGGACTCACTCACCCTTCAACAGTCCTATCTGGCCAGTGCGAAAGCCTGATGGCAAGTGGAGGCTGACAGTGGACTATCGTGGCCTGAATGAGGTGACACCACCGCTCAGTGCTGCTGTACCGGACATGCTAGAACTTCAGTATGAGCTGGAGTCAAAAGAAGCTAGGTGGTATGCCACTATTGACATTGCTCATGCATTCTTCTCTATTCCTATAGCACCAGAGTGCAGGCCACAGTTTGCTTTCACCTGGAGGGGAGTCCAGTACACCTGGAATCGACTGCCCCAGGGGTGGAAACACAGCTCAACCATTTGCCATGGACTGATCCATGCTGCACTGGAGAAGGGTGGAGCTCCAGAACACCTGCAGTAAATTGATGACATCATTGTGTGGGGTGACACATCAGAAGAAGTTTTTGAGAAAGGTAAAAAGATCATCCAAATTCTTCTGGATGCTTTTTTTTGCAGTAAAAAGAAGCAAGGTCAAGGGACCTTCACAAGAGATCCAGTTCCTGGGAATCAAGTGGCAAGATGGGCGTTGCCAGATCCCAATGGATGTGATTAACAAAGTAACAGCTATGGCCCCACCATCAACTAAAAAGGACTAAAGGACTAATATCTCTGTATATGTGTGTGTAAATGTAGTGAGAAATGAGAGAAGCGGGATTTGGGCATAAGGTAAATGAATGGGATAAGAGGGGAATGGGGTCTTGGTTTTGTGAGAAGGGAAATGTAGGCCAGCCATGGAAGGCAGGCTATTAGTAGCCCTGAGTCAGCTGGGAGCTTAAGTCAGGGCAGCTGACCTAAGCTCCTGGCTGGGGAGGGGGCATAGGGCAACTGCTATGCTTTAGCCCTGGATATGTGCTAAGTGTAGATGTCCTGGTTTGAACCAGGATGAAGCCAATTTTCCTTTTACTCATTTTTTTTTCCTTCTGTAACCTTTCTTTTAACTAGCACCAGTGTGTTCTAACTATGGCTGATAAGAGAAGAATGTTTTTGTAACTGCTGGGTCTTCAAGGTTGCATCTTTACTTTAGTGGTGAGAGTGATGGTATGAATCTTTTTTACCCTGGCAAGAAACATTCTGGACAATGTACAGGATGCAAAGATTCCTGCAGTGGACATACTTAGTCAAAGCTTTCTCAGTTTCATCACTTTCCCAAGCAGAGTTCATCAAATCATCAACCACAACCATATTTACTTTATTGGGGAAATAAATGATTGTGGCTAAGGCCTTCATGCAAGTCCTCAACAAATTTGAGGAAAGGCTATTTACAAAGCAATTCCTGACACAGAGGTTTCCAACAACTCCCACACCATGCAGTGTTCTCAGGCATAACAGACAGCAAGCAGTCAGCATTCTCTAAGAGGGTTTTGACAAAGTAACTTTTCCTACAGTTGGCTAGGCCCTACCGGACTAGCAGAAAAGAGGTGTATCCGGCACATGCCCATAATAAAGAAACACAGGGGAGGCTTTAAACATTTTTGGGTAGTACCCTTTTGTCATAGACCACCTTCTGTGTCTTCCCAAGGGGCCTGGTTTCTATTGCCTAATTCTGCTTGTTCCTGATGATAGAGCACAGTTCTGTCATGATCTTTTTAGGGTTGTCACTGTCTGGATTTATACCATAATCCAACATGAGATCCCTCAGGGCCTCAAAATTTGTCTTTTCTCTGTTTGTTGCGTTTAGAGTGATGCCTTTAACCTTTAAACAACACTTTTCTCCAGACTGCAAGTAGCAGGATTAGGATTTGGGGCCTGATGATGCAAACTCAGTGATGTGCTCATCTGGTGATAACTTGCTCATCAACTCACCTAAATAGTCACTGAACAAGGTGTTCCAGCCCCCAGGATGACTCAAATATTACAGAGTCTGTGTCATCATAAAGGAAATGGCCTTGCAGGGCATCTAAGAAGTCATAAAGCTCTTGGTGCTTGTATGCCATGGTGAAGCGAGCTATAAAAATGTTAGTGTTGTGCTCCAGGGTCACGCACCCTTTGGCATACTTCCATGAGACAGTGGCCACATCCTCATCAATATAATCATGGGAGGACACATCAGCTGGAAAAAAGACGTAACCAGACAACTCATCTGGTTCTCTTACAGTAGTGATGTTGGGTATGTTGGATCTCTGCCCATATTTTCTCCACAGAATTTAAAAACAATTTCACAATTTGGCATTTGGCAGGATGTCCTGGTTTGAGCCAGGATAGAACCATAGAATGTTAGGGGTTGGAAGGGACCTTTGGAGATCATCGAGTCCAACCCCCCTGCCAGAGCAGGACCACCTAGGTCGGGTCACACAGAAACGCATCTAGATGGGTCTTGAAAGTCTCCAGAGAAGGTGACTACACAACTTCTGGGCAGCCTTTTCCAGTGCTTTGTCAGCTTCACTGTAAAGAAGTTTTTCCTCGTGTTGAGGTGGAACTTCCTGTGTTCCAGTTTGTGTCCATTGCCCCTTGTCCTATCAATTTTCCTTCTAGTAATTTTACTTTTCAGTTAAGTCTCTTCTAAGTAGCTGTACCTGCTGAAATGAACGGCATGTTTTTCAATCAGTATCTGCTTCTAGGATTGATAACGCTTGATGTTTATAGTTATTGCTGGAGAATGGTATGCAGAACCAAGGCCACTGTTTGATTCTGCAAAACATCTTATGCTCCGGAACCATAAGGGAGTAAAGGGGTCACACCTGTGACCCTCCTGCAGGGAGGAGTGGACTAGACAAGTGACCAAAATTGACCAAATGAAGTATTCCATCCCATACGCATCATAGTATAAATTTGAGGGATCATGAGGGTCAAGCTCTCTTCATCCATGGCCAGTGTCCTGAGAGGACTCTGTCCGTTTGTCTGCCTTTGATCCTGATCTGTGTGTTCCTGCATCCATCTCCCACCTGCTGCTGACTCCAGGAGCCCAGTCTAGGACTTTCCCAGGGCCTGCCCTGCAGCCTCAGTGGTGACGTGAGTGTTATTGTGAGGGAGCGTGATAGTGGGTTTGTATGTATTTGTACATATTTCATTATTTTCTTTTTCATTGTTACTGTTTTGTTAAAGCTATATGGTTTAGTTTCCAACCTGTAAGTCTCTCTCCCTTTTTTTTTTTCCCTTCCCTTTCTGGGAAGCAAGGCATCTGTCATTCATTTAATTGCCGGCTCAGTGTTAAACCTTGACACAGGGTTTATCTTAATATGTTCAGGATGCCAAATGGCATTGTCTTTCTGCATGTAATCTTCAATGTATTTAGCTTTTTTGTAACCATCTGTGCACCAGGCTGGGTAGCCTGAATTTTTCTGCTTTTGGCAGAGATGGAGTTTTATATAATCTGAGAAAAGACTGCTATCCCTCTGCTCAAAATGCCAAACCTCATAGATTTCACAAACTCTCTAGCCCTTCTCCAGAGCCTTGTTCAGTTCTGGGGAACACCAGGTAGCCACAAAGGGCCCTTTCTTCTTCACTGTGGCTGCAGAGGGCTGAGTAGGTTTCAGCACAAGCATGGCACAAGGGCAGCAATAGCTTGCCATTTACCCTCATGGGAAGCACAGGGGAAAAGAGCCCCTGAGGTGGGTACACCTTTACTTTGACCATCCCAAAGTAGGGTGTCAACATTTTCAAAAGTGACTTCGGAGTGCCCAAGAGGGTATTGTTTTGCTTTGTTGATGAAAGGAGAGAAGCTAGTAAAATCATAGTAACGTATCTTTTCATCAGGGTGTTTGTGAAAGGTGCATCTCTGGGGACCAGTGATATGGGCAGTTTGGTCCTAGCGAAGAACTCTGCAAGCTCCCCATCTGATTTTGTCATAGTAACCCACTACTGCTCCCATACAGATCTGATGTTAAAACCCATTCTCTTCACGTTGTCTATCTTTTCTTGTGTTGCGTAATACAAATAACCAAAGGCGGCCCCCGCCAGAGGATTCCATGGTAGCATTCAATACAGCCATGTAAGAAGCATTCATTTGTCACCGTTTGACTCAGGTTCGACAACAATGCTCTCGATCCCCTCCCCCTCCTACCCAGGTAGGGAAGGAGAGAGAGAAAAAGAGAGAGACTTGGCTGGATTGAAAACTAAACTACACAGCTTTAATTAAACACTAATGATATAAGAAAATATATATACAATTATATACAAATGTGTCCAGATATGTGCAAAAGCCTCTTGTCTCCCACAGCACTCCCCTGAGCTGGGAACAGTCCCGAAGGATCCCGGACTGCTGCTGGAGAAAGCGGAGAGTGATGAGGGTCAGGAGAGCTCGAGCCTGGGGGTCGATGGTGATGGATGGATGGATGGATGGATGGATGGATGGATGGATGGATGGATGGAGTCCTCCCCGGACGCTGGCCATGGACGGAAGAGAAGGGAAGCAGGGAGGAAGTTGTCTTCTGTGATCTCTGACCTTCCTCTGAGCTTATGTAGATATATGGAATGGAATATCTCTGGCCAACTTTGCTGTCTGTCTAACTCAGCCTCCTACGAGGGGGGGTGTGTGTCATAGATCTCCCCACAGTATCTGAGCTGGCAGAGACAAGGTGCGACCTTGAAGACTCAGCAGTTAGAAAAACATTCCGCTGTCTTATCAGCTTTTGTCAGAAAACACTGTGACTAGTTACAAGAAAGCTTACTGAAACGAAAAAAAAAAAATCGGTAAAAGGAAAAGTGTCTTAATCCTGGCTCAAACCAGGACATTCCACCTCTTATTCCTGACCATATATTACATATAGGCTCTATATTTTGCCAGCTGTCAAATTAAGGGTCATTATCCAGAATCAGATCACCTTGATGTACATATTGTACTTCACCATCCTCCATCATCACACACCAGGTATGTCCAGGTCCCTGGGCAAAAGCAACACCCCGGACAGGTTTACCTTTGCCTGAAGCAGGATAGACCCAAACACTTTTACCCAGCAGGTTTCTTTCACATACCACAGGGACTTTATCCCCATCTGCAGTATGTATAATGTCTGACTGAGCAGGACCAGCCCGATTAATGGATTCCCTGGTATTAACTAACCAGGTGGCCTTTGGGAAATTTTTATCCCAGTTTTTGAAAGTTCCACCACCCATTGCTTTCAGGGTAGCTTTCAATAAACCATTGTACCTTTCAACCTTCCCTGAGGCTTGTGCATAGTATGGGATATGGTAGATCCACTCAATACCATGCTCTTTATCCCAGTCAGTCACAAGACTATTTTTGAAATGAGTCCCATTGTCTGACTCAATTCTCTCTGGAGTACCATGTCTCCATAAGATTTGCTTCTCAAAGCCCAGGATAGTATTCCTGGCTGTGGCATGAGGCACAGGACATGTTTACAATCATCCTGTACTTACTTCCACCATTGTAAGCACATAGTGCTTACCCTGGCAGCTCTGAGGCAATGTGATGTAGTCAATCTGCCAGGCCTCTCCATACCTGTACTTTGACCACCTTCCCTCATACCACAAAGGTTTCAACCGTTTTGCCTGCTTAATTGCAGCGCACGTCTCACAGTCGTGGATCACCTGTGCAATAGTGTCCATGGTTAAGTCCACCCCTCGGTCACGAGCCCATTTGTATGTTGCATCTCTGCCTTGATGACCTGAAGTGTCATGGGCCCATTGAGCCAGAAAGAGCTCACCCTTATGTTCCCAGTCTAAGTCTATTTGGAACACTTGAGCAGCCTCATCTGCTCGTTGGTTGTGTCCAGGAAGGCTGGGTGCTCTTCAAGAAGGAAGTCTTAAAAGTGCAGGAGCAGGCTGTCCCCATGTGTCGTAAAACACGCTGTTGGGGAAGACGACTGGCCTGGCTGAACAGGGAGCTTTTGCTGGGACGCAGGGGAAAAAAAGAGACTCTACCGCCTTTGGAAGGAAGGGTGGGCAACTCAAGATGAGTACAGGGAGCTTGTGAGGACATACAGAGAGAAAATTAGAAAGGCAAAAGCCCAGCTGGAACTCAATCTGGCCACTAATGTAAAGGACAATAAAAAAAGGTTTTACAAATACATTAAAAGCAAAAACAGAACCAGGGAGAATCTCCATCCCTTATTGGATGAGGAGGGGAGAATGGCAACCAGGGATGAAGAAAAGGCTGAGATACTTAATGCCTTCTTCGCCTCCATCTAATAGTGAGACCAGCTGCCCTCAGGGCATTCGACCTCCTGAGATGGAATATAAGGATGTAGAGCAGAACAACCCCCCCTCCACAATCCACGAGGATGCAGTCAGAGACCTGCGGCAGCACCTAGACACTCAAAAGTCTATGGGGCTAGATGGGATTCACCCAAAGGTACTGAGAGTGCTGGCAGAGGAGATCACCAAACCTCTCTCTGTCATCTACCAATAGTCCTGGACAACAGGGGAGGTCCCAGATGACTGGAGGCTTGCCAATGTGACAGCCATCTACAAGAAAGGCCCAAAGAAGGATCCTGGGAACTACAGGCATGTCAGCCTGACCTCAGTACTGGGGAAAATCATGGAGAGGCTCATCTTGAGTGTTCTCACATGGCATCCCACCTGGATGAGTTCCTGTGTGATGT